>NC_052065.1:117634662-117956158 GCF_903992535.2 Arvicola amphibius
ACTCGCAGATGCTAAGACTAGCACATGCAAAGGGAAGGCATCACAGAAGACGGCCTTCTTCTTCTTCTTCTTCTTCTTCTTCTTCTTCTTCTTCTTCTTCTTCTTCTTCTTCTTCTTCAAGATTTATTTATTATGTATACAACATTCCTTCCATGTATGCTCGCATGCCAGAAGAGGGCACCAGATCTCATTATAGATGGTTGTGAGCCACCATGTGGTTGCTGAGAATTGAACTCAGGACATTTGGAAGGGCAGTCAGTGCCCTTAACCTCTGAGCCATCTCTCCAGTCCCAGAAGACGGCCTTCTAAGGATACTAGGAGAAGGTCAGGGTGGCACCAACTATTATGATCACACCGGTCCCAGTGGGAGCCAGGAACCATAAGAGCAATCTATGCCATATTCAGTTTGTGCTTGATTTCTGTCTCAGTGAAGTGAAGCTAACAATCTAGAAATCTAGAAATAAAGCGTTGCAAGATGACCTTCTTTCTTGTCTAATCCCGGATGTTACAGTTTCCTCAAACAAATCCAGCTTGAACCCCATCACCACATACTTTGTGAAATCTCCTGACTAACCCTATCACCTCCTCTCTCTCTCTCTCCTCTCTCTCTCTCTCTCTCTCTCTCTCTCTCTCTCTTTCTCTCTCTCCTCTCTCTCTTCCTTCCTACCTTCTCATAAATACTTCCTTCTAAATGTTCCCATTTGATCTTGTAATTGCTTTTACCCTGGACTTAAAATGATCTAGTGGATGAATTAATATACATGTCTACTTTCTCCATGAGAACATGAGCAGAGAGTGCAGCTGGGGAGATGAGTCAATGGTTAAGGACCTGAGTTCGGTTCCCAGAACCTACCCTGGATGGTTTCACAATCACGTGTAACTCCAGCTCCAGGGGATCTGACACCTCTTGCCCCTTTGGACAGCAGCACTCAAGTGTACATACCACCATACATAATTAAAATAATGTTTTTATGAACTTAGAGTGTTTTCCATCTCCAAACACTATCTGGAATGTAGTAGGATTCAGTACGTGTTTGTTAGAAGAAAGAACTTGCTTCTATCTTCTGCAGCTCCGTTTGATTCTGCCTCTGTGAAAAGAAAGTAGCATTCCGATTTTCTCCCTAATCTGTTGAAATCGTTTCACACATGCCGTTCATAGTCACTGATTTCTAATCAATTGAGTTTCGTGCAAAGCATACTAAGGGTGAGTTGCATTTTTATTTGTTTATAGACCCTACAGCTCAAGCTCCAGAATTAAACGGCTACGGCGCTTTCCCCTCATTTACTTCCAAAAGAGAAGTTAGGATATATTCTTTTCCTTTAAACGGTGAACATGAGAAACCAATAAGAACTCATTTAAAGCACATGTGCATTCACTTTTCATTTATCTTAGATCAAAATTAGATCGTTCTCCTCCATTATCTCATCAAAGTGTGTGATTTATGAAAGAAACTCAAATGAGCGTCATTAAAACTGATTACACTAAGTAGATGCTGACGCATATGTGAGTAGACAATGCTGATTACGATGTTAGAGAAAGCCTCTAATGATAAGTGTGATAATGCAATTCTGTGATGTTGCTAAATGGGTGAAAAAAGTGGAGGTCTTTGGTGTAACTGCACCTGCTGACCTGGCGTACAGGCTGAATGGAAGCTAAGTGGACATGTATTTCTTTCTGCTTGTACCCACCAGCAACAGCTCTCAGGTGGACAATGCCATCAGGTTGCCCCAGCTGTGGGATGTCCCTGTGGACGATTCTGAACCCCGGGGTCTCATGCGGAAACAGAAAGGCTAAAGGGAGAACATAGCATAGAGAAGAAAGTTCTGAGAGAAGAACTGGTTCACTGGACCAGTACTTTCAGAGACATTCCCAACCCCACCCGCAATAATCGCTGCCTTTCTCTCCGCTCCCTGAATTCTTGATCTACCCCCCCACTCGCACCTTCCACCTCACTCTGAATGCTGCTGTATCCACGCTCGTCCTCTTTCCTCCACTGCACCCCTACTTTCCTCCATCACCTCCACCCCTCAGAACTTTTCAACATGTAGCAGTCTTTATATTGTGGGATCTTTCTTCTCTGCTTATCTTCCTGGACAAACAGAGCAAAGACACAGCCCTTACTTTCTTTAATCCTCCCTAGCTCCTTAGCCCTCTCTCTAAGTCTGGAGCTGCATCTCTATCCAACAACTCTCCTTCTTCCTCTTCGTTTCCTCCTCCTTTCAAGATAGGGGTTTCACTATGTAGCCCTGGCTGTCCTGGAACTCGCTCTGTAGACCAGAGTGGTCTCAAACTCAGAGATCCACCTGCCTCTGCCTCCTGAGGGCTAAAATTAAGGGTGTGAGTTACCACTGCCTGGCTAAAGCCCTTCTTAATAAGGTAGACATGCATCTCATTAACCAGTGCCACCTCCCACGATCAGTTCTCCATCTAATTTGACCTCTCAGAAACACGTGACGACTGCTTCAGATTTTCTTCTCATATTCTATCCCATAGTGACCTCTCCTAATTCTAGCTACCTCTCAAACAAATCCTTTCTCTACCTCTTGCTCCCTGAATACGGGTCTGTTTAAGAATGTTCATGACTTGCCTCCCCTTTCCTTCCAATATGTTTTTTCTGTGGCTGATTCTCCACTTGTGATGCCAGCCAATAACACTTTCTGATGGAGGACTCTCATTGGTTAATAAAGAAACTGCCTTGGCTTTTTGATAGGGCAGGATTTAGATAGGTGGAGTAGACAGAACAGAATGCTGGGAAGAAGGAAGTGAGGCAGATGGCTCAGGCAGTCGCCATGCCTTTCCTCTCTGGGACAGTTACCATGAAGCCAGCCACCAGGTCAGACATGCTGAATCCTTCCCAGTAAGACACCACTTTGTGGTGCTACACAGATTATTAGAAATGGGTTAAGTGATGGAGGAGAGTTATCTGTCTATGTTTTTTTCATTGGTTAATTAATAAAAAAAAAACTGCCTTGGCCCTTTAAGAGACAGAAAATTAGGTAGGTGGAGTAGACAGAACAGAATTGTGGGAACAAGGAAGTAGAGTGGGGGAGACGCTTCAGGCAGTCTCCATAGGGAGTCTCCATGCTGCTCCTCTCCGAGATGGACGCAGGTTAAGATCTCTCCTGGTAAGCCACACCTCGTGGTGCTACCCAGATTACTAAATATGGGTTAAAGGAAGATGTGAGAATTAACCAATAAGAGGCTGAAACTATGGGCCAGGCAGTGTTTTAAAAAATACAGTTTCTGTGTAATTATTTCGGGTGTAAAGTTAGCCGGCGGCCGGGTGGCGGGACGCAGCCCCGCCGCTTCACTCTACAGATTGGCGCTCCAACGTGGTGACTAAATCCACTTAAAAACCTGAGAGGGCTTTAAATAAAGGAGAGAGAGAGTTTAACACAGCTTTTTGCTGTTTGCCTGGACGTGCCGTAGAGAGCAAAGGTACCAGCGGTTATAGGGGTTAGGAAATAACCACGATAGTCCTTTATAATAAATCAGTTTTAATACAAGGGAAAATAAGGAAACTTACAGAACCAAGGGTCCAGCGAAACAGAGGTACTCAGGGGAGAACCAAACGGGGCTCCTTCCAGCGCCCCGATCCTATTTAAGGGGTATGCTACTCCGCTGGGGCAGCCACGCCCCTGAACGCAGGGATTGGGCCAGCTGCCCCAACAGTTAAGCAAGATTTGAGAGTTATCCAGTAAGAGGCTAGAACTAATAGGCCAGGCAGTATTTAAATGAATACAGTTTGTGTGTTGTTATTTTGGGGCATAAGCTAGCCAGGCAGCCGGGAGCCGGGTGGGACAAAAAGCAAGCCAGCCTGCAGCTCGTTCTACACACTTTCCTTTGTTCTTCCTTCCCATTGGCATTTAGCTGGTTCTTCCTTTAGTAAATTCACTCTCTGTCCCTATGGCATGGTTAACAGTAGTGCTAGGCACATTAGCACTCTGGTGGAAGTTAGAGAGTCAGCTAGAAAAATACTGCCTGTTGAACACTGGTCACATCTCACAAACAACCTGAGCCACAGTTTTCCCATATGAAGAACCAAAGATAATAACATATCCCTGTCTCAAGTAGTTGTGAAAATTTAGAGAATTCATATAAATCACCTCGCCTGAAGTAACTGTTTCAAGGGTTAGAGGTGTTGTTATTGTTTTGTTGTTGTTGTTGTTGTTATTATTATTATTATTATTATTCCCAGTAAATGTTTTTTGAAAGGGAATAAACTATGGGGGTGCTTCAAGCACTGGAGCAGAAAGGTGGGGGATCATTAGGTTTAAGGACATTTGTTTGTTTGCATATTCATTCATTAATTACTTGGGATGGGGTCTCACTAAGTACTCCTGGCTGGCCTGGAACTCATATGTAAAGAAGGCTAGCCTTAAGCTCCTAGAGATACACCTGTATCTGCTCCCTGTGTGCTGAAATGAAAGGCATGAGCTATTACACATGGCCATGTTTAAGGACTTACGCATCTCCTGCAGTCTTGTAGCATCGAGTAGAGACAACTCCCATCCAATATGAATGATTATCTTTTACAAAGCATCACTTTATTTTTTGACGTTGAGTTTTGCTGTTGCCCAAGCTTGCTTGAAGCTCCTATTGTCATACAATCCCCCTGCCTCAGCCCCCAAATACCTGGAACTACAGCACCACCATAATACTGCCTTATTATATAGTACTTTTATAAAACATATTTTCATATACATAACATAATCATCTTTTAGATTAAGCTGTTTATCCACTTTAGCCTGCTATATACAAACCCATTATGAGGTGATTCCAGTCTTTGCTGATTACTCCATTAAGTAATCCATTGGGATCCGTGTTTTCCATTTAAAACAATTACCTCAATGAAAATTGCATAAACAGAACGTGCTATCAAAGAAGAAAATCATCATTTGATTCTCCGAAATTAAAACAGCCCTCCCCAACTCAGCCAACTTATCTTGTGGGATATAGCAGGCTTTTTCTCATAAGTAACTTTTCCACATAAATCAAGCAATTATCTCCCTAAAGGATTTTCCCCCAGAGCGTGAGTGAATCAGTGCTTTGATTAGCAATCTGTCTTTGCTTCATTGAGTGATCGGGTTTGTTCTAACTAAGATTAGTTTTAGTTTGTTTTTTTTTTTTTTTTTTTTTTTTTTTTTTTTTTTTACTTTGGAGTCATTTTGTACTTAGAGACATTGCATCTTCCCTCATATGTCTGGCATCCAGGTCCCCTGAATGTTAATATCATGCTTTATATAACAACACTACACTTATCAAGCCAAGAAATTAACTCAGACATTATCAACTAAACTATAGATTTTTTTTCCAGAATTCAATTCAGGATACTATGTTGCACATAGTCATCATGTCATTTGAATAAATGTCCCATTAATACTAAATAACACCAAATAATCCCTGCCAAATGTTCTCATCAAACTGGAAGGTGAGAAAACACAAGCAAAGTGAAATTGAGGCCAGTCATCCAAATGAGCAAAATCAGTTGGGAAAACTATTTTTTCAGTTTCTAAATCCTAAGCCTTCTGTGTGTCCTGCCCCACCACTAGCCTAAAACTCTCTCTAGTTTCGTCTTTCATTAAAGTTATGTTTCTGCTTGTATGTCTACTGACGATCAGGAAGTGACATAATCATCATCAAATCAAAACAGAGCATGATCTCCCAACTCATCCCTGCCTCGATGCAAATGCTAATTTCCTATTCTTCACATGCCTGTCTGGAAAAGTTGGCTCTGGGATCTGCACACACACACACACACACACACACACACACACACACACACACAAAATGAGAATGTACAGCGGGGTCTAGAACACATTGAATTAGATGGCTCTGCATGTTTCCTTGGTTTGGGAGGCTCAAGGGGCCTTGGGACATGCCCTGTACTAGCAGCGGTAGAGGAATCCTTGTGTCAGCAGGCCTGGTTCTTTGTGGAAGCCTCAAGACGGTCAGAGTAAAGAAATGATTCCGACTTCTCAGGCTTTTGTGACATGAATATTGTGCAATGCATATTTACCTTACATGGTCGAAGAACTGCATTCTAGTTAATTGGTTTTATGGAAAGTAACTGAAGAGGACAACGGAGAGAAATGAAAGTTTTAGAAAGACGTTGGCACCTGAGTAAATGACACCTTATCGCTGTTGTATTTGAAGTTTGTGCATTGGTTACTTTTCATTCTCTACCTGGAAGTGCAGAAAAATGAGAACGCGATGATTTCACACGATACGCTTAGTTGATTTTCCTCCTTCACCCACACTATGCCTTTTTAGAAACCTTCTCATCATAGTCCAGTAACCTGCACATAACAAAGAAATATTAGCAAATTGATTTTCCCTGTGATTCCTCTGGCTTTCGACATTCTCATGCACAAAGTCAAAAAGAATACAGTGATCACGGAATCAAAAGGGATTATAGATCAAAGATTTTCATTAAATGAGGAAACCGAACATTTCAACTGAATTCGAGCCATTTAGCCTCACAATTGTGTGAGGCCCCTGTTATTTCCATCCCTCACATGTAAGGAAATCGAGGGTCAGACCTAATAGGAGAAGCAGGAAACCCGCATGGACCTGGAGTCCCAAATGCTATGCTCCAGAGGTATACCTGCCAATTGTATGTGCAAGCACGGGCTAATAGGACAGAAGTGCTCAAATAATCTACTGTTTGCTCCCAATATGTCATCATTAAAATGGACAGGCACCCTCTCAGTCTGCAAATGGGAGGCTACACCAGTGCAACCATTCCTGAAGGCAATTTAGCAATATCCATAAAGTGCAATAACCATAAAGTTTATGTGTTGTGACCCAGTAATTCTAGCATCTTATCTTAAGGTGATAATCAGAACCTTAGGAAAAAAAACTCATTTGCAAATATTCTTATTGAAATTTAACTAATAAAAATCTGAGCCAGACACAGTGGTACACTATTACTCCTTTAGTCCCACCCAGCACTTGGGAGGCAGAGACAGGTGAATCAATGGACTTCGAGGCCAGCCTGGTCCAAAACTTGTATAAAAACAGGAATAAAATGACAATAAACAAATAGACAAACTGAGGCTGGAGAGATGGTTCAGCCGTTAAGAATGCTTGCTGCTGGTGTGAAGGACCTAGGTTTGGCTGCCAGCACCACACAGTGGCTCACAAACACAGCCATCAGTAACTCAACTTTCATGGGATCTTGCACCCTCTTCTGGCCTCCACTGGTATTGCACACATGTACCACACAAAATTTCATGCGGGTAAAAAGAAACATCCACTCACATAAAATAAAAAATAAACTTTAAAAAATGAGAAACTGAGCCTGACTGGGTGGTCCACATCCCTGACCCCAATTACTCAAGAAGCTGAGGCAAAATGACCTGAGAGTCAAGTGCAAACTGACTTGCATAATGAGTCTAAGACCAGCCTCTATTATGTATTACATAGCAAGAATTTTATTTTTCTTTTATTTTTTTTTTACTTTTTAAAGTTTCAAAGAAACCAAAGATTCAAAAGTAAAGAGTCAAATAAATATATGGCAGTTCTTTTTCTTTTTTTATTTTGTTTTCTTTATTTAAGATTTATTTATTTATTATGTATACAGTGCTCTGCCTGCATGTATGCCTGCAGGCCAGAAGAGGGCAGCAGATCTCATTATAGATGGCTGTGAGCCATCAATGTGGGTGCTGGGAATTGAACTCAGGACCTCTGGAAGAGCAGCCAGTGCTCTAAACTACTGAGCCATCTGTCCAGCCCTTTTGTTTTGTTTTTAAGACAGGGTCTTTCTGCCAGGCAGTGGTGGTGCACGCCTTTAATACCAGCACTTGGAAGGCAGAGGCAGGCGGATCTCTGTGAGTTCGAGACCAGCCTGGTCTACAAGAGCTAGCTCCAGGACAGGCTCCAAAGCCACAGAGAAACCCTGTCTCGAAAAACAAAAACAAAACAAAAAAAAAAACAAAAAACAAACAAACAAACAAAAAGGACAGGGTCTGACAGGGTCTTTCTATGTAGCACTTGCTGTCCTGGGACTTATATTGTAGAGCAGGCTGGCCTTGAAATTGGAGAGATCTTCCTGCATCTGCCTCTCGAGTGCTAGGATTAAAGGCATGTGCCACAACTTCTGGCAATAAATTGTCCTTTTTTAAAAATGTGACACAGTAGACAGTCATTAATGCAGTGTCTTCTATATAGGAAAGGGAGTTGTGCCCCTGAAATCTTAACAATATGGTTTCTTAAGCAAAATAAAGTATGATATAAAGGAATGTAGCCTTTTCAGTGCAAAAGTGGAATCAAATCATGCCTGCGCATTAGGATTCCCAGTCTTGCTCAAAGAAAAATGCGAGCACGTGTAAAGTTAAGATAGGAAAGAACTATGCCACTGGGTGTGATGGCACATTCCCATCATCTCAGCGCAGGGAGGTAGGAGGTAGGAGAAACAGGAGTTCAAGTCTTTCTTGGGTACACAGCTAGTTTGAAGCCAGCCTTGACTACAAGAGCACTTGTTTTTTTTTTGTTTTTTTTTTTTTAAAAGCACCATTAAATCCACAAAAGAATGCAACTCTCAACCCTTGTTAGGAAAACTTCTACTTGCAGAAATAATGGTTAACACAGAGACACACAACTGGTCAATGTGCCGAGAATAAAAGACTGTGGAATTATCAGTCCCAAATGGGTATCTTTTTCACATCCCTTCCTCCCGAGGCTCAGGGATCATGGAGGAAGGAGAAGTAGAAAGATTCGAAGAGCCAGAGGTGGCAGATGGACACAACAGTGCAGCTCCATATATGAAGTCACAGCAGTTGTGACAGCCTGCATAAGACCTGTAGAATCCAGATCATATTCCAGCCAGGAGGTGGGAGTTGAGCACATGATCCCACCGGTAACCATGAAGCTACTTCCTGGCAATTGTTAGGCACTGGGTGAGGGGCAGTCAGTTTTCCCTAAGAGCACAGCCCCTGTTGTGTGGATTATTAGCAGGTAACCTAGTGATGTGGATGGATTGTTGCTACATAGCAGAGAGAAAACCAATCCCTAGAGGATGGCACCAGAACATGCTCCCTCGTTTTCTTTCTCCTTCTCTCCCAGCAACCCAATCCCTTCTGGGTTGCATTTTCTGCTCAAGGCATGGACACATCAATTGCATCTCCCGAGCATTGCCGACGATCAGCTTTTTATCTCGTTTGCAGCTCTTCCTCATGTCTGTTCTGATAACCCCGCTGTTAGAACTCTTGCCCAGGCATTCCTCAAAAATCTTACACAAACTTTCCATTGGAAGTGAACAAACTGGCCGTCCGTCTTACCAGAAGCAGGCTCTTTGTGTGGTTTTGCAACCAGTTCACAAAGGGAACGATTTCCATTGCCAGTGCTGCTTTACTAAAGCAAGTGAGGAAAGGGGGGGGGGGATGTGCAGTGCAAACGCAGGCGTTTCCTCTGCAGAACATATGCCGGGCCTCTTATCTAGAAATGGGACTCGTGAGATGATTGGAGGATGAAGACATTTGCTCGTCAGGCCTGGTGACTCGAGTTCCATTCCTGGAACTCACGTAGACATATAAGGAGAGAACCGGCTCCAGGGAGTTGTCCTCTGACGTCCACATATGTGCAGCGGCACTCACAAGAGTGTGCATGTACACACATGTACAAACATACACACATACATACACAAACACAGAGGCATAGAGTGGATACTAACTCCCATTCTCAAAGATAAGTGAAGTAACTAGAAAAATCACAATTAGAGGAAGGGATTAATAGTATTTGCTTTACCCCCTTGTTGGTGATGGGAATAAGGATTACGTATAAAGCTGAGAGAATAACGAAAATCTTATCTACATTATGATTAGAACTGTGCATTTGCTTTGGAGTTTGAGTCTACTCAACTGTGAGACTTCAGAATACAGACGGGATGGATTACGATATGGCACTTAAACAGCACTTTGTACAGCGTAAATGGCGCGAAATCTATCCTCGAAGAAAAGCATGCCCTGAAGGTACAGGCTACCCTAGATTCAGATTTGACATATAGGGCGAGGTGATGAAGCCTGTATGTTGTATGTGTCCAAATGAGAATAAGTTCCTGGCAACATCTACTGTTTAAATACAAACTGTGAATCAGGCAGAAATGCATGCTAAACCTATGAAAGTATTTGTCTGAGATGCAGACTTAGATCCTTAAGATCGAGGATTAATATCCAAATAAATGCAACAAATCATTATGAGCTGCAAGCGGAGGCATCTCTTACAGATACCCAGCAGGTTCAAGCATCTGCTATAAATTATTTCTCAAAGTGCTTGAATAAATCAGGTGAATCGAGTAGCGGAAAGCTGTGTTAAAGTGACATAGTTGGAGGCATTTTTGCAATCGGAAGTTCATTTATTGAGTGCTTCCCACCCTTCTTTGTGGAGAGACAGAATGGCTATGAGACTACATATAGAGTCTCTGGACTTAGAAAAAAAGTGTATCTATTAGTTCTGTAAAATGAAAGGGGAAAAAATCCTGTTCTTTAAAATACATTGGCTATGTCTTTATCCATTCAAGATGTTCCGCATATACAGTCAAGCATGTCATAGTAAGAGAATAATTGAGATTAATGGGGAAATGTGACTAGAGAAGGAGAGGACAGGACCACGTAGGTTTCAAAATGTCTGAAGGGGAAAAAAAGAAAGAGCAAGTGACAACCAGTGTTCAGTCTAGGAGGTTGAGGATGTTTTCAGGTCGGCAGAGTGTAGAGTGTTTGGATTGCTTTCAACATTATTGATGACTTAGCTTTGGAAATCACTGACTTGTTGGGTTCGGGAGAGCAGAAGCTATGAAATCACTAACTTGTCAGGTTATGGAGAACAGAGGCTGGCGCTTTCCTGGAATCTCACTCCTTGCAGCCATCCGTTAATGGGTGTAAGTCAATAAGCAACAGAATGGCACAGAAATGGGAAAGTTCATTTATATCAAAAGTTACTGAAAATGTTGAAGCAATTATTAAATGAAAACACCCAAACTTTAGACAAGGTAATAGGGTATGACCTCATTTTTGTAGCCCTTGGGATCCCCAAGGCCTCATACACGCTAGCATAGTGCTTCAACACACACACACTCCTAGCCTAGATCCTATATTAGCAAGAAGTTAAAATTATTATCTTCAGAAATACAGTATCTCAACAGGTGTCATCCCTAGGACAACTTTACCTTCTATATTTTCATGTCATGATAGCATAACGTTGTGAAATCATATCAGTACCATTGGAAAGCCAACAGGGCTGTATTAGATCTGAAATACTGCAAGGTATTAAATTTTTTTTTTTTTTTTTTTCGAGACAGGGTTTCTCTGTGGCTTTGGAGCCTGTCCTGGAACTAGCTCTTGTTTACTGAAAAGAAGTTTCAAAGGGAAATTATAAGGCACGTTTTATTTCCTTTAAGTCTCTGTTTAATACACATCTGCTGAAGGTTTTGGAATCTAGTATAAGTAAAAATCATTTGTGAGGACTGGATATAAAATTTAAAGCACAATCATTCAAACATCTCTCATCTCTCTATCCCGAGGTACCTGCTACCTTCCTTTCCCTTCCTTTCCTTTCTTTTCTTTTTCTTTTCTTTATTTCCTCCTTTCTTTTTTAGACAAAGTCTCTTAAAGGTCAGAAATTCACCACATAAACTAGGACAAGTGAACAGTGAACACCAGAGATCCTCCTGTCTCAACCTCCCATTCTGGGATTATAAGAGTGAGCCTCCATCTTGACTTTAAATAAGATGCAGATTCTGGGAGTCCAACTGAGCTATCTCCCCAGTCTGGATCTTGCCTGGACACTGAACTTCTGATCCTCTTGTTTTCACCTCTCAAATGCTGAGATTAGAGGTGTGTTCTACCACAGCTGGCTCATGGTGGTGCCAGGGATCAAGCCCAAGGTTCCATGCACACTAGGTAAGTACTCTGCCAATGACTACACCCCAAGCCCTCAAAAGAAGTATTCCTTAACTTATAGATGTGTCTTTAACCATTTCAGTTTGTATGTGGAGAAATTCATATTGGCCATTTTGCTTTAAATTGAGAACTTTAATGATTTGTCAGCAACTAAAAAGTTTTAAATTTCTCTGTGAGAAGAATTTACTGTAACGTTGAGGACTTTGGCCAATTATACAGTGGATTTGGGCATTAGGAATACAGCCTCCAGTGAAGTTTATTGAAAGAGATTAACAAATTGCTAGTTAGTTTTTGTCCTGTTTTCTTATTTTATTTTTTATTCTAGTGTTCAGGGTTTAGAGATAGTCCCTAAATTCCAGAAATGTGTAGAATATAGAAATAATTGGACACACAATCTCTGGATCTTGGGTTCTAAGTTTTATATAATATGTGTATTTATTTGTATTTATAATTACTTTTTCTAGGCTAAAAATTTTCACATTAATCAGGCAATCCAGGAGTCCATGTTCTAAAGCACACTTAGAAACAGTGGAGAAGATTTGGGTTCAAATCCTGCCACACTGGTTTCAATCTCGTAGTAATATAAACTGAGGTATAGAAACATATTAAGCATTTATCAAAATTCATCCTGGATTCCTAACTGTTGAAACAATGGCCACCCTGATAAAAAAAAATCAAGGAGCAGCTATGGGGGGGTTCCATATCCCCTACATCAAACCACATGCCCTGTATGCAAGCTGGCCCCATGACTAATAGAGACTTGGGCATGGGTCTTCTGATTCTTCTGATGTTCTTTATTTTGGGAGGCCAGTGTTCTGCATTGTCTGATGCCCTGTGATGTTGGACTGTATCTTGATACCACGATCCCCCAGAGTCAATTCAGAGGCATTTGTGTCAGTGGTTAACAGGATTTTATCTGCAATTTCCCCCCCGTGCATTCGTCTCATGACCTCAACCCATAATATTGCAGATAGGATGACTATGCAATAATTCTGCAGGTTTTGGCAACACGGTTTGTTTTGTTTGGGCATTTTATTGGACTACTAACTAAATGGAATATCTCTGATGACCTTGAAGGCTGTAGGAATAGCTGATGTGATGGTGGCTTACTTGCTATACCTGCATGGAAATATAGTGACAAATGATTTTCTTTACATGGCCCAAGAGTTGAATTCACTTTCTCAGCTTATTGTGCTTACTCTAACATTGCAACAATAAATAATGATTACTGATAAGCACACCATATAACATTTTGAATTTGGACTGCCCCTTTCTGTTAATATTTAGAGCAGTGGGTCGTGACTCCTTTGGGGGTCTCATATCAGATATCCTGCATACCAAATATTGACATCATAATCTATAACAGTATCAAAATAACAGTTAAAATGTAGCAACGAAGAAATTTTATGGTTAGAGGTCAGTACAATATGAGGAACTATATTAAAGGTCACGACACGAGGACGGTTGAGAACCACTGATTTACAGTAATATACCTCTTCTGTTGTTTTGACCAATGCAAAACAGTTGCCTGATGCCCAATGAGGTTCATTGATCTTTTCACCCTACGCTTGTAGTCAGACATAGCTGGTCTTGGGAAAGGATACTGCAGCCTGTTGTAGACTTGGTCTTGGAAACCTGGTGTGTAGACGGTTAACCTAGAGGACGCGGAACATGATTCTAGGCAGGACTCGAGTACCTGTGTCCATCTGGAGGTTTGACTAGCAGGAGCTGGGAACCTAAAGTTAGATATGTACATTGCATTTCCAATCATTTGAGACCATCGTTCTCAAGTTTTTGTAAATGTTAGAACGCAAGGAAGGAGTGAGCACACCCGTGGAAATGGAAACCACCGTTTTTTCTACTTCCACATAATCATTTTGCTTCACCTTGACAGTTTTTGTGCCATCTACCATGTTGGCTGTGCTTAATGTTAACCTTTAGGTCAAATTTTTCTGAATGCCAAAGAATCACAGACGTTCTATAAAAGCCATGAACTTCACCTGGAAGAATTCGGGTTAAGAAATTATCCTATGGCAAGAGCCCTTGTGCTGTGCCTCTAGCTTTGTCTTTGATTGGACAATATGGGATTTTTTTCATTGCTTGCACACGGAATCTTGGAGTTTTACATATGGAAAGATTAACAATATATGTTGTGTGGCAATGGCACTTTCAGGCCGACTGTCCTACATAGCAGGTATGCTTTTTTCTTAGACCGGCACGCACATCTTGTACTTGTGTGTGTGCCTTGCTGTGTGACTGGATCCCTCATCAAAAAAAACCTTTGTTTGATATTTATCACTTCACCCTAGTTGTGCTAAATTTAGTATCAGTCTGTTAACTTTAGGGTTTAGAATTCAACCCACTAAGTCTTATTAATGTACCTTGTTCCAGAGAACATTATTTAGAAGACTTACTGTCGAGTTCGCCTGAGCTGTTCTTGTTTCTTTGCTTTTGAATATTTGTTATTTCAGTTTTAAATTTTATAATAAAATTCCCAATAAGCTTTTCTGGTGGTGTTCTCAATGCTGTGTCGTTTCCACTTACAGTTTATTTTACCATCCAACATGAAATGAGGATAATCAAAGAACCTTGAAATTCATTCATTCAAATGCAACCTCTCCAGCCTTCCGGGGCAGAGCCCTGAGTTACAAGAACTGATACACCGAAGGCAAAGAATTGGTGGTAGCATCTAAGGCTGGGCTAGGATGGGAGTTCTCTCCTTTGTAAGAAAAAGTAGTATAGAAGAAACTCCCTTTGTTGAGACTGGATTCTAGGAAGCAGGGGAGAAACACAGGAAGTCCAAATGGAAACCAACGATCAAACTAGGGAAGCTATCTGTCTGCCATGTAAAACAGCAGTTAGGAAAAAATTCCCAGTAATAGATAGAAATCAGGATTATTCAACACACATTTCCAAAGAATAACTGCTATCCAAATCATCACAAGTAAGAGCATGTATTGTCATACATTTTCCCAAATGTCCAAAGAACAGCTTTTAAAAATTTTAAATTATGTTTATTTTATTACTTTATGTGTATGGGTATTTTGCCTATATGCATGTCTCTGTACCACATGAATGCAGGGCAGGGCCCACTGAGGTCAAAAGAGGAAATTGGATCCCCTAGAGTTAGAGACAGTTGTGAGCTGCCATGTGGTGTTGGGAAGAGAGCCTGGGTCCTCTGGTGAGTGCTGTTAACTGCTGAGCCATCTCTCTAGCTCCAGGTAGCTTTTATTTTTCCCAAAGAAAGATACAGACAAGATTCATGCACTGCATTTGCTACCTTTCCCCCTTTACTCTCGTTTACTTCACAGCAATCTGCTCCATAGCTTTTTTTAACCTCATGAAGTGACTTCTTGAAGGATTGGGATCATTGTTCCGACAGCCACTTTCTCTTCTTTTAAAATATATTCTCAATTGACAAGAAAGCAAAAGATAGTAAGTAGTATAGTATCTCCTCATAAAAAGTGATGCTTAGCTCCGTTTGTGGATGACTGGGGTGAATCTGAGTTCTGGATTTTATAGTGGGCCATCAGGAAATACGAAATGTCATATAAAAGGATAACTGAAGTGCATCATTGTGTGTGTCAGTGTGCATGCCTCTCCATGGACCATATGAGCAACCACCAATATTCTTTTTTCTCCTTTATGGGAGATCTAACAAAATAGAGACATCCTTTGAGGGTTAGATTATTCGCAAGTTTGGGAAGAACACATTTTATTCTAATTTTCTTGTGCAGAACATCTGTGAAATTCATACCTACCTTTCTTAGTCTGGCAACGGAAGACCAATAAGCCACCTGTACCATGTCCACTTCCTTTTGGACTGGAACAGAAAGTCTTAATGCCACAAAGACTGCTTTACAAAGAAACACAAGAGCTACTTTAATTCAATACTGCTAATTACCACATGAAGAAACAGAGAAACATTTTGATGGGACACAAAAAACCCAAATCAATAATTGAACAAGATCTGAGTGGCATTCGAGTCTCCTGACATCTAATCTAATATCTGCTTTTAAAAGTCTGCTTTTCAAAGACTCACATGACATGTGTAATCTCTAGTACTATCGGATAAAACCGTTAAGTCACTTTTCCCTTATAAATATGGTTCTGCAGCAGTATGTCTTGTATCTTTTGAAACTGTAAAGCACTAGCAAGCATCCTGTCTTGAACAAATCACCAGAGAATTGATATTTACATCCATATTTTGGATACATAATGTCAATAGATTTTAATCTTCCTGTCCCTTCTTGATGTTTCAGTTTGGCTGTTCTCATCTGTAAGTACCAGCTAGCAGGAAGTACTGGACCATAGGAAGGAAATCACTATGTGCCACGAGCTGTCTGAATCCATGGCAACTTAGATCTGCTGGGATAACAGCAAACTCAGTGGCAAGGCCAGTGAGGCTCAATACAATTCCCTTTCCCAATTATTATCTCCCTTAAATATTCAAAATAGACAGAGGGTCACCTGTCTCTTTCTGTGTCATCCAATCAGACTGTGCCTAAAGAATGTTCTAGTCTAGAAACTCCCCTGCAGAAGAATGTGGTCAAGGGATGATATTAGCTGCAGAGAAGAAACAGATAAGTCCCTTCCATGCATACATACATGCTACAAAATTACCAAGTAGCTTTCCTCAGGAGAGTAGTTTTCATAGAAATAAAAACTCAGAGTTCCAATCATGTAAGTAGAGTAGTCTACTCTCCCAAAATCAGAAAAGCCATGACTGTCTATAACTGAGACCAAACAAAGCTGTATCATGAGTCATCTGAACATTTGTAAACTCATCTGAGCACAAAAGGAAGCCCTACGTATGGCATTGCGCTCATGGGACTGTGAATCTTCTTTAAACAGTCACAAGAGTCTCCTCACCTGCCCACCCACCCAGTCCTGACTCTCGTACACAGTCGCAGGTACCCCTGTACACACAGTGCAATGGGATTATTTCCCACTCTCTGGGGGAGCTGCATCCTCCATTCCCAAGGGTGGTGTAGGCTGACCATTTTGAATGCTGGGTGTTTGGATGTCAGTGAGTACCTATATTCATTTCAGCTTCCCGAAGCATTTATGAACATAGGTTAGTCATATTTCAGCCACAATATGGGAGATAAGACAGCCAGGGGATCTCATAGGTAGGCTGTGAGTAATAAATAATGAAAAAGCACTTTGCAAACTATGAAGTATGATCCTAACGCTCAATAGCATAAGATACTCTACTTTACCATTAGCCTACTTTATCACAAGCTGCCTTGAAGGGAGGCAAACACTAGACATCATCAGCCCGGCCTCCAGTTATGGATTAGGTCATGGAGAGCAAAGTAACTTTAGCTGTAACTGTTTCATCTGAAATGAAACGAGGTCATTCAATTTTTCAAGAAGGCACCTCGTTCGTGGGGGTCTCATGACCCCCATTTACTCTTCAAAACTAAACTTTTTAATAAGTTAAAAACTGTTTTAATCTATTCATTTCATCTGGGAAAATAGCACTAGTAATAGATCGATTTTTTTGCCTTCATAAAGAAGGCTACTTATTACCAGATATTCAAGCCTAGGACAGTCTAATAAACAGAACAAAGAATTAGAATTATAAAGAAGGGCTCCAAACCAGCGATTCATTTTCCTGTACTGAACCTCAGAAATTAGCCCCTTTTCAAACTGGTCTGTTACTGATACCTGAAATGTAATCATTCATACGAGATGGACACCATAGAAAAATGAGTAAATGTGGACTGGGGATGTAGCTCAGTGGGTGGAGTGTTTGCCTAGCATGCATGACATCCTCATGGTTTTTATCCCCAGCACTGCATCCACTGGCTGTGGTAGGGTACACGTATGATTCAGAACTTGGCGGGGAGCAGGAGCATTAGACACCCTATGCTACACAGTGAGTTGGAGATCAGCAAAGGCTGCATTAGTGGATTTCATCAAAGACAGACAGAGAGGGAGGGAGGGAGGAAGGAAGGAGGGAGGAGATGCTGAGTAGACAAGAGGTGGCACAAGCCCGAGGCTTCTGAAAAACAACCCTTCTCGTGAAGCTGAGAACACAGTGTGAATCACCCAAGTTCTCTGCCGCTGTTTATGAATTTAAATTCAAAATGAGGTGACAAATGTGTATCATATGAAGAAGGAGGAAGCATTCTATAAAGTATTCTGTGCAGAAACTGTCACCATTCTTTTCTCTGCACCTCCATCCACCTCGCTCCCACAAAGACGGGAAGCATCCCTGCCCCAAACAGCTATTCACTGGAAATTGCACATTTAATGACAGTTGTTGCCAAAGGCTCCTCTGTCTTCTTTTAAAATGAAAGCACTTCTTACACAGTCACATATGTTTAAGTAAAATGTTGAGTTGTCTGGGGATTGCTTCAGAATAATAGTGGCAAGGGAGGATGTAGAGACCAAAGCCCATTGGTCAGGGGCTGGTAATTGTTGTAATAAATGATGGATACATTTAATTGAACTGCTTTGCGCCTTCATGTGTTTGAACATTTCCATGAGGAGTTTAGAGGCTGCAAACTGCTTTGCAGCGCAATCTGGAATACAGGTCATGGGGAGGAACGCTGAGTGATTTGTTCCAGTCACTTTTCTCTGGAGCAGGAAGGCAAACCAGTACTCCACACTGTCCACTGTAAGGTGAACTCAGAGGGGCTTCACAGGTGCTGGAGAATTGTTCGTCACCAGCCTCAGCACCATCTCTGGCCAGGCCTGTGGCTACTAGTAACTGATGACGTCATTCATGAGAGGAGACCTCGAGACTACAGATCTCCTCAATGGTTATAAACACATTTGGATCTGAGTACACGGGCAACCCCAGTAGCTCTGAGACGAACTCTCCAAAGACTCACATCTCCGGTCATTAAAATGAGTGATGGTTATTCTCAATTGTTAACTTGGAAATATCTCGAATTACCTAGGGGACGGGCTGCTGGGCATCCCTGTGGAGGGTTACCTTAATTGCATGCATTGAGGTGAGAGGACCCCACACAGGGAGCTAAACAACAGGCATGCATGCCTCCCTCTGTGTTTCCTGGCCGTGGCTGTGGCTGTGATCTGCCCAGCTGCCTCAAGCTTCTGCTTCTTTGATTTGCCTATCACAATGGACTAGATGGCCCACATGGAACTGTGAGCTGGAATAAATCCTTTCTCCACCAAGTTGCTTTTGTCAGAGTACTTTATTACAGCAACAGGAAAAGGAACGAATACAATAAAATTCTCACATGCAACTGACACCACACACTGGGAGAATAATGACTTTCACATCAGGCACCAGAATAAATAAATGTTTCAGAAAACAAATTGGAGCCCGCACTATTTGTAGAAGAAACAACAACAAAAAAGTATCTGCACCTTTTCCACCTTAATCCATTCTGTTCACCCATTCTGAATCTTGCTAACATGAAGGAGCAACTAACCATAAATAGATGTGGGACTGATGCCTCCTCAAAAATATAATCTCATCCTCCTTCTCTTTCTGATTTTTCTCTACCGAAGTGCTTGAAAAGCTAAGTATACATATACCAGAACACCTGACAGCCACTGCTAGCCATGTGCGACACATGTTGTCTGAAGACAGCCATGAACAATGGAGAAGCACCAGGCTAACATGCGAAGGCGGAACTCCGGGACTGCAAAAGCATGACTCCTCGTGGTACAACTGTGCCCCAGCAATACAAATGGGTGACTCTCAATAGGACCTGCTGGGAGAAACCTGTGTTCTGTTGCTGTTCTTTTGGGTGCTCAGTTGTGTGCAGCCAAATACACTGCTGCTTCAGACAGGGTTAACACCTCTGTAAACAGACAAGAGCCTGAAAAGTGTGTGTGTGTGTGTGTGTGTGTGTGTGTGTGTGTGTGTGTTTATGTGTGTCTCTCTGTGTGTATGTCTGTACATGCTTGTATATATGTCTATGTGTGCGTGTATGCATGTGCGTATATGTATCTGTTCATGTGTACATGTATGTATGCGTGTGTGTATGTGTGAATATGTATACATAAATGTGCGTATGTATACACACACACACACATATAATGAATACACCCATACTTGTGTGTGTGATTTTACCAGCATAAATATCTGCTGGGAAAATCTTAACAACTAGCTTTCTGAAAGATGAAAAGGCCTGGTTTCTTGCTCGTGTTTGCCAGCTTTCTTAGAACACTCGCTCAAATCATGACCCTGTTCAATATGGGGTCAGTTTAAAAGGCTATGGTTTGAATTTGAAATGCTCCCCACTTGCCTGTGGATCTAAGAATAAGTATTAAAATACATCTCAAAATATTCTAATTGAGGAAAATGGCAGTAGTGGGTTCTCCTCTAGAGTCTCTGACTTCTCCATCCGTGGGTACTTGGTTAGGCTTACAGTGCTGGTCATGAATTCCTTACCATTGAGTGGGTCTTAAATCCAGCTATTGGTTAGCCTCAAAATAAAATTGATGCTATTGCACCATCAGGGCTATCTTGTTGGGCTAGCCAATGCTGTGTGGTTCAGCTAGATAGGGTACTACCCGTTGTTCCTCTCCTTTGGCTTCTGATACTCTGAGCAGCAGATCCTCAGGGAGAAAACGACCAGGTCAGTACCAGCTAAATCCTTACAAGTCCCATGTCCAGGGTATGCGACATCTTAAGCAATAGGGTCTTATCTTCCAGTTTTGGAAAGCAACCAAGGGCATTGTCAATAGTCTTAGTTTTCCTCAGGGATCAAGCACTCTAGAATTCTGAGGGAGCAACACTTTGGGAAGGCAAGGTGTTTTTGTGCTTTGATAATTCCAGCTAACTCAAATTTGGCCTCCCATTCTACTGTCCTAACGTGCTCCGTGTTTAACCCATGTTTATTTTTTTCTCATTTTTTTATTAAAAATTTCCATCTCCTCCCCCCTCCTCCCCCTTCCCACCCCTCCCTTCCACCCATACCCCCACTCCCTCCCTCTCCAAGCCAAAGAGCCATCAGGGTTCCCTTCACTATGTTAAGTCCAAGGTCCTCCCAGCTCCCCCTAAGTCCAGGAAGGTGAGCAACCAAACTGACAAGGCTCACAGTGAGCCCGTCCATGCTGTAGAGTTCACGTTCATTGCCGTTGTCCTTGGTTTCTCAGTCCTCCTCCACCATCAGCCACATTCAGAGAGTCCGGTTTGGTCCCCTGTTCCATCAGTCCCATTCCAACTGGACTTGGTGGTCTCCCGTTAGATCTGTCCCACCGTCTCAATGGGTGAACGTACTCCTCACGGTCCTGACTTCCTTGCTTATGATCTCCCTCCTTTTGCTCCTCATCAGGACCTTGGGAGCTCAGTACAGTAAAGCTATGCCTGGCTTTTCACATACATTCGCTCACTTATTCACCATCTTCATCCAGTAGCAATGAAACAGGGCTTTAAAAAATGTTTTGCAGCTAGGAAGCCAGAGCTCCAGAATGAAATAAGCACTGAGCCTAAGACAAGTGCAGACCATATTCCTTGTAAAGGAGTGGAAATCTCAGTGGCTCTTCTCGCTGCAGCTCCACCCCATCTGGGGCAGAGCCCTGGGGACAAGGGAGGCTTCCCTGACTGTTGGGCCCTGACTTGAAGGCATGGCTAATATGTTGGTTTAGAGTAAAAACAAACACAGCGGCCTATTTCCCTTCTTTATGGAAATCACAACAAGCCCTCAGAGACAGCCTGTGAAAAGCATTATTAATTTTTACATCTATTCCGCAGACTCTGGGGGTTTCACTTTTCAGAGAAACAACTAAGATCCCTGACACTTCAGTTGCTCTTAGAGATAATTGCTTAGAAAATGAAAAGGGCAAAAAGAAAATTAGAAGCTTCTAAAAGGAGAAACAGAAAGACCTATAGAGAAGACACTCATTTTCAATAATGGTCATCATCATCGCTAAAGGGTAGTCCTAGCCTCGCAAACTTCTCGTCTCCCACTTCTCTCTGTAGAACTCCAACTCTCCCCAGAATTACCAATCCGATCCTCTCTCTGCATACCATGCATTACAGTGAATCCCAAAGCCCATATGATTACATGAAATATGTCTTATTCCTCCCCGACTCCAGAGTGATTTTATAACCGGATCCTTAGTCTCTACCACAGGGCACCAGTGCCAGAAGGATAGAGCTGCACTAAGTAAGCACTCACCTTGACAGTGTAATTGCTACCATCCCACACTCAGGGAGGACCAGCCTTCGGAGAAAAAGAAAACCTGCATGTGCTGGAAGGGAAGGCTCTAAGCAGAAAAAGAGAAATGAAGGTGAGCAGCAGGCAATTTAAAAAGAGATACTTTAGGGGAAAAGCAGGCATGAGGGTGCTCCTGAACGGAGGGGTCTAATAAATGGAGAGATGCTGAACACTGTCAAAGGGTAGGTGCAAAAGTGAACTATGGGAGATGGAGAGGGTCAATCCAAAGCAAAAGTGACGCATTACATAATGAACCAGACTACGGCACAGAGGAGCTAGAGAGCAATGGTGTGTGTGTGTGTGTGTGTGTGTGTGTGTGTGTGTGTGTATCTGTGTCCGAGTACGTGCATCTGTGTATGTGTGTGTGAGTCTGTGTGTATATCCAAGTGTGAGTCTATGTGTGTGTGTGTGAGAGAGAGAGAGAAAGCGTTAGAGACAGAGAGAGAGTCTGTGTGTCTGTTATGTGCGGGCACATATGCGCATGTGTGCCAGATGTCAACCTCAGTTGTCATTCCTCCTCGGGTGCTGTCCAGTTTTCGTTTTGACAGTTTCTCTCCATGGAACCTGGAGTTCACTGAGTAGAAAGAAAGGCTGCCCAGGTAGCCCCAGAGATCTGTCACTCTGTCCTGGCAGTGCTGAGATTACAAGCTTCCATTGCCTGCCTTCTGCGATTGAAACTCAGGTACTCTTGATTGTATGGTAAGCACTTAACTGACTGCCTACGGCTCCGGTGTCAGGATGGTTTTTTTGAGCAGAGTGGCTAATTATTTGCCTGAAAAATCACACAGAAGACTTTGCCCCTGAAAGGCCAGTATAGCAGCTAACTCACCTCCAGCTGAAGGCAAATGCTGATGAGTATACAGATTTCTACAGAACATAAAAAGCAGATTGCCTGAGAAGCAACTGGTAGTAAGACACCCTGGAGAGTACCGGCCACACAAGTCAGGTATTGTGACACTCTATTGAATTAGAGGCTACCAGAAGTCCCTTTAAGTTCTCAATCACAAACTCCCCCTTGCATCATCTGGGAGAGATTGTTGAGGACTACAGAACACATCTGTGCTACTGAAAACAGCTGTTGGTGGTTTGCAGGCTATAAGGAAGATGTTCCTGGCTTCTCTTTACTCATGGGATATCCTTGACCAACATGTAACAAACATGTCAAAAGATATCCAACTGACATGCCACATACATGAACAACTTAGCTAGGAATCCACTATGTTAGAAAAAATTTATCAATATGTTTTCTTGTCTCTTCCTATTAGAAATCATCTTGTGTGTTCGATCTTCTTTCCACGGAGACAAAAAGTATCTACATAACGATTGCAAGTGGGAGAACAGAGGACAGCAGTCAGGTAGCAGTAATGCCTCCCTTTAAATTGGCATATTAATTTTTAATATAAATGTTGAACAGACAGCACGGATACCAGTCAGAAGGTTTCAGTGAGCAAGTTCCAGCTGTTCAACTTTGTAACAATTTGCTTTTTAGTAGCTCTTAAAATTTTTAGGACAAATAAGAGCATGGATTATTTAGAAGTAAATTTCTTACCAACAACTATCTAAAACCTTCCCAAATAAACAAAAATCCCCAAACAACACAACCCCACATTAAGTGGGGGCATAAGATTTCATAGACCTTGAAAACAATTAATTACATGGACACTTTGAACAATAGCTCACCTGGGTAGGCCGTGATAAAGGGAGGCAACATGCACAAGGATAGTCGCCATGCGTGGAGGACACGTTAATGGTTTACCACACATGTATGTAAGAGCCAAATTTACATTTTAATTTTAGTTACTATGCCTAAGAGATCCAGGAAATAAAAATGCCTCCGATCTGCAAGCCCCTTGCCCAAGGACAGACAGTTCCTGAGCTACTGGAGGCTGTTGTGTATGGAAGATAAGAAGCCACGTGTTTTCACTCCCCTAAACAAGTTTGTTTGCCCTGACTACGTCAAATGTGCTTGCTCACGTGCTGGCGGGAAGTTCACAGGCAGGAAATACATTAAGATGTATGCTTGTCCCCGTTTGGACCTGATGGGAACTACTTTAAGTCTCTGCAAACCATGACCAAGGGCCATTTCCTGGGGACCTGGCTATGGAACTAGCCAGAGCCCATTCACCTGACCAGCATTTAATTAAAGCTTGCTTCAAATTTGACTTTTAACTGTGGTAGTGGATTTATTCTTGACCAGTAGGATTAACAGTCCAAGTGATATCCAGGGCACCACCACAAGTGACGGAGGATGCCTATGGATGCGGCCCAACACAAGATCGTGAACTTACATTACTTTAAACATTATTTGTATTTCTGTGTGTAAGGAAAAAAAATTATTGTGTTGGCTCTTGAGCATGGACTTTGTAGATAACAGTGCCATTTTGCAATGTCAAAAGATTCAACAATGCCAGGCCCTAGGGTATCCCATAACATATGTGTTCACATGATACATAGAGCCTTGTAGCACCAAGCATAGAAAATAATCACAGGTGTATGAAGTAATTGTTGCACCAGACGCTGGGCAACAGCGTCATACACCCCTAAAAATCCCAGCCCTTGGGAGGTAGAGGCAGGAAGATCAGGAGTTCAAAGTCTCCCTTGGCTATATAAGACCCGTAGATTCGAGGCCAGCCTGGTCTACAAGAGCTAGCTCCAGGACAGGCTCTAGAAACTACAGGGAAACCCTGTCTCGAAAAACAAAAAAAAAAAAAAAAAAAAAAAAAAAAAAGACCCCTAGGAAAAAAAAGTAACTGTTCTATCAGGCCAGGCCCTGGTACTTTCAGCCAAGCTTTTGTGCATGAAAGAGGTAGTAAGGCAAGGGAGAGTATACTAGTATCAAAGTCCTCAGTGCCTTTCACTCCTCAGTAGAGCTTTAAGCCTTGGGTTTTATGATGCGCTATCTCTTGTATGTATGTATGTATGTATTATGTATGTATGTACAGCTCGTTTTTTTTTTTTTTAAGTGAAATCTTCTCGGGGCAGAAAAAGGAACGATCAAGAGTGTTAGGAAATACTATGAAGGATCATATGCAGTTTCAAATATTCAGAGAATGTGCTATTTAAGACATACCTGATATCAAGTCTTTCTTATTACAGATGGACCTAGGATTGGAAAATGCGCTGTTTGAATTATTTCCCAAGAGTCAGAAAACTGAGGCTCGGGCATTTTAAAAAAAGCAGTTGTGGCGATTCCTGACCAGGTTGAGGTGACAAGCCTGTGCCAGTTAACAGTGTGCAGTCTGTTCGCTCCCTATTCGTCCATCTGTACGTGGTCTGTGGAGAATAGCCAAAATTCACTTAAACATTTCTCCTTTACAGTATGTGCAATGTCGCCTCTTGACAGTAGAGGGCACTTGAGGGACACTGTGGAGGAAGCTGCTTTAGTTTCTGCCCACTGCATTGTGTGTGGAGTGGGTCAGCATTGTTGAAATAAGGACGTTTGGGGAAGGCATATGTAGATAGGTGACTCAGAATTGACATAAACCATGAAGATATCAGGTAAACAAAACGATATACCCAGAGAATGTCTGTCAGATCTCCAGCCACCTGAGTGCTTGTTGATAAAGTGGCCACAGTGACAGAGATAGAGGCTTTGCATACACAAGCTTCCTCTCAGGAAGCTAACGCCTTGACTGCTGAGTAACTAATCTCCTCTTGAGATTAACGTGAAGATGAACGTGAAGACATGGGTATGGTACCTTTCCTCAGAAGGACCCGTAGGAGAGCAGATCTTATGTTTGGGATGTCTTTGAGGAAAAAAAAGATAAAATACCCGCCCTCTTTTACTTTCATATATTTATATAAATCTGTACATACAGTAAAGGTTTATCCTTCCTAGCAATGAATCTGCTAGACCTGTCATGCATGGACTCACAAAATACTTAATATAACATCGTGGCATTCCAAGTAGCCTTGCAGCTCATCAGAAAATGCATCTCAGAATGGCCATATACTCATGGCTATAATTAGTCTCATGGAATAACCCCCATTGCCCAGAAATAGTTGGTCCAGTTGAAATAGATATTTCAATAGAATACTTTGTGGACAACCTAGCTGCACTGCCAATCGGAGGAAAACACCTTAACTGGATTGGCTTAAAGTCTCATAGGAGTCTATTTACCTAGAGACCATAATAGGATGCCATCTTCCTCATCCCCAGTTATGGCTTAAAAACTCATACATGGATGGCTCCACCTTCTGGAGTTTTGATTTTCATTCCTTGGCTAGTTTGGAGACGAGTTCCCAAGGCGAGACTGCTTCTGCTAGGGAGGACAACAGGGATTCCACACCACTGGAGGGAAAGCGTGTCAACTGGACATTTGACTCCTTGTGCCATTGAACAAACTGGAATAAAGAGGGGGCTAATCTGGGCCTTGAGATATGGCTCAGTAGGTTAAGCACTTTCTATACAACCATGAAGATCAGAATGCAAATCCCCAGCAATGTGTCTGCAATGCAAGTACTCTGTGTCGAGACGGGAGGCAGAGACAAGAGAATCCCCAGAAGCTGGTGGGACAGATAGCCTGGCATAGAGAGTAGAAAATAAGAAACCTTTCCTCAAACAAGGTAGAAGGTAAGAGCTGACACAAAAGGCTGTTCTCTAACCTCCACGTGCCTCTGCCCACACTAAAAACATGCATATATGCATACGCTCCACCATAGGTTTTAATTTTCTGTTTTTAAATGTCTTTTACTATTTTAATTTATGTGCACATGTGTGTCTATGCCACATATGTGTGGGTACCCATAAAATCCAGATGAAAGCCTTGGATCCCCTGGAGCTGGAGTTATAGGGAGTTACGAACAGCTGGATTCTGGAAAGGATGCTCTAGTCCTCTGGAAGATGCAGCAAATGCTCTTAACTGCTCAGTCATGCATGTCTCCTGTTCCCAAGAATTTTTTTTAAAGGGAGGCTAATCTACTAATTGAATTGACTGACCTGATCACCAAAGAGAAATCAGGTTACTGCTACATGTTAGAAGCATGGAAGTGTGAGGGGAAAACTACAAAAGCTGGGGAGTTAGGTCCGTTAGTAAAGTGCTTGACTTGCAAGCATTGAGAACCAGGATTCAATACCCAGAATGCATGAAAAGGCCAGTGGTCCCAGTACTGAAGAAGTGGAGACAAGAGCTGCCTTAGGGGCTCACTGACCCGCCCACTCAGCCTCCTTGGTAAGTGCAACCCAGTGAGACTCATCCCAAAGGAAGTAGATGGTCTTCCTATGGATGACACTATAGAGCTTGTCTTCTGACATCCATGTGAATGCATATACATACATATGTGCCCCACATATACATACGCAGAGCAAAATCCATGTTTTTTTTTTTTTAAAGAAAGACTTTGAGTGGTCGGTTTCAACTTGGAAAACATTCTAACCATTATATCTACAAGCATAACAAAGGGCAGATGGAAAGGTTCTATTTTTTTTTCGTGAGCTGGGGTGTAAGGTAGGCTAAAAGGGATCAGATGTGAGCGAGTGAGGTGAGTACGCAGTGTCAACAGACGCGGAAGCAAGGCTGTCTTTATTTAGGGTCAGGTGATTTCTGGAGTCATCATTAAGGAGAAGAACCTCTGCATTCTGAAATTTGTGAAATTTGTGAAATTTGTGTGGGCACAGACCATTCATGGGCCGCTGGGGAGAGTAGACGCCAGGCTCGGGTTTGCTACGACAAAAGTAGTTGGTATTTGTCTACAGGGGTCAGCAGGTACATGAAAAGGGATGCGAATTTGTACAGCCTGACCTTGTCATGGGGAAACAGGATATGTTCGTGTGTGAGAGTCATGTATAAGTCATATGAGGAAAGGTGATCAGTTCTTTACAGGGCTATTTGCTGGAACACAAGAGTGTGGGATGGCCAGACCTGGTGGCACATGCTTCCAATCCCAGTGCTGGGGAGACTGAGGCAGAAGATTTGCGAATTTGAGTTAGAAGTCATGCTAGGAAAAGACTGAGTCTCCTTCTCTTAGCAGACATTAGTCAGCTGTGGCTCTTCATCTGAGGAATGTGTTGTGAGATTTCTCTCATCCAAAGTGTATTGTACACATGTATAAATTTAAATTACGTTATGCTCCTTGGGGGTGATATTACTCCCCACAAAAGTCATAGACTAGAGCCGGGCGGTGGTGGCGCACACCTTTAATCCCAGCACTCGGGAGGCAGAGACAGGCGGATCTCTGAGTTCGAGGCCAGCCTGGTCTACAAGAGCTAGATCCAGGACAGGCTCTAGAAACTACAGGGAAACCCTGTCTCGAAAAAACAAAAAAAAAGTCATAGACTAACAAAAATCCCAGGCTCAGGCATGGGAATCCTTCCTTCAAATTGTAGGTCAAGGTAGCCCAATAAACTCTGAAAACAATAGAGGCTATTGCCATTGCCCTTGATTGCTTTCCAGAACTTGAAGACCCTATTGCTGAAGACAGGACCCACTGCAGACACAGGGCTTGGAGAAATCGAGCTGCAAGTGACTTGCAAGCCTCTGCCCTGAGGACTAACCCTCACAGTATTCAAAGGTGCTATGTAAGCTGCCAAGGGAGAAAATTTACCAGCAGTCCAACCCAGCTGTAAATCCCATGAGTCTTTCCTTATTTAGTTGGAAGTGAGTAGTCTAAATATCTGCAACCAGCTTGAGTA
Organism: Arvicola amphibius; assembly: GCF_903992535.2. NCBI lineage: Eukaryota > Metazoa > Chordata > Mammalia > Rodentia > Cricetidae > Arvicola > Arvicola amphibius. Next base: position 117,663,343 of record NC_052065.1, read on the forward strand.
GGCCTGTGCTCTTGATGGCCTACCTCAGTATCAGAAGGCAGAGTTTTAGGTTCTGCATATGTTACTTATCTGGTAACATGGTGAGGTACTTCACGATTTACATCGGTGTGAGGCCCATTTTGGTTTGCAATTTTCTCCTTTGAACATATCTATGTGACTTTTAATAAAAGCTTGATTTCGTTAAAAATTGTATGTGCACACACTTGCAATTGCCTGCCTGCAGAGGCCAGAAAAGGACATCAGATCCCCTGGAACTGGAGTCACCACATAGGTACTGGGAACTGAACTCAGGTCGTCTGTAGAGTAGTATATATTCTTAACCACCGAGTCATTTATTTCCTCAGCTCTTTTATGAACTTTTTGTTTGTTTGTTTTGGTTTTTCAAGACAGGGTTTCTCTGTACCTTTGTAGCCTGTCCTGGAACTAGCTCTATAGACCAAGCTGGCCTCGAACTCACAGAGATCCACCTTCCTCTCCCTCCCGAGTGCTGGCATTAAAGGCCTGCAACACCACCGCCCAGTTCTATGAATTTTTATGGCTCACCCCAGTTATCAAACCTGTTGAAACATTCTCTAATAAATCCAGGCCACAGAAGACTCCTTCTTCTGTATGTTTTTCAGTGTGGCTTCTCTCTTTGTTTCTATACAGTACCATCAGTTACATATACATAAGTGTACCTTAGACTCAAAGGATTGGAGTGATATTTTGTTTCTATTTTAACAAATAAAGCTTGTCTGAAGATCAGAGTGCAAAGCCAAGCCACTAGAGGCCAGAGAGTGGTGACACATACCTTTAATACAATACCAGGACTCTGGAGACAGAGGCAGGTGGATCTCAGTGAGTTCAAGGTCACCCTGGGCTATGCGAAATTGATTCAGTCTAAAAGAGAAACAGATTCAAGTGGTGATGGCCCACACCTTTAATACTTGGGAGTCACACACCTTTAACTCCAGCACTAGAGAGGTGGAGACAGGGTTGATATGACTGGGCAGAGAGAGAAATATAAAGGGGAAGAGACAGGAGCTCAGTGGAGTGTGGAGTCTGAATTTTGGTGGAGACATAGTGCAGTCAGGTGGTGGTGGGGAACACCTTTAATCCCAGCACTCTGGAGGTAGAGGCAGGCGGATCTCTGTGAGTTCGAGGCCAGGCTGGTCTACAAGAACAAGTTTCAGGACAGGCTCCAAAGCTACAGAGAAACTTTGTCTTGAAAAAAACAAAAAGAAACACAAAAAACGAAGAAGGTGAGACACAGTACCGTCTAGGCAGTCTGAGGATCGCCCCTGCCATCTGTTGGACTAGAAGTGCAAACATCAGGGAGGAGTTGCTCCAGACACCACTCACATAACCATAATTGATGCAAAAGCAAGAGGATTTTTATTCTGTCATGACAGAGCCCTTTAGGTTCGGGATATGAAGGACATCTGATAGCTGTTACAGTCCATCTTTTAAAGCAAAATGCCACAGACACAAGCGAGGGGGGAGGGGCTGTAGGCTGTTTTCCAACTTATTGGACTGGCTTATTCAAAGGGTTACTAGCAGTGATTGGTCTATTCCAGGGCAGGAGAATAGCTGCGTGATCGGGTAGATAAGGGGAGCGTCTCTGTGCCTTCCTGACCTTGTTCTAGTGACTATATCACTATCAGGACAATATCAGGAACTGAGTCAAGATCTGTGAGTTGTCTTTGCCTCAATTCCCAGAATGGAGTTATGTTTGAAGATTATTCACAAGGGCACAGGAGGATGAGCAGTCCAGCATGTGTGTGTGGGCGACTACGCAGTTAAGAGAGAGTGCGTGTAAGGGTTTAGAAAAATGTCTTAGTGTTGAGGGGTTTACAAATGCATTTAGAGTCTTTCACATCTGAACATTGGTAGAGGTCAAAGGTCTCTCTAGTGGCTTACTGCTCTGCTTCTCTGATCTTCATTATTAAAAAATAAATTTCTTTTTGAAAAGGGTCTAGTTGTCGGGGACCAGCTTTGACAAATATACCATTTACCAGGCACGAGGATTAGAACATAAGCAATGAGTACAAAGATGTGGGTAAAAATAATAAAGCAGAAAACATAGGATAGTACCAGGAAGGAGTTCCAGTGCACACTAAAATCCGCACGTTTAATTTTCATTTGCTTAAAATACACCAACCCCAAAAGGTTGGAGTGAGATAAAAAAAAAAAAAACCTGCATTAACAAGGTTGCGGGCTACATTCTTAGTTAAACATTCTGTTGCTAGAACAAGACAAGTAAGACTCACACCCTAGACCAAAACATTCTTCAGGCAAACCACTCCCTGGGTGGAATCCATTGTTATCTCCCTAAGGGAGTAGGAAGGTAGTTGGATCCTTAGACTTTTGTTTTGGGTAGAAACGTAACCTACGTCTCTGTTCCTGCAATACAAGGGCTGGATATTAGCCACACCTGTTGATAATAACCTTGAGAGAGTAGAATTTTCTGATCTAAATCTCAGTGGGACCTTTGTTTGAGGTAGAAACAGACAATAACCTTGAAAGAATAGAAGTAAATTCCAACTCTCTGACCTTTGGTCAGGGTGGAATGACAAATCTGAGCAAGCTGAAATTGTCTGACCTTCAGACAAGGTGGAAATAGTCTCACATTTTTGGGCCATCACAGCTAGGGAGAAGGCTCAGCCAGCAGGTAAGAGCTCTTGCTGCTCTTACAAAGGACCTGGACCCAGCATTCAACAAGGTTGCTTATAACCATCTGTAATTTCAATTCTTGGGGATATGACACCTACTTCTGGTTTCTGTGAGCACTGGGCATGCATGTGGTGCTCATAAATATAAGCAAGCAGAAGACTCGTACATAAAATAAAAATGAAACGTTAAAAAAATGATAACTTCTTGGCCCGAAGAGATGGCTCAATGGTTAGGAGCACTTGTTACTATTGCAGAAAATCTGAATTGGGTTCCCAGCACTTACACAGAAGCTTGCAGTCATTCCTAGCTCCAGTTCCATTCATGTAGACAAAACACCCATACACATAAAATAAATCTAATTTTAAAAACTTCTCAACTTGGTTGTTGCAGTTAGGTCATAGGTTAAAAGCATTACTGTGTGAATTATTTTCGTTATAAAAATGTGGGTCAGACTTCCACCGTGTATAGTTTATTGATTCTGGTCTTCCATTTTGACATCCCAGTGTCCCTAAAATAACAATTCAAAGGCAATTGTCGTTCTACTTCAGCGGCCACTCCTCCAAATGTACCTATCTATTTTGGATTTCAGTGGCAGAAGATTTTGTAGTGTGATATGAAGAAAAGGCCAGGGAATGTGTGTTCCCACTGTGAACCAGTGGTTCTATGGTAGCATGGCCATAGAAGCACATAGAGATACCTTAGTAGTGTTATCAGGGGCTTGAGACACGTGCAGGTAGAATTAAAAGGGGATTAGATGATGCGGCTGTCAAGTGAAAACATTCTATTCTTGAAAAACTGGTAATTGTTTGGAATGTTCTACACCCGAAACCTAGAGGAACATGCTTTTGTCTTTCCACAATGTCAGAATATATCGACTAACAATAGAGTCCACAAGGTTTGGAGGTTTCAGTGACAGTAATTTGTCATATAACCCACCAACCTTGGTAGCCTGGCTGAAGCAAACGCAGGGTCTTTTATTGCAATTTTAACTGTTAATATATCTCACATGACACACAGTGAATATATATAATGTCTGCATGCATATATGGGCTACAGAATGCATGCAAGTGGGTTGCAGTACATACAGTTCAAGAGGTTTCAGAAGAAGGCCGAGAAAAGGTCTGTATTAACAAGTCAGTCAGACCAGTGACAAGACAGAACTTCTGGAGCTGGGTTTCAGGGCAAAGCTGAAGTAGTTCAGCTGCTAGGTCTGAAGCAAAAAACAGGTACAGGTCCAAACAGGAAAACACATGGGCAGGCAGACAGCTGAGTAGGCTATCAACAGCAGAGGTCTAAGTCAAGTCAGGGTCCTTGGTCCTTAACATACACACACCAGGTCCCAGATCATAGAGTATGCCATCGGAGTAAGGTGTCCATCACTTTATGGGGTCCTTTCATTGTGTTATCATCCTGGCACGCCTGGCCCCACTCCTTGGGGACCTGACAGAGTATGTCACCTCTGCATCATGCCTGCATGCAGGAAAGGGAGTATCCTGTCCCTTTAAAGGCAAAACTCTGCCTTCTTCTACCTCTCCTTCCTCTTCCTCTCTTTGTATCTCTCCTCTTTCACCACTCCTGTCCCCAGAGGCTGGTCTCTTCTCTCTCTTTTCCCCCCTTTCCATTCCCTTTCTCCTAATAAAACTTCCTATGTAGGCTCTGTCTGCATGATGTGTCTGTCTCTCATGCTGTGAGCTTTTACCTGCCAAGGTCTCTCATGCACAGAACCATATCATTCGTGCAGCTTGACTTAGCAGGGTCTCCTGGCCTTTCCTCCTGCAGTCTGAGGAGAGCCGCTCCCCTCCCCCCTTTTTTGGTTTTTTGAGACTGGGTTTCTCTATAGATTTGGAGCATGTCCTGGAACTAGCTCTTGTGGACCAGGCTAGACCCAACTCACAGAGATCTGCCTGCCTCTGCCTCCCGAGTGCTAAGATTAAAGGTGCACACCACCACGGCCCCAGCCTCTCTCACTTTTCCAACTAAAGGATTGCTTGACCACTCCATCCAACACATCAGCTAAAATTGGTCAATACCCCCAATGAGGATTCATCTCTTGACCATGGTTTCTAGCCTTCCGGACTCGCACAAAAGACACAGTACTGAGCACCATGCATTTCTTGGACTTTGAGCCCTTCGAGCCCCTGCTCTGTGTGTGTGTGTGTGTGTGTGTGTGTGTGTGTGTGTGTTTGCTATTGGTTTTCAAGACAGGGTTTCTCTGTGTAGCTTTGAACCTGTCCTGGAACTAGCTCTTGTAGACCAGGCTGGCCTCGATCTCACAGAGATCCATCTGCCTCTACCTCCTGAGTGCTGTGATTAAAGGCCTATGCCACCACTGCCCAGTTAGGCCCCTGTTCTTACATGATGACATAAAACAGCCTGTGCCCACCCACTCCCCAAGGCTTGTGAACCAGGTGGTGATAACCCAAGGCCAGCTTGTGTTGCGGTACATACTGACTTTCTGGGACACTGGAGTCCAGCCTCTGGACCTTCTACCTCACTCATGGAAAATGTTACTACTCCAATACCCCTCTCAGATATCAATCCGAACAGCCAGTTACCAGCACTCCATATCCTGCTAAATTACGGAACCATCACAACTTCTGCCAGTGATCCAGTGGATGGAAAGAGACTCCTCATTTCCCTACACTCAGTTTCAATTTTCTCTGCCCCAAACCCTCTCTGTTCTTCCTCACTATCCTCTTTTTGCCCAAACATGCTGTTCTCTTTGCCTGTCTATGTATGTCTGCCTCTTCTTCCCTGCATCTCCCACCGTCTTTGACTGACACCGCCATTGCTGTCTCCTGTTGCATCCCACCTTGGCTAAGGCTCAGCCTGTCTAAGGGCAGGATCCTCCCTCTGCCCCCCTTTCTAAAAGTTCTGTTTTGCTAAGCATCTCGTGCTCGTGTTCAAAATGTCTCGTTCTTCTGTTTGTCCTGTCTTTGTTTGCTCCCTGCCTCCCTCTTGCCGCCCCACCCCATGCCCTGTTGCTTCTGTCACTGTTCCCACCCTTCCTGCTGTATCCCAGGAGGGGCAGCCAGGTCCCTCTTTCCTGCCCAGCTGTGGGCTGGCTTGAGAGAAGCAGACAACGCCTGGGATGTTTCCTGTCTGCTTCGTATGTATAAAAGAATGTGTAAATGATGTGATTACACATGTGTGTTTCTGAATGTCCTGTATGTGTGTCTTGCTAATTGGGTTTGCTTAAAATATATATATGCCTGCTCAAAAACACACGTTATCTGTCAGTACCTTACAACACGTGGGCAGGCGCCATCGCGGCTAAGGGAAAGTAAGATGAAGTAACCACCATATTTACTAAGGGTGACCATTTGACTGCCACCATTTTGTCTGAGGTTAAAAGAGATACTTCTCAGCCATCTTGGCTAAGTGCAAAGCCAGCCAGGTCAGATGACCTAGCCACCATCTTTACTAAAAGAGAGCACATGGAAAACCACCATTTTAACCAAGGGCAAAAAGATATGTATGTGTATGCATATTTTTAACTCTATAGTGTAAATATAAACTAGTTTTAACACTTTGTGTGTGTGTGTATGTAACTTAAACTCAACTGCATGTATGTGTGCATGTAGGTATTATGTAGAAAAATGTTTTAAACAGTCACAATGAGCTCTTTTAAAGTCCTAATAATGATCTCTTTTAAACAGTCATAATGAGCTCTGTTCACTGTATCTCCTTCTAGACTAACAAAAGTTGCAAATATTTGAAACTGGTATGTATTTTCAGGTAATGATAAAAATATATAGTTAGATCTGTTACAACAAATCATATATGTGATTCAATTCTGTTTTTTTTATTATTCATATTTTAATAACTTGAATTCTTTAAATTGTACAGGCTTATAAATTTACATTACATAAATAGAGTAAGGGACTCACATTTGAAATTTAAAGAAAATACAGATTGTATAGTGTGTGCTTACAGGCATATAACTACACAAATATGACCTGAAAATAAATGTGTTATCCGTGGTCACTCTCCAAGACATCATGTATTGGAAAGCTTTTAGGGTAGCATATTTTCCACATAAATTAAATGAAATTGTAACTTCAGTTCTTAAATAGAACATATTGAACTTACTGTTTAAAATTACAACTTTCACAGTATTGTGTGTAATCATTGTGTTATGAGATTCATGTAGTCCATTTTTCATATAACTTCAGGAATAATTAATAACTTTCAGATTGTTTTTCATAGTTATTAAATAAAATAGTCTATGTGAGGAAGATAAGCAATCACCAAACACCCTCCTAATCAAGATTATAACAAAAACAAGTAGAAAATTCATGCTGGCCAGAACTATTAAGAGTACTCTGAAGTCTATGTTTGCTAAAACATTCTCTTCTGACAGGGATTTGATCACTATTTGATTATAATTGGACATTTCTCTTCCGACTGCCCATTTCCAAATGCTCAGTAGCTGCTTCCCAAATTACCACATAGAGGATTATATTAATTGTAAAGCCTCAGCCAATAGCTCAGGCTTGTTACTAGCTAACTCTTATACTGGAATTAACCCATAATTCTTATCCATACTTTGTTCACCTGGCATTGGATGGAGAAAATGACAGAGCCCCACATAGGAGCACCGGACTGAGCTCCCAAGGTCCCGATGAGGAGCAAAAGGAGGGAGATCATGAGCAAGGAAGTCAGGACCGTGAGGAGTGTGTTTACCCATTGAGACGGTGGGACAGATCTAACGGGAGACCACCAAGTCCAGTTGGAATGGAACTGATGGAACAGGGGACCAAACCGGGCTCTCTGAATGTGGCTGACGGTGGAGGAGGACTGAGAAACCAAGGACAACGGCAATGAATGTGAACTCTACAGCATGGACGGGCTCACTGTGAGCCTTAACCTTCACCTGGCGATGGATGGAGATAGAGACAGAGCCCCACATTGGAGCACCGGACTGAGCTCCCAAAGTTCTGATGAGGAGCAGAAGGAGAGAGATCATGAGAAAGAAAGTCAGAACCATGAGGGATGCGTTCACCCACTGAGACGGCAGGACAGAACTAATGGGAGACCACCAAGTCCACTTGGAATGGGACTGATGGAACATGCGACCAAATCGGACTCTCTGAAAGTGGCTGATGGTGGAGGCTGACCGAGAAGCCAAGGACAATGGTGATGGGCTTGGTCTCTACGACATGGACGGGCTCTGTGTAAGCCTTGTCAGTTTGGTTGCTCACCTTCCTGGACCTGGAGGGAGTTGGGAGGACCTTGGACTCAACATAGTGCAGAGAACCCTGATGGCTCTTTGGCCTGGAGAGGGAGGGAGTGGGGGTATGGGTGGAGGGGAGGGGAGGGAAGGGGCAGGAGGAGGGGAGGAGATGGCAATTTTTAATAAAAAATAAATAAACTGGAAAAAAATAAATGCAATGAAAGAGGTAAAATTGTGTTATGTTCAATGTCCTTTAAAGACAAGGCAGTGTTCTTTATCCCCCTCTCTCTTTTCTTCAACAGTGAGAAATATTTTCAAGAATACATGCAACTCAAAGAGAAAGTCTACTCTAGAAATGAAATCAACTCTCATCTAGAACTTGAAGTTTTATTATAAAATTTTGAAAGACACATTCAAATTTTTAAGTCACATTGATTTTGTAATTTTCTTATGCTTACTTTTCATTCATGACTTTAGGTTTTATTTTCAAAAGAGAACCAGATTCTTAGGTTATTTATCCATCTTATTCAAGCTCTTTGCATGTTTCACATGTGTAATGGAGATCATTGTGTGCTGTGGAATAGTCCCCTTGGACACTATAAAGATTTGTCAGTTTATTTGGTTTAATAAAATGCTAATTGGCCACTAATCAGGCAGAAAGTGAGGTGTGACAACCAAATTAATGATGATGGCAAAGAGAAGGATAGAGTCAAGAGAGTTGCCAGCAGATGCCGAGAGAGCAAGGTAGACATGCCACACTGAGAAAAGGTATCAATTCTGTTTTAAAATATATTTTATATAGTGTTAAAATTTAAGGTTATAAAGATCTATTTTTAAAAAAAAAAAAAAAGATCTATTTCAGATTAACAAAAGCTAACTTGGAGATTTACGCCACCCAGTCCTTCCCGTAAGCTGTTTATAAGAGTGACCTAACAAAGCAAAATTAAATTAAATCAGGTGTAAACTAAACTTAGAAGATTATCCCCACCTGTACTTTGTGGCCTTTGCTATTGTCAGTTTTTAAGTGTTAAAGATTTACTTATTTGGCCTTCACAGGCATAAATCTGACCTGGTAAGTTAAAACCAGTTAGAGCTGAAGCTCCAGAGACCTGGGAGCTGCCTCCTCTCACCAGCAACCATCCTCCACTGCATCTGAGACCACCAGAGCTTTGTCTATGACTGCCCCTGGAGAGGTGAGTGTCTGAGTCTCCTGCTGAGGGAGCCTGCTCTCTAGACCCTAGCCCCAGAATCACAGCCTGTGTCCCATCCCAACCTAGTAAAGCCCCAGAGACCTGGCAACAGGCTCTTCACACCCACAACCATCCCCCACTACACCTCTGACCACTGGAGCCTTGGTCCTGACTGCTCTAGGAGAGGTGAGTATCTGGGTTCCAGACTAGAGGGTTCAGTTCCCTAGAATTTTTGAGGCACACCCCATGCCCCAACCCCACCCAGCAAAGTCCCAAAGACCTGGGAGCAGTCTCCCCACACCTGCAACAATCCTCCACTGCATCTGTGACCACCGAAGCCTTGGTCCTGAATGTCTCTGGAGAGGTGAGTGTCTGGGTTCCTAGCTGGAGGGCCTTGTTCTCTAGATGCTACTTACTGGAGACACATCCCATGCCCCAACCCCAACCAATGATGCTCCAGAGACCTGGGAGCAGCTGGAGGGGCCTGCTCTCTCCTAGCCCACAGAGAAACAGCCCATGCCCCACATCCAACCACCAAACCCTAGAGATGCAGGAGCAACCTCCCAACAGCTGCAACCACATCCCACTGAACCTATGAGCACCAGAGCTTTGGCACTGACTGCGCCTGGAGAGAAGCCCTTAGAGCCACATCAGCAACTACCAGAGGCCCAGCCCTACCTGTACCATAAGGAAGAGTGACCAACTAAGCCACAGGTCCCAACTGCAACAATTGGAGAGAGAGAGAATCCCTGAAGCACAGGCCCCCAACTGCACCTCTTGGAGGGAGATATGGGTAGGCGTCAATGCAAGCATACAGTCAACATCCAAAAGAGCAATATGGCAAATCCTGAACCTAGTGGGTCTAAAAAAGAAAGACCTGAACATCCTGACCCAGAAAAAACAGAAGAAAGTGTCCTTAAATATAACTGTTTGAAGATGGTAGAGACTCTGAAAGAGTAAATGAAAAATTCCCTTAATGAAATGAAGGGAAAAAAAACAAACAAAAAAATTGGAAGAAGTCAATAAATCTCTCAAGAAAAAGCAAGCAAATAGGTGAAGCAAATAGTTCAAACAGTTTAAGACTTGAAAATTGAAATAAAGATAATAAAGAGAACACAAACCAAGGGATTTCTGGAAGTGGAAAATCTGGGTAAATGAACAGGAACTACAGATGCAAGGATAACCAACAGATTACAAGAGATGGAAGAGAGAATCTTAGAAGTTGAAAATACGGTAGAGGAAATAGATTCATCAGTCAAAAAAAATGTTAAGTCCAACAAATCCTTAACACAAAACATCCAGGAAATCTAGAGCACCAGGAAAAGACCAAACCTAAGAGTAATAGGAACAGAAGAAGAACTCAACCTCAAAGGCACAGAAAATATATTCAACAAAATCATAGAAGAAAACTTTTCCAACCTAAAGAAGGATATGCCTATGAATGTACAAGAAGCTTACCGATCACAAAACAGACTGAACAAAAAAATCCTCCCCTTGCCATAAATAAAAAAAACACTAAACATACAGAATAAATAAAGAATATTAAGAGCCAAAATAAGATATAAAGACAGACCTGTCAGAATTACACTCAACTTCTCAATATAAACTCTGAAAACCAGAAGGTCCTGGACAGATGTGCTGCAGACACTAAGAGACCACGGATGGAAGCCCAGACTACTATACCCAGCAAAGCTTTCAATCACCATAGATGGAAAAATCAAGATATTCCATGACAAAGCCATATTTAAACAATACTTATCCACAAATCCAACCTTACAGAAGGTACTAGTAGGAAAAACTCCAACCCAAGGAAGTTAGCTTCACCCACAAAAAACACAGGGAACAGATAATCTCGCACCAGCAAACCCCAGAGAAGGAAAACACACAAACACTACCACCCAAAAATAACAGGAATTAACAATCACTGGTAATTTAACAGCTCTTAATATCAACGTTCTCAATTCACCTATAAAAAGACACAGACTAACAGAATGAACACAAAACCATGTCCATTCTTCTGCTGTATACAAGAAACACACCTCAATCTGATAAACAGACATTATCTCAGAATAAAGGGTTGAGAAAAGACTTTCCAATCAAATGCATCTAAGAAACAAGTGGGTGTAGCTATTCTAATATCTAACAAAATAAACTTCATACTAAAATCATTCAAAAGAGATGGAGAAGGACACTTCATACTCATCACAGGAAAAATCCATCAAGATGAAGTCTGAATCCTGAGCATCTATGCCCCAAGTACAAGAGTACCCACATATTTAAAGTAAACATTACTAAAGCTTAAATCACACATCAAACCCCACACAGTAATAGTAGGACACTACAGCACTCCACTCTCGCCAATGGACAGGCCGACCAGACAGAAACTTAACAGAGAAATAAGAACCAACAGATGTTATGACTCAAGTGGACTTAACAGACATATATAGACCATTTCACCAAAACACAAAAGAACATACCTTCTTCTCAGCACCTCATGGAACCTTTGTCTATCTTGTTGATTTTCTCAAAGAACGCAGTCTTTGTTTTATTGATTTTTGTATTACTGACCACATACTCGGTCACAAAGCAAACCACAACAGATACAAAAAATTAGGAGTTACCCCCTATATCTTATCAAATTACCATGGCTTAAAGTTAGAATTTAATAACAACACTAATTGCAGAAAGTCTACAAACTCATGGAAATTGAACAATGATATACTGAATCAAGAACGAAATAAAGAAAAATTAAAGGCTTCATAGAATTCAGTGAAAATGAATGCACAACATACTCAAAGCTATGGGACACTATGAAAGCAGTGCTAAGAGGAAAGTTCATAGCAGTAAGTGCCTATATAAAGAAAATGGAGAAATCTCAAACAGCGATTTAATAGCAAACTTGAAAGCTCTAGAACAAAAAGAAGCAGACTTACCCAGGAGAAGTAGAAGACAGAAAATAATCAATTTGAGGACTGAAATCAATATAATAGAAACAAAGAAAATAATACAAAAATCAATAAAACAAAGACTGCGTTCTTTGAGAAAATCAACAAGATAGACAAACCCTTACAAAACTAACCAAAAGGCAGAGAAAGAATATCAAAATTAACAAAATCAGAAATGAAAAGGGGACATAACAACAGACACTGAGGAAATCCAAAGAATCATTAGGTCATACTTTGAAAACCTGTACCTCATAAAATTGGAAAATTTAAAAGAAATGGACAATTTTCTGAATAGGTATCACATACCAAAATTAAATCAGAAAAGACAGACAATTTAAAAAGACCTATTACCCCTAAGAAAATAAAAATAGAAACAATCATTAAAAATCTCCCCACCATGTAGTAGGAGGAGTGGAAAAAAAGGGATAATTGGATGATGGGATAATAGATTGGTATTTGTGAGTTATTGTTTTTAGACAATTATATTGGTATCAATTCTTATATATTGATACAAGTTAAATTATATTGAATATTGTATGCATGTATGCTTCTACCTCTGTTTAAAACATTGTTTATGTATATATATATATACATATTTACCATATTGCAATGTACATTACTACCTTTGATCAAGATACTTATACATTGTTACATTTGAAGGTTACTGTCCTCATTTATTGCAGTTTTTTATTGTCTTAGTCTTTAAGTTAGATAGGTATTGAGAACTATAGATCGTCATCTATGTTTGTCATATTTATAATTAGACTAATCAGGTTCTTTAGATACAAAGAGATTATATTCAGTATAGATAGTATAATCTTCAACCTCTTCAAAGAGCTGTAGAAAATGGCCTTTAATCTAACTTAGAGTTCCGTGGTACTGAGACACAATTGCTCCTGGCAACACTGATCTATTCCCTAGAGAATGTTGAGCAACAAAGACATTCCACCTGGAGCCATTCTTCTCGGCAGAACTGGCCTTTCGCCAAAGAAATGCCCATACCTCAACCACTGACAGAGATCCAGAGTATCCGTAAATAAATAAAACAGGACTGTCATATCCTGCCAAGACAGGGTAAGATAGTTTTGAAAAGTTTCTTGCCTTTGAAAATGGTATGTCAGTTACTCTAGGCCTTAGCCAAAGTTCGTTGCTTCAACATTGCAAATGAGCCTTTGAGTGATTGCCCAGGTAGCCAGTTGTCTCTGTCATTTGTTGCATATTTTGGAAGTTTCTCGATTGCACTTCCTGTTTACTCAAGTAATATTGTTTCCCTTCTCAGATCTTTGATGGAGTTGAAGATTAGATAATTTAGCCTAGCTTAATTTCAATGCAATATTTAGACTCCTTGAAATAGAATGTTTAGTAAAACTTTTGTTATCCATTCCTTGCTTAATATTGTTTATTGTTTATAATTTCATATTTGGTGTCTGTTCCTATTGTATATAGTTGTATTGGGTTTGGATCGATCTTGTTTAGACAAAAGGGAAAGATGATGGGGAAACTCTGTTAACCAATCACAGCTAATTGGGTTGTGGTGACCTGGACCCCAGGAAGTAAAACCTGGAGATCGAGGTGCGTGCTCCTCTCTGCGAGGTGCCTGCTGGACTGATTGGAATTTGGACCTCCCACTCTTGTAGCGTGAGTTTCCCCTTTTCACTATTAAAATATAACTGTTGTTCTGAGCTGGTCTGGTTATTTATCGTACCAACCTAATTCGCCAACACCACCAAAAAAAAAAAAAACACAAAAATACAAAGAAAAAAAAACAAAAGAAATCATCCAGGGCCAGATGGTTTCAGCACAGAATTCTATCAGAATTTCAAAAGAAAGCTAATACTAATACTCCTCAAATTGTTCCAATAATAGAAACAGAAGGAATATTGCCAAATTCTTTTTATTGGGCCACAGTTACCCTGATACCCAAATCACACAAAGACTCATTTAAGAAAGAGAATTACAGACCAGTCTTCCTCATGAACATTGATGCAAAAAATACTCAATAAAATACTGGCAAACAGAGTCTAAGAACACATCAAAAATATCATCCACCATGATCAAGTTGGCTTCATCCCAGAGATGCAGATATTGTTTAACATACGAAAATCTGTCAATGTAATCCATCATATAAATAAACTGAAAGAAAAAAAATACCATATGGGGCCGGGCAGTGGTGGCGCACGCCTTTAATCCCAGCACTCGGGAGGCAGAGGCAGGCGGATCTCTGTGAGTTCGAGGCCAGCCTGGTCTACAAGAGCTAGCTCCAGGTCAGGCTCTAAAGCTGCAGAGAAACCCTGTCTCGAAAAACCAAAAAAAAAAAAAATACCATATGATCATCTCATTAGATGATAAAAAAGCCTTTGACAAAATCAAGCAGCCTTTCATGATAAAGGGCTTGGAGAGATCAGGGATACAAGAAACATACCTAAACATAATAAAAGTAATATACAGCAAGCCAACATCCTACATCAAATTAAATGGAGAGAAACTCAAAGTGATTCCACTAAAATCAGGAACAAGACAAGGCTGTGCACTCTCTCCATATCTATTCGATATAGCACTCAAAGTTCTAGTTAGAGCAATAAGAAAAGAAAAGGAGACCAAGGGGATACAAACTGGAAAAGTCAAACTCTCACTACTTGCTGATAATATGATAGTTTACATGAGTGACCCCAAAAATTCTACCAGGGAGCTCCTGCAATTTATAAAAACCTTCAATAATGTGGCAGGATACAAGATCAATTAAAAAAAATGAGTATCCCTTCTATATTCAAATGATAAAAGGGCTGCGAAAGAAATCAAAGAAATATCACCATTTACAGCAGCCACAGATAACATAAAATATCTTGCGGTAACACTAACCTAAAAAGTGAAAGACCTGTACAAGAAGAACTTTAAGTCTTTGAAGAAAGTAATTTAAGAAGATATCAGAAAATGGAAAGATCTCCCATGCTCTTGGATAAGATCAGCATAATAAAAATAACAATCTCACCAAAAGCAATCTACAGATTCGGTGCAATCCCCATCAAAATCCCAACACAATTTTTCACAGACCTCTAAAGAACAATACTCAGCTTCATATGGAAAAACCAAAAACCCAGAATAGTCAAAACAATCCTGTACAATAACAAAACTTCTGGAGGTATTACCATTCCTGGCATCAAGCTCTATTACAGAGCTACAGTAATGAAAACTACTTGGTACTGGTATTAAGTTGGAGGCATTGACCCCAGCCCCTCACATCCATCCCAGGCCCCAGGTCTGAGAGTTGTATTGGTCTGGACTCCAAATCCCAGCAAACCAGGTCCTGACCCCTCCCTGGGTATTTAAGTGAGTTCCCAAAAGAAGAACATGTGGTCTCTTTTCCCTCCCCCCAGTGGTAGTGGTCGCATTTGCGGCCTCAGGGTTCCCCCTCAGGGCCACCCAAGGGCGCAGGAATCCCATTAAACCTGGATATTTTTAATTTGGCTTGTTGTGATTTGGCTTGATTGAGATTTTTGCGTCAGTAGAGAGTTTGTGTTAGAAAAAATTTCTAACAATTGTTTATAAAAACCGACACCTGGATTAATGGAATTGCGTCAAAGACCCTGACATAAATCCACAGAACTATGAACACCTGATTTCTGACTAAGACACCAAAATGGAAAAGAGAAAGTATCTTCAACAAATAGTGCTAGCTCAACTGGATGTCAACATATAGGAGAATGCAAATAAATTCATATCTATCCCCATGCACTAAACTTAAGTCCAAATGGAAAAAGACCTAAACATAAATCCAGTTACACTGGACCTGATAGAAGAGAAAGTGTGAAGCAGCCTTGACTGCATGGGCATAGGGGACCACTTTCTAAATATAACCCCAGCAGCACAGAGACTGAGAACAACGATCAATAAATGGGACCTCCCAAAACTGAGAAGCTTCTGTAAAGCAAAGGACATAGTCAATAAGACAAAACAACAGCCTACAAAATGGGAAAAGATCTTCACTAACCCCACACCAAACAGAGCATTGTTCTCCAAAATATATGAATAACTCAAGAAACTAAATATTAAAATATCAAATAATCCAATTAAATGGAGTACAGATCTAAACAGAGAATTCTCAACAGTAGAATATCAAATGGCCAAAGGACACTTAAGATATTGCTCAACACCCTTAGCCATCACAAAATGCAAATCAAAACAACCCTGAGATACTATCTTACACCAGTCAGAATGACTAAGATTAAAAAGACCAAAGATACCTCATGCTGGAGAGGATGTGGCATAAGGAGTATACCCCCCACTCCATTGCTGGTGGAAGTGCAAACTTGTACAGTCACTTTGGAAATCAGTATGGTGGATTCTCAGTAAATTGGGAATCAATCTACCCCAAGACTCAGCAATACTACTCTTGGGCATATACCCAAAGGATTCACACTCATACAACAAGGACATTTGCCCAACTGTGCTCAGTGCACATAGTAGCATTATTTGTTATAGCCAGAACATGGAAATGACCTATATGCCCCTCAACTGAAGAATGGATAAAGACAATGGAATACTGTTCAATGGTAAAAAACTAGGACATCTTGAAATTTTCATGCAAATGGATGGAACTAGAAAAAAATCATCCAGAGCGAGGTAACCCAGACCCAGAAAGACAAATACAATATGTACTCACTCATAAGTGGATATAAATTAGATGTAAAGCTAAGAATAACCAGCTTATAGTCCACAACCCAAGAGAAGCAAGGTACCACAAAGAACCCTAAGAGAGACATGCATGAATCCCCTGGGAAGGGGTAATAGACAATATCTCTTGAGAAAACTGGGAGTGTGGGAGGGGCAGAAGAGTGGGCAGATGAGGAGGGGAAGAGGAAAAGGGGAGGGACAAGAGGAACACGAGGGAACAGGATGGTTGACACGGGGGAAGGACAGAGAGCGAAAGCAAGGAAAGAGGTATCTTGATTGTGGGAGCCCTTATGGGGCTAGCAAGAAACCTGGCACCAGGAACATTATCAGGAATCTGCAAGGATGACCCTCGCTAAGACCCTAAGCAATAGTGGAAAGGGTACTTCCCCTGTAATCAGAGAGATGATTACCCTAATTGTTATCATAGAACATTCATCCAGAAACTGATGGAAGCAGATGCAGTGAACCACATCTAATCACTGGTCTGAGCTCACAGAGTCCAGTTGAAAAGAGGGAGGAGTGATAATATGAACTATGAACAAAGGGGTCAGTACCATGGTGGGGAAACCCACAGACACAGCTGATCGAGTTAATGGGAGCTCACTGACTCAGAATGATATTGAGAGAACCTGCATAGGAACAAACTAGGCCCTCTGAATGTGGGTGATATGTGTGTGGCTTGGGCAGTTTTGGGTGGTGTAGGATGTGCTGCTTTCATTGGTTGAATAAAGAGACTGCCTTGGCCTTTTGATAGGGCAGAAACTTAGTTAGGAGGGTAAGACAGAACAGAATGCTGGGAAGAAGGCAGTGTGGCAGACGCCATGATTCTCTGCCCAAGATGAATGCTGGTTAGACTCATGCTGGTAAGCCACAGTCAAGTGGCGATACACATTAATGGAGATGGGTTAATCAAGATGTAAGAGTTAGCCAATAGGAGGCTAGAGCTAATGGGCCAAGCAGTGTTTTAAATGAATACAGTTTTTGGTGTGGTTATTTGGGGGTTAAGGTAGCCCACCCACTCCTCCTTACAACAGTTGGGCCACTGGCAGTGTGACCAGGATTTATCCCTAGTGCTTGTACTGGCCTTTTGAAGCCCATTCATTTCAGAGGGATACCTTGGTCAGTCTAAATATAGGGCAGAGGGCCTTGGTCCTGCCTCAAATTGATGTGTTAGATTTTGTTGATTCTCAGTGGGAAGCCTTACACTCTCTGAGGAATGGATTGGGGTGGAGTGGTGGGAAGAAATGGGGAGCAGGAGAAGGTGAGGGAGTGGGAACTGGATAGAGATGAGAAAAGATCATTTTAAAAAAGTAAATTAATTAAAATAAAAAGGCAAAAAGGAACCAGTTACAGTCACACTGGAGGACTCTGGGTAAAACATCCCTCTACAAACCACCTCTCAGCTTGGATCCAGCTCTCCAGGCAGATCCTGTACCAGTGTCATTGTAGTTATGCTAAGTACTGATATAATTAATTATATGTTTTCAGAGTTAAGCTTAAAACAAGACTAAAAACAAAGTTTGTTTATTCAGATAGACTATGGAGCCTATTTCTACCTTGACCAAAGGTCAGAGAGTTAGTACTTACTTCTATTTTTTCAAGATTATTGTCTGTTCTACCTCAAACAAAGGTCCCACCCCCCCATCCAGATTTAGACCAGAGGGTTCTACCCTCTCAAGGTTATTGTCGACAGATGTGGCTAATATCCAGACCTTGTATTTCAGGAACAGAGAAATAGATATGTTTCTACCCCAAACAAAAGTCTAAGGATCCAAATATTCCCTTAGGGAGACAACAATGGACTCCACCCAGGGAGCAGTTTGCCTGTAAAATGTTTTGGTCTAGGGTGTGAATGTGACTTGTTTTATTCTTGCCTTCTTGCAACAGAATGTTTTAATTAAAAATGTAGCCTGCAACCTTCAAATGGTCTGTTCACTTCCTTGTATCATATTAATGCACTTTTAAAAAATCTTATTCCTACCTTTTGGGATCAGGGTATTTTAAGCAAGTGGAAATTAAATGCGGCAATTTCAGTATTCACTGGAACTCCCTCCTGATACTCTTATGTTTTCTGTTATTGTTATTATTTTTTTTTTGAGACAGGGTTTCTCGGTAGTTTTGGAGCCTGTCCTGGAACTAGTTCTTGTAGCCTAGGCTGGCCTTGAACTCACAGAGATCCGCCTGCCTCTGCCTCCCGAGTGCTGGGATTAAAGGCGTGCGCCACCACTGCCCTGTATTTTCACTCATGTCTTCATGCCCTTTACTAACTCTTGTAATCCCCATGCTCCTACCCTGGTAAGTAGTATTTTTTGTTGAAACTGGTCTCCAACAATATATCTAGGCAGCCCGCAAATAACCAGAGATCTGCAGAATATGACATTTAAAATATTGATGACATTATATCAAACAGAGACTCCCAGATCCTGTCAGTCATCCAATATCTCTAAAGATTACAGGGCACCATGATGCCTCCACCTGGATTTGGCAATGCTAACCACTGGGATGCCGCAATGCAATACCTGCTGCCAGGACCTGGTGTAGATTGTGGACAAGCAGGAGGACACTGGAGAATTGATTGCACCACTTTTGCCTAGACAAAAGTAGTCTGTCTTCTCCAACTCTCTCTCTCTCTCTCTCTCTCTCTCTCTCTCTCTCTCTCTCTCTCTCTCTCTCTCTCTCTCTCTCACACACACACACACACACACACACACACACACACCACCTACCTCATAGGTCTGGCAAAGACTGATACTGTTATTCTGATACTTCTGCCTCCAACACTATAGAGACCTGGGTGTGGCTAACTGGGTATGGACTGATCTCTATCATTTTGAATAGATTTGGAAACTGTTTGATCTATACTTAGGTATAATTTATTTATCCTTCTGGGATCTCTGATGGTATTGATGGCTAGGTTAGCTATATCTTGCCAGCTTGGGAGCATCAAACAAAAAAGGATCTCTTCCACAAGACTATAGCCAGCTTGTTAGCTCATTTTATACATAAAAATCAAGCCTTGCTTCTTCTAATGCTACTAGGTCTCTTGATAAAAAAATCGTTCTAAGATATAAAAGTTTAAGATGTAAAGTTTTTAAAAAGGTCTGAGGATATAAAAGTCTATGCAAGTTTTGAGGGTCTAAGAATGCCTTAAGATATATTAAGGTCTGAGAATCAGAATGTTTTAGGGTACAAGAAAGTGACTTACCATGTGTAAATGCAAGTTGCGAAGGTCTGAGTATAAAAATCTTAAGTGATGGCAAAGGCAAGTGATCTGAGACGTTTGGAAGAATAAAACATGTTCCAGATTTCACTTTCATTGTGCTTCTGTTATATTAAGACTACAAAAAGTTCACAGTCTTAGCGGTAATTGATGGAAATCTGGCAACCCACTAATCCAACTCTGACAGAGTACTAGACACCGTACTATACCACTATCCGACCACAACTACAAGATCAAGATTTTAAATTCTCTTTGTTTCCTAACTATAGACTTCAAAGGTGCTTTTCATTGTGCTAGAAACATCTGTCAAAGTTTTCTGTAAAGAAGAAAGAGTGTTAATGTTTTCAACCAAAATCATTTTTTTAGCATGAATATACTGCTGGTTCTAATGTGTCTAACACTTTGTTTTCACAAACTCAAAAAAATTCTTGTACGTTCCAGAAAGTCGACTTGGATTCACCCTGAACAGGTCAGAAGCACCCTCCAATTCCCAGGACCTAAACAACCTAAGCCTCCCCACTTTTTCCTGGTCTTCACACTCCCCTCCCTCAATTACCAGAAAAATTCTCCCTAAACTTAACCTTGTCCTCTGCTCTGCCAACATCTTGCCAGGTTCAAGATGTGCCTAACGGTTCCACAGAACCTGGACAGCAATGAAACAATTAGCTTCTCCAGGATGTGGCCAACAATCCAAATTTCTCAGGTTCCCGAACGATGGTCCATGCCCCACAAATCAGTAGGAAGTAGTCTTGAGAACTCAGGGCCCTCATTTTCCTAACTTGCCATGCCTAACTCCTCTTTTTTTTTAATAAATAAAGAAGGGATAAATGTCAGCATCCTGGTACACCTGGCCACACTGTTTGGGAATTTTGCAGAGTGTGTCACCCCTGCACGCAGGACAGGCAGTATCCTGTCCCTTTAAAAGGTGAAACTCTGCCTACTTCTACCTCTTCTTCCTCTCTTTGTATCTCTCTCCTCTTCTGCCACTCCTGTCCCCAGAGGCCAGTCTCTTCCCTCCCCTTCCTCCCTTTCTCTTAATAAAACTTCCCATGAAAGCTCTGTCTGCATGGCATGTCTGTCTCTCACCAGTCAAGGTCTTTCACGCAAAGAATCGTATCACTTTGGTCTGGTGTGTCCATTAAGTGCTTGGCTCAGGTTTCCCTATTTGGTTTTGTTTTTAGGGTTCCATGTATCCCTAGTTTCATTTCACCCCAATAAACTTATAGAGTAGCTCTCTTCCTATTCCCAGAAGTAAGTTACTTGTCGGTCTGTATTGGATTAGGGAGGTGGTGCCTGACAGAAGATACAGTTCTCCTAGTTTCTGGGTCCTTCTTGTTGAGTCTCCTAGGGCAATGCACTGCTTTGACAATCTGTTTTCATACAGTGTGGAGTACTGAAGAATAGAGCACAGGGGATGGAGCTATTGCTCGGTGGGTAAGAGCTGCTCTTTCAGAGGACACCAAGTTTGGTTATAAGCACCCACAAGGTAGTTGACAACCACCTATAATTCCAGTTACAGAGGATCCGAGGGCATCTTTCAGTCTCTGTGGCAATAGATATGCAAATAGTGCATCATTTCCACACATGCAGGTAAAACACTCACAAACCCCTTTTGAAAACAGTAAGTAGGGCATAACCTGATAGCAAGAGTCATGTACTAAATTTCAAACACCAAATTGATGTAAAACAGTAATTGTTCCTGCAACAATGAAGCTGGACAGTTGGTTGAGTTTTATTTAGTGTTCAAAAAGACGCCATCCTCATAACTGAAATGTTGTTGTTTTATTATTACCACTGTCTATATGAAATTGCTTTTATGGATATTTTCTTATATTGTAAAGATTTAGTATTATAACACATTGTTTTCCTTTACAAAATGGATTGTTTTGCTCAGGTTTTTCTGCGTTTCTGGACTTAGCATATGTGATGGCTAGCTGTCTGCCAACTTGGCTAGGATATATGCTATTTAATCAAATAGTAACCTAGGGATTGCCATGCAGGCATTTTGTAAATGCAGCTAATAACTACAATCTGGCCTAAAGAGCAAAACCTGATTTTCTGTCTCAAATCTGCAGTAGTCTCCAGCATGCCAGCTTGCCTTGTGGACTTCAGACTCAATACTGCAATATTGGCTACTGCACTTATTTCTAGTCTGCTGTGCTACTTTACACACTTTAGACTTGTTAGCTGTCTGTATTAGTCAGTGTTGTCAAGATATGCCTTGCTTTGTTGCCTTTTCTGATATGCAGACACATATGAAGATAGAGCACTCATATACATAAAATATATAAACAAAAGGGCATTTATCTAATTTCCCTAACAGCACTAAATTCTAATTCGCTCCTTTAAAGGCCACTAGAAATAACACCAACAAAGCCAGACATGTGGCCTATGCCTTTAATCTTAGCACTTGGTAAGCATAAGCAAGCAGATCTCTGAATTCAATGCCAGCCCTGGCCTATAATAGCAAAGGAGACACCCATCTGAAAATACCAACAAAAAATCCAAACAAAACAAAAGTAAAAACAATCACATCAAAACAAAAACAGAAAGAAAAAAAAGAAAAAAAAACTACCAATAAAAAGGATTTAATACCACTATACTGAAACTACCCCATATACTAAGGGGATAAATTTTGTGTATACAATAAAACACAGTAGCACAATCTTGTCATATATTCCAATACAGGTATAACGAATTATACTCATTGCTTCAAAGGCAAGAGAAGACATTCCAAACAACACATACTTGGTATTAGAAGAATTAAGTATGATTACTTAATGTTTACAGAATATCACCATGCCTAGGATGCGCGTGACTTTCCCCACACATCAGATCATCTCCAGAGACAGTTTTTTTCATGTTATATCAAAGCTTGTTACTCAAATTAGATTTGTCAGGTCTTACAAGTCCACTTTAAAGCAGGTATTGTGTATTCATCCAAGGAACAGAATACCATGCTACAAAGATGAAAAAGAAATCCATAATTCCTCTTCTAATGTTGAATGCACAAAACTGTTCAGTTTTGCAGATCAAATCCTGGTAAACAAAACTCCTTTGATGTAACTCAAGTGCCCTTCTGAGATCAAAATGGTGAAGTGGGCTCAGATCACCAAAATCCAGCAGGTGACTTGCTAGCTGACAAACAGGAAAACATGTCAAGTCCTTGAGCACAAATCAGCTTCTCCATCCTCAAGATCAAAGTCTGAGGATACCCAGCGTCTTTGATACCGAAGAAAGGGGGGGGGGAGTTAGTGAAATATGAAGACTTGTTTGGTGTCCAGTATCATCTACACATGTCCAAGGAATCCAAAAGTATCAGGCACATTTACTGCTTATTTCCAGGATTCAGCTGAATACAGTTGGTGTAATCCCAGTATTTTTTTTACAAGCCCAAACTAATAAGAACATTTCTGTGTTTTCATAGGAAAGGCATATATAATAGAAATAAAAAGGCTATAAACACTTTCTATGTAACAAGCAACCCAAATACATTAACATAACAAGCAAAAAATATATTCTACATTCAAAAGCAGTGACTCTAAACCTAACTGAACATCACAGTCTCCATTGGATTGCTGTCCTCTGTTCTAAATTTGGGGATTAGGAGGTCTTCAGAAGAGCCCGTGAGGTCCTGTCTTCCTGGTGGTCCTGATCAGGTCCCACTCTTAAAACCAAAGCAGTAGGATATAAAAGGTAGGGGTCGTGGCCTTGCTCCTCTTGGGCAAGGGAAGAATCTAGGTGTCTACTTGGGCCTTAATGTGCTTGTGGGTCCATGCTCACTCAGACAGAAGCAGGAGCAGCACCTTTGCGGCAAATGAGAAAGAAGCTGCGGTGAAGGAAATCCAGCTTTCAGAAAACATAACGGATGAGATGAAGAATTCCTCTGGTGCAGAATCTCAGTAGTGCTGTGGCTGGTGCTGCTGCTTCTGATGAAGAGTTGAGGAGAGTAGTTGAGGAGCTGGCACTGGAGCCAAGAAGGAAAGCAGACACCTTAACCAAGCCAGGGACCTAGAACTACAGAGGGCTGCAGCCAATAAGCAGTTAACCAGAGAGCTAGCCAACTTCTGTGGACATAAAATGTTTTCTTCTCTCTTCACTCCAGGTGCCACCATTTAGAAAGCTGGGAGGGGACAGGGATACCAAACCATTTCAAACAGTCAGCGAGATAAAAAGCACCAGGCTGGGCTAACAGTGCTAAGGTAGATTCTCCTGAACCTTTGATTATCTGGATGTGAGCTTTTTCCTTCTGATTATGTAAGAGCTTTTTCATTATAACTGATTATGGTGATCATGCAAGAATGAACATTGAAACAAGAGAAAATGTACCTTTCAGTAGAATGTTTATGACTGCAGGAAAAAATAAGGCACTTTTATCAATATAAAGCCAAGCCTGGCTTATACATCTTCTGTAGAGAATACTGAAAACTTCACTATCAATAAGTCTATTTTCTGACAAAAAGCATAAAAAACACAGTTCCAGTCTTGTATGAGAGAACACTCGTTAGCATCAGTGGTAATTATGGAATTAATATGGTTAGAGTTACAAAGGTGATTTCTCTGTAAATGTTTGTTGAGATGTTGGTCTTGGGCTAATTATCTGTTCTTCTCAATCCAGTTTAAGTGAGTAAAGCTTTCGGATAGATAGGTACTATGAGACATATGTCCCTCATATGACTCCTATGATGTTTTAGAAGCCTGAGATTCCTTCGCCAAGAGCTCTTCGAAGATCTCATTATGCATGTAAAAGAAGACATACCCAGTGGAAAGCCTAGCCTTCTGTATATGCTCCTCTTGTATTCTTGTCACCTGTGGATCACTATAAGTGAACCAATTCTTCTTCCTGAAGTCAAAGGCATCATTGATATAGTGGCCTCCGTGGGGGCTGTTCCCAATATGACTGATAATATTAATGAGCCTGTAATAATTGTCTTCTTTTGGCTCAGCCGTTTGGGGTTCCACCTTGCCTTTTAGCTTTGTCTTCTTACCTAAGTTCTTACTGGAGTCTAGTGAATCCTGTAACTTCAGATTGCCACTCTGGGTATGGGACTCGGCAGGTTTACTGACGTAACCTATTTGTTCCTGGGAGCTTGGTTTTGGATGGCTCTGAGTAACTGCCTCTCGGGAGGTCTGTTTATCATTTCTCTCTTCATAACATTTCTGGACCTGTTGGTACTTTGGGGATCTTTCTGGAATTCTGCAATCATTATCTTTAGTAGCCTCACTGAAGCTACCAGAATCTAACTCACTAAATGTACATGCTTTCTCGTCTTTCTCAGGTTTTTCTGTCTTGTTTGTCAATTCTGACCCAATTACATTTTGTGTGGCACCCTTTCCGTGATCTTCCTGCTGCCCTTTCCCACTAAACACGTTAGAGACTCTCCTTACATTTTGTGCTTCGGACTCCTTGTTTGAACTGGTGTTTACAGTTGGGAAATCCTTGGATCCTGAGGTCATCTTTGAATTATATGACACTTTGAGTATTTCAGAACCCAACTCTTGAAGGGGTTTTAGTAAGTCAAAATCCTTAACACGTGCATTTTGGCTAAGGGGCTCAGGTGGCTTTGTGTTTTCGTTGCAATGATAAGACAGCTTTAAAATTTTGGAAATAATGACATGTTGCTCATCCTTCTTCACTACCTGTGACTCACTAAAGGTATAGCGCTTCAGGTGGATAATAATAACCCTGGGTAGGCGGCCAAACTTATGCACTGCCATAGATTTGTTGTGCATACACCTTTCACATCTATGTTCAAGCTCTTCTGCTTTAAAAAAAAGATCAAAACTGGATTGAATAGACAAGTTGAGGCCTTTCAATCCTTGAGGAATGCTGATGGAGAGATAACTACCCGGTTCTTTCCTGTAAATAACCAGGCCACAAGCTTTACAAAAAATAGATCTCATCAACTCAAATTCGAAATTATTGGCAACAGGACAAAAAGGTATTTTGTCGATAATAGCATGGTTAGCAAAAATCTGTCTAAGTAAATTATTTCTCCCAGATTTATTTTCAGCTTGCCACAATATGGTTAAGTTTTGAACAGTTTCCTTCAACTGAACTAAACAGAGACTTAAAAACTCATGCGCGTCATTCTGCCTGTCAGCAGAGAATATCTCTCCAAATTGTGGAAGGGCTTTTGTAAAATTTATAAGTAACTTCTCCCTAGTTTTTGCATTGTAAATATCTTTCAAAACAAGCAGTTGCATCAAGCGCATGTTAAAATCATCTCTGGGAGGTCTAATCCATGGGAAACCCTGATTGAACAACTCATTAACAAACAGTGGAACTGAGCATAGTGACTGTAATACTACGTTTATATAACAGGTATTTCCCACATTAGGCAGGCCTTGCCATGTTTTCTCTGGGTACAGTAAGAGTGTCTTTATATACTCATGCCACTCTATGCCTTTCTCCATACAGCATGGTTCCAACAGAAATGGCGAAAATAATTTTGTGATGAGATCATGAATATCACGAACACTCAAATCAGATTCTTCAGGATTCTTGGTCTCAGATGAAAAGCCAAATCCTGGTTTACTCTTTTCTGCCTCTCTTAAATTCCTTTCTTTTTCTTTATTATCATGTACAGACACTACTGACTTTGCCTCAGATTCCTTACTGCTGCCCTGTAGGATGTTCTCTGTTTCCTTCTTTTTTGAATTAGGTGAGGATCTTTTCTTCTTTACAAGTTGTTTTTCTAAGACCCCTACGCCATTAGGTGTGGTTGATGAGGATGAAGACAAAGGCAACTCATCAACCACTGATCCTCCACTTTTTTTGGCTGATTTGAAGCACTTACTGCTTTGTTCTGCATGAACTTCCCGTGGTAAAGAGACACCTAACTTCTGGGTGCTTGTGCTAGGACCACCAGATCGCTCCTTATCGTTTCTCCAGAATGCCCGAAGATTTCTTTGATAAACTTTGTCTAGGAATTTCTTCAGTTGTCTGGCGTATACAGTGGTTAGTTTCTCAACAAACAAGAAGTCGTTATTTTTAAAAGTTAAATTTAGGTAATTCTGGTCCTCACCATAGGTTCTAAGGACCACACTTTTAATATTATTGTTTAGCTGCAAAGCTTTAATCTTCCCAGTGCTAAAATAGAGCAGAAGTTTAGCTTCCCATTTTCCCATTACTGTTTCAATGAATGCAGTTCTTGGCTTAGACATTCCTGCCTTTGCACACCACATTTGGATTTGAGCATGTATCAATACGGAATCCATACTCATTTTCTTAGCACGTTACCTAAGGAGACAACAAGGAAATAGCATATTACTTTTTATACACAATGACTATTTCTAATATTGGCTCTATATTAAAAATTCTTCATGTTTTGAGTATCTAGCCCTTTAGTGATTAACCAACACCTTTTCTTAAAGATTTATTTATTTATTATGTATACAACATTTCTTCCCTGTATACTTGCATGCCAGAAGAGGGCACCAGATCTCACTATAGATGGTTGTGAGCCACCATGTGGTTGCTGGGAATTGAACCCAGGGCCTCTGGAAGAACAGTCAGTGCTCTTAACCTCTGAGCCATCTCTCCAGCCCCTAACCAATACCTTTTGAGAGAAATCTATGGTTGTAAGAGAACAGAAATCTTGATTATCAGTGCAAGGCCGTAATTGAAAAATATACAAGAAAAAGTACTTTCAGATATGACAGAAATGTTCATATAAAACCAAAAGCCCATTCCTATACACTAAATCTCCTTTCCACCACAAAATTAGACTTTATTCTGATTAATTTCACCTTTTCAATGGAAATCATGAAACCTTTAGAAAACTTTTAAGACACATCTAAAAGGTGTACTCAAGAGTATCTTGGGTATATATGTAGACAACCAAAATAAATGTTTAAGCAAATAGGAGCGCTAAGTAGCTCTTACCCCAAAGGCAGATGACTATCCATGATGTATAGAGGAATGCGTATATGGGATACTCAGAGGAAATCCAGCTACCTCATTCCAAATCCAGTTATATCACCCTTCTTCTGATGGAGGAGAGTTATCTGTCTATGTTACTTTCATTGGTTAATTAATAAAGAAAACTGCCTTGGCCCTTTAAGAGAACAGAAAATTAGGTAGGCGGAATAGACAGAAGAGAATTCTGGGAGAGGTGGGGAGACGCTTCAGGCAGTCGCCATAGTGAGTCTCCATGCTTCTCCTCTCCGAGATGGACGCAGGTTAAGATCTCTCCTGGTAAGCGATCCACCTCGTGGTGCTACACAGATTACTAAATATGGGTTAAAGCAAGATATGAGAATTAGCCAATAAGAGGCTGAAACTATGGGCCAGGCAGTGTTTTAAAAGAATACAGTTTCCGTGTAATTATTTCGGGTGTAAAGCTAGCCAGCGGCCCGGGTGGCGGGACCCAGCCCCGCCACCCGCTTTGTTCTACAGATTGGCGCTCCAACGTGGTGACTAAATCCACTTAACAACCTGAGAGGGCTTTAAATAAAGGAGAGAGAGAGTTTAACACAGCTTTTTGCTGTTTGCCTGGACGTGCCGTAGAGAGATTTCCTGTTTCGGCAATAGCGGCAGAGAAAAAGCTGAGTCATTTTAAAACGCCTGCTGTGCTGCCAGTGCAAACTCTGGTTATAAAGCATTTTAGTGGCTTTTATGGCCTGGATATCTGTGTTCCCACTTGGGATAGGAAGGAGAGTGCGCTGAGACCGGGCCAATGGCTCCCTGCTCCCTGCCTGCACCTGGGCAGATGGCAGAATCAGACTTAGGCGATTGGGAGAGCATGGCGGATTTCTGCCGCCATACACAGAGATGTTTCCAGGCTGCACGGTGCTCTGCACGTCAGATTTGGCTGTAACTTGGATGAAAAGAGTTTCTGTGCTGCACCTTCAGTCTCAGAATTAAACTGCTGAGTGCGGCTCCAATGTGGACTGCTGTGTACCTGGAACTGTGTGTGGCTCAGGGGCACCAAATGACTGAGGCAGGAGCGGCTCTGGCTCTGCTCCGCCATGCTGAACTGTGCTGACCTCAGGCAGGAACTATCTATTGTAATTACCATGATAACAGCGCAGTTAAGGTTTAGACTGGGCTGGAAACAGGCGGTACCATATTACCTCTACGTGGCTCAACTTAAGTTTTTAAGAAGTGCTTAACCTTTTAAGAAGTGCTCCTGGATAGTAAAAAAAATTACAGATTCACAATAGGACAGATTCAGACATAGAAGGCCTTTAAATGGCTCACAATGTTGGATGAATATACATAGGCTTGAGAGAGAAAAAAAATAAATATATAGAGAATAAAGTTAATGCCTTAAAAAAGGGTAAAGTCTTTAAAGAGACAGAATAAAGTAAAGTGATAGAGTAAAAATAAGCCACATAAAAATGGAAAATTCACAGAGAGTCTGGATTATGTATTTTATTGTGTTTTCTTTGAAATTTTTGACTGTAAAGGAGCTAAGTATAGAGAGACATTTCATTATATGGGCTGCCAGTCTAGACCAGAATAGACATCTTAACGGTATGACTTCAGGATTTGGATCTAAGAACATGATGCTTTGGAAAAGAGTTTCTTCTTTTGTTTTCACAGAGGATGAGACTCTGTGGATTGCTTCTATTCCAATATGGTATGATAGACCACGCCCTCCTGAAAGGTTGCTGTGAACACCCTCAAAAAATTACTTTGCTCAACTGCTGACTGAGATGAACCTGGCAGACAGGTTATACCATGAAAGACCTAAATAACAACGCCCCCATTCAGCAGGAAGCAGTTTGGAGAGAAAAAACTGTGCCCATTTTCCCAAATATTGTTTATAAATGTTCTTTTACATTTAAAGGGGGAGATGATATAGATATGAATAATTTGCATTGGTATGGATTTTTTTTAAACATTTATTTATTTATTATGTATACAATATTCTGTCTGTGTGTATGCCTGCAGGCCAGAAGAGGGCACCAGACCTCATTACAGATGGTTGTGAGCCACCATGTGGTTGCTGGGAATTGAACTCAGGACCTTTGGAAGAGCAGGCAATGCTCTTAACCTCTGAGCCATCTCTCCAGCCCCCTTGGTATGGATTTTAAGGTCAATTTGTTATATGTATATGTATTTCTGATCTTGATTATGGTATCGTAATTGTGTAGTTCATTTAAAAATGTAATGTATAATTAGGAAATATAGGTTGTTAATGGATAATCATTGATAATAGTTAAGCTTGTAGTCATGTTATTAGATTTTCTAGATATGTAGAGATATATTTCAGTTAGATAGACATTCTTCATATCTTTCAAAGACTGCAGAATATGGCATATTTAATGTTTTAATAACTTAGGGTTTTTCATGACAATGAGACACGTCTGCTCCTGGCAGCACCAATCTACTTCGAGAGGAAGATGGGCATCGAAGAAGCTACTTATGGAGTTTGTTAGCCATTTTGGCAAGAAACTGCTCTTGCCTAGACTGTTGCATAAACTGGACATAAAGAACCAGCAGAGAGAGGACTGCTGAACTTGCCTAAAGGTGAGATGTTCCTTCTGGGTTCCTGATTCATTAAAGAGTCTGCGAGACGTTCTGCAGGACACAGGAGAAAGTGACTGAACTGTCTTTGGAATTTCCTGCTTCATGGAAATGTCTGCTGGACACTATGGGCCTGAAGGCTGAAGATGGATGCCCCAACGGTACAGAGGAACTTTGGGTGACTGTCCAGACAGTGAGTTGTCTCTGTCATTTCTAGAGTTTGAAAGTTGCATATGACTTGTTTACTTAGGTAATATTATATCCTTCTGGAGTCTTTGATGGAGTTGAAGAATAAATAGATAGTTATAGCTTTCCTTAGTTATGATAAAAGATAAAATAGATTTAAATATTGTAACTGTAATACTTGCTTGATAACTGTTTTGTTACATGTAATTTTGCTATGTTAAAGTTGAAGCCTTTCTTTTTTGTTTAAACAGAAAAAGGGGAAAGCCAGGCGGCGGTGGCGCACGCCTTTAATCCCAGCACTCGGGAGGCAGAGGCAGGAGGATCTCTGAGTTCGAGGCCAGCCTGGTCTACAAGAGCTAGTTCCAGGACAGGCTCTAGAAACTACAGGGAAACCCTGTCTCGAAAAACCAAAAAAGAAAAAAAAAACCAGAAAAAGGGGAAATGATGGAGGAGAGTTATCTATCTATGTTACTTTCATTGGTTAATTAATAAAGAAAACTGCCTTGGCCCTTTAAGAGAACAGAAAATTAGGTAGGCGGAATAGACAGAAGAGAATTCTGGGAGAGGTGGGGAGACGCTTCAGGCAGTCGCCATAGTGAGTCGCCATGATTCTCCTCTCCGAGATGGACGCAGGTTAAGATCTCTCCTGGTAAGCGATCCACCTCGTGGTGCTACACAGATTACTAAATATGGGTTAAAGCAAGATATGAGAATTAGCCAATAAGAGGCTGAAACTATGGGCCAGGCAGTGTTTTAAAAGAATACAGTTTCCGTGTAATTATTTCGGGTGTAAAGCTAGCCGGTGGCCGGGTGGCGGGACGCAGCCCCTCCGCTTCTTTCTACATTCTTCCACTTAGCATTGAGGAATCACCATATTTTATCTTTCATTGAAAAAGTTGAATAACAACTTCATAACCATCAAATATAAAGATGGATGATTTCTGTAGCCAGCTCTGCCATTTCACCCAAGTTAGTTCTTTATACTCAAACCCACTGTGGAAACTCGAGCCTAGCTCTGTGTTAGAGCACTGTTTTCAATGCAGAAAGTACCCAGGTCAATCCTGAGAAGCCAAAATAAATCTACAAAAATATCCAAGAAGCATCAGATGTATTTAATTACTGAAAATTAGAATTTTCCAAGTAATCTGGAGAAAAAATTCGAATTAATGATATCAGTTGGCAGTACAAATATTTGCATCACGAAGAATGTTTACGAATTCACTGGAAATTGTGTTTTTTCCTAAATAGTTAATATTCCCCTTTAGTCTGGAATATATTGTTAGCTAACTCAGCATGCTGTCCTTATGAATACCAAGGTAAAGCTTCTGCTTAATGCATGCTCAAATGAACAAAAATTAATTGGTAGTGCATAATTAAGTTTGTGTTATGTGCTCAATGAAGGAGTTGTGCCCATCCATATAATAAAAGGCCATTTGCACAAAAGTGAAAGAATGACTGTATCTGCCATGGTGGAAATGGATCCAGAAAAAGATTCGGGCACAGCAGCAAATTCAACTTCTCTAGATTTTTTTTTTTGGTGGGGGGGTGCTGGTTGGGAAGTTCAAGACAGGGTTTCTCTATGTAGCCATAGTTGTCCTTGAAATCACTTCACAGACCAGGTTGACCTTGAACACACAGCTCTACCTGCCTCTGCTTTCTGAGTGCTGCAACTAAAGATGTACACCACCAGGCCTGACTTCATGTTCTCTAAAGTACGTACAGTTCACTACCATACTGTGCATGTTAAGTTAGGCTTTAAAGAATTTTCTCTCCACAATTCTTAATTGCTCTTCATTTTGTTTAAACATTCAACAGAACCTGTAACGTAAGAATTACTTCCCATCCACATTTAGATTTCTACCAGACCAATCTGTGTGCACACATGCTCACACACACACACACACATGCATGTACACACACACACACACACACACACACAATGTGTGACCAGGCATGAACAAGTGCAAGTTTCAGTCAGCCTGATCTATGAGGGAAACAATGTCCTCCCAAAATTTGATGTCTTTTCTTTCTAATGATAGTGAAATAATCTAACATCCGCTTGGTACTTCTACTCTCTGTATTCAAGACCAGTTAGGAGCCTGGCATAGTGTCACAGATCTTTAATCACAGCAGTGGGGAGGCAGAGGCAGTTTGATCTCCGAGTCTGAGGATGGCCTGGTCTACATAAGTTCCAGAACAGCCAGGACTACATGGAGAGACCCTGTCTAAAAAGAAAAAAAAAGAGAGAGAATAAAAAATAGGTATGGTTATGTTGGCGGGTGGTCTATAGAATTAACCAGGCTAGCTCTAATATAAAATATTCTTTAATAAAAGAAAGAAGGAGAACTTACAAAAGCCAAGGTTCCAGCCAAGAGCACAAGAGAAACAAAGAGGAAGCGGGAAGCACACCCGCAAGTTTTATAAGTAAATCTTAGCCTAAGGGGAACACACCCCACAAACAAGGTGATTGGCTGAGGTTCCCCTACATGCTTATAAACTTGAGTCTGCATTTTTCAACTATTTCCTTGAAGTTTGACATACATTTCATTCCCAAATAAAGGAAACTTCCTTAAGCTCACTGAGTGTGATAAGCAAAGACCAAGGACCACCTATGCTGACAAAAGGTGAGCTGTGGCTGGGTGGTGGTGGCACATGCCTTTAATCCCAGCACTCGGGAAGCAGAGGCAGGCGGATCTCTGTGAGTTCGAGACCAGCCTGGTCTACAAGAGCTAGTTCCAGGACAGGCTCCAAAGCTACACAGAGAAACCCTGTCTCGAAAAACAGAAAGAAAAAAAGAGGAAGGAAGGAAGGAAGGAAGGAAGGAAGGAAGGAAGGAAGGAAGGAAGGAAGGAAGGAAGGAAGGAAGGAAGGAACAAACGAACGAAAGAACGAAGGAAGGAAGGTGAGCTGTGTAAAAGCTGTTACTTCTCCAGCACATTCTAAACTTCAAGCTACTTCTTCATTCCATCTCATTACTCAAAGCTGTTGAAGCTTCCTTTGGATGTGTTTAAAAGATCTTAAAGTAAAGAGTATTGATTCTCTAAGAACCACTATGTGAGTATTCCATGCAGCTGAAAGCAAGCTTCACTACAGTGATAATTCTCTTCCCAGCTATCCTTAAACTAGCATAAAAGTCTACAATGATAACTACATTTCAAAGTTATGAAAATGTACGAGCTTTTATCTCATTTTCCACAAACTCAAATATCTCAGGTTTGATGGATCTGATATTAGCACAATATATTAGACTAGCTGACACTTTCAAAACATACCAGAAACTCAAAAAATGCACTACTTCTGTCATACTTGGAGGAATGGCCTATGATATCAAGAATTTGGCCATGGGCTTAAAAAAAATTCCAGTAGAGATGTCTGCATCACGGTTAATTTACTAGTTTACCACACATTGGTCTTTCTTTCTTCAGGTATTTATTGAGCTATGCCCCACATTATGATATCCTCAGCAAATATTCATTGTTGGATGCTACAACCAGTTCTCTAAGAACACAAAGAATGCAAATATTCAAAGTACATGAACAATTTTACACAAGTCAGAACTGAAGATTAGTTTCCTATGAGAAAAAAGGATCTAGGGAGAACCTTTTTTTGGTGCTATTTATAGGACTTGATACATACCCATGTAGGAAAGTGTGTGTGTGTGTGTGTGTGTGTGTGTGTGAGAGAGAGAGAGAGAGAGAGAGAGAGAGAGAGAGAGACAGAGAGACAGAGAGACAGAGAGAGAGACAGAGAGAGCAAAAGACAGACAGAATATCTTCCTGTGTTGAAATTTCTCAGGCTCCACCTCAAGTCCACAATGTGACTGTGTTGGACTCACCTTTACAGAATGCTTAAGTAAGTAAACCGTCCTCAATGCCTACAAAGCCCAAGAATCCCAAAGGCCAAGTTATTAATTTTACATTAAGGTAATTTAATAGGATTCGTGCTGCTGTGGCAATATTTATCCACTCTATGCTGTATTTACATTTTCTAACATTCATGTTTCCATTGTTTTGAGAGAAAGAAAAACTTGAAAATAAATGCCTATATATATTTTAAATACAAACTCCTCATCCCAAAGAGTTCATTATAATAGAGTAGTAAAAAGAAGGTGAAGAAGATAAGGTTCAGCAGGTAAGGGTGCTTGGTACCAAGATTGATGGCCTAAGCTATAACCCTGGGATCCACATGGTAGGGGAGAAAGAATTCTCCCCAAAAAGTGTGTGCGTCTCTGTGTGTATGTGTGTGTGTGTGTGTGTGTATGTGTGTGTGTATGTGTGTGTGTATGTGTGTGTCTGTGTGTGTGTATGTGTGTGTCTGTGTGTGTGTGTGTGTCTCTGTGTGTGTGTGTGTTTGTAAAGAGAAAGGAACTGGATAGAATTGTTTTCTTTCAAATGTTCTGGTAAAGTGGTTCTGTTTTAAGATAAAAACAACTATATTCTGATACCCAGGGATTAGAAGCCAAGCAGCAGCTTATGCCTGTAACTGTGTAAGTGCAGCACTTCGGTGACTGAGGCAGGAGAATGCCGCATGCTCAAGGCCATTACGTAGTTGAAACTACATAGCCAGTTTCAACCGAGTCTCAAAAGCTCCACAATTAAAAAGGAGGGAGTCACAAATTCTAGAAGGTCACTTCCACACAGTAAGTATGAAAAAGTACTACTTGTTAGTTCTTCTTCAGTGTCGTAACTGTGAACATCTGGAATATTAGCTCACTAAGTTAAGGTTAATTGTGTGGAAGTTGGTATGGCAGAAATAGTAAGTTAGGTTTTAATTAATTAATTAATTAATTATTTCCAGCCTGATCAGTTTCCCTTCTCCCCTCCTCGCCTCCCAGTCTTTCCCCTCCCTTCTCCCCCATCCATTCTTGCTCCTTTCTCTTCACAAAGAACAGACCTCCCATGTATATCAGCCCAGCCAAGGCCTATCAAGTTACAGCAGGAAGACTAGGTACCTCCTCTCCTACTAAGGCTGGCAAGACCACCTAGTGTGAGGAGCAGGGTCCCAAAACTGTAACAGAGTGAAAGACAGCCGCTACTTTCACTGTGAGGAGTCCCACAAGAAGACCAAGCTACACAACTGTAACTTCTATGCAGAGGGCTTAGTCCAGTCCCATGCAGGCTCCCTGGTTGTCAGTTCTGTCTCTGTGAGCTCCTATGAGCCCAGGTTAGTTGTTTCTATGAGTTTCCTTGTGGTGTCCTTGACCCTTCTGGCTTTTACAATCTTTCCTTCCCCTCTTCCACAGGATTCCCTGTGGTCCACCTAATGTTTTGCTGTAGCCCTCTGCATCTATATCG
Organism: Arvicola amphibius; assembly: GCF_903992535.2. Lineage (NCBI taxonomy): Eukaryota > Metazoa > Chordata > Mammalia > Rodentia > Cricetidae > Arvicola > Arvicola amphibius. The sequence goes on from NC_052065.1 coordinate 117,699,154, forward strand.
ATTAATAGCTATGTGAAGCCTCTCTGATGACAAGCAGGAGGGATCAGGTGGAAGGAGTACAGAGGGAAAGAGGACTGAGAGAGACAACTGGAATCAGGGAACATTTGTGGGACAGCTAGAGACCTAGTGCAATGCAAACTCCCAGGAATCTCTGAGAGTGACTCCTAGCAATGGGAGGTATGGAGCCTGAACCGGCCAAGGAAATACTTCCCCTGGAGGGACTGGGACCCTAACCCAGCCACATAACCTTAGACCTACAATTTGCCCTGCCCACAAGATGTGCTAGAGTAAAGGTGGCACAGAAATTATGTGAGTGGCCAACCAATGACTGGTCCGACTTGAGACCCATGCCATGACAGGGATCCCAACTCTGACACTGCCTGAAGGGCCAACACCCAGAGGCTGGACAGCCCAGAGACCAGGATAGAACCAAACAGGGCTGGCAATGAAAAAAGAAGCCCATGAAACGATGCCTAACGATATTTGATGGAGGAGGGTCATCTATCTAGGTGTTACTTTCATTGGTTAATAAAGAAAACTGCTTGGCCTGATAGGTCAGAACAGGTAGGCGGAGAAGACAGAACAGAATGCTGGGAAGAAGGCAGTGAGGCAGATGCTTCAGGCAGATGCCATGCCTCTCCTCTCCGAGACAGACGCAGGTTAAGATCTCTCCTGGTAAGCCACCCCTCATGGTGCTACACAGATTACTAAATATGGGTTAATCAAAATGTGAGAATTAGCCAATAAGAGGCTGAAACTAATGGGCCAGGCAGTGTTTAAATGAATACAGTTTCCGTGTAATTATTTCGGGTAAAGCTAGCTGGGTGGCAGGACACAGCCCGCCGCTCCCATCACAACAGATATTCTGCTATACTCATAGACTGTTGCCTAGCCCAACTGTCATTACAGATGGTAAATTTGTTTTTTGTTTGTTTGTTTGTTTATTTTTTGAGACAGGGTTTTCCTGCCTAATAGTCCTAGCTGTCCAGAAACTAGCTCTTGTAGACCAGGCTGGCCTCGAACTCAAAGGGATTCACCTGCCTCTGCCTCCTGAATGCTAAGATTAAAGGCGTGCACCACCACCGCCCAGCAGATGGTACGTTTTAATTTCCTTTAATTATTTTATTTGGTATGCTGGGAACTGAACTCACACACAGAGCTCACACATGCCAAGCATGTGCTCCATAACTGAGATATACTCCCAGCCCTCAGAACATTCAGAAAACATTTGCGATGAGAGGCAAAAGATATAGCTAGTATATGTTAAGAAGCCCTGCATAATTAGCTCACTGGATAAAAATTATGAAGGATCTAAAAGGTAGTGACCTAGCCCATGTATGCAGTGAGCGGAAATGATAAAATCAGATATGTTCCACTGGAGTTTATAATAAAGTTCGGGCTATCTCTAATGAGCCCAAGCAAAACCTCCAAAAAATGAAAACAACTTCAATTTACATTTATTTTTAAATTATGAGTATCTTAGTAGGTTTAGGAAAGGCCACTGGCATTATCAGATTCTGTTAAATGTACTGAAAAAATGATCATCAAAATTGTCTTTGAGAACTCAATTCTATAAAACTTTGATTCCAGGTACAATATAATTAATGAGCAAGTATAATTAATAAAGCACATTGGGTTTCCCAATTTATTCCAAATAAAAGGTTTACTCCAACAATTGCTTAGTGTGCTTTAAAATGTGAACTTGCAAAGTATGTGAATATGCTGGGTTTTGTAAATGTGGAAGACAATTCTCAAAAGCCCACGAGCATTCTCAAAAGCTGGGGCTTGATGGCCAGCAAGCCTAGTCAATTGGTAAGCCCTGTGCTTCTGAGAGATGCTGTCTCAAAACAGAAGGCAGGCGGCATTTGAAGAGCAATACCTGAGGTTCACTTCCACTTGCAAGAACATAACACACATATGAATATACACATGCATGTACATAGAGAGAGAGAGAGAGAGACAGAGACAGAGAGAGAAAGAGAGCAACCTCTCCAGAAAGAGAGAGAGTGCTCAACCTCCCTAAAGGAGGAGTTGGGGACCTGGGAGCGCTGATACAGTAGTGTCTCAAAGATGTAGCAAACAGATTCATGTTCCAGATGTAAGAAAAAAAAATGACATTTCTGGGAGAACTGTGAAGACATTTGCAGAGAAAGAAGGTCTGAAGGTTTTGTGAAAGAGCAGGAAAGCAAAGGGATTCGTGACCTTGCTTTTCCTTGCAGTTCCAAGCCACAGGGCTGCCTTGGGCTCATGGTCGCGAATGTATAGTAGGATGGATGAGCACAATTTGGTTTCCTCCAGCTACATGCAGCTGTCCTGTTGTCTTGGTGTAATGCATAATAGGAAGAGCTTTGATTTTTAACTTGTTGGAAGATTCTGCTCATTCCAAAGTAAGCATGTAAGAAAAAAAAGCAAAAAAGCAGCTGAACGCATAAAGGGAGTAACCATAAATATGGCCTTTTAAAATGATGAAATGGTGCTGGAGAGATGGTTAGGCAGTTAAGAATACTTAATGCTTTTGCAGAAAGGACTCCATTCACTTCCCAGCGCTCATGTCTGGTAGCTCACAACTAATGTTAACTCCAGCTCCGGGGGATATGAATCCATGTTCTGGCCTCTTTGAATACCTGCACTAATGTACACATACCTACGTTTAGATACAACACGCACAGGAAAGTGAAAATAAATACTTGAAAAGAAAGATGACACGGGGTAGAGAATTAAAACCTACGAAAATGTGGGCCTGAGAGATGGCGCAACTGGTAAGGGGACTTGCTGCTATGTCTGACAATCCGAGTTCAATCTCCCAACCTCCATGGTACAAGGAGAGAGCTACTCCCCAGAATTGTCCTGACGTCCACACGTATCCTGGCATGCATGTGCTCACACATTCACACATACACAGAATAAATGGGTTTTAATAAAAATATTAAAATACACATGCTCCATGAAATCCTGATGGGGTGGTAGTAACATCAGGGGATGGAGAGTCTCTTCTTTCAGTGGCTGTAACTCTGCCTCCCGCTTCTAACACTTCCTTCTCCTATTGTTCTCCCTTCTTCCTTTGTGTTTTTCTATTCAGTCCCAGTCTGCCCCCAGGCTGGGAGCAGGCAGTGAGAATGGGAGACAAAGTTGAATGTTAGGTATGTGTGCAGCGGCTTGAAAGCAGGCAGGATCAGGTAGAGGGGGGTGGGTGAGGGCTGATGAAAGGAGAGAAGAAAACACCCCCTCCTTTTTCTACTCCTCCAAGTTTGGGTTAAAGGTCAACACATCAAGAGGCACACAGGCTCTAGAGCATTAGCAATTAAATCCTGTCATTATGTTTGTTCCCAGCCTCAGTGTGCATGGCTTTTCAAAATGATTGGATCAGGGCAGACTTTCTTTTTTCCCTGTCTGGTTTAAAGGCGTATTTCTACACTCAGCAAACGTCCAAGTCATTGTATAGGAGAGAAAGGCCATTACTTCGCCTCTTGACATACACTGCACATAAATCTCTCCATAGGAGGCCCTGACCAAAATGGGAAGAATTCTCTAGACTAGCAAATTGTTCCCATGAACTATTCAGGCTTTGAAGCCTTTCTGAGAGACAGATTTGGCAGAACATGTTTTTTTTTCTTTCTTTTAAAATGATTATGCTAGTGCTAATAAGACATGGCTGAAAACAATGCCAAGATCGTCTTACAGAAGTTAAATATGATTGTTTTATTAAATAATATTCTCTAAAAAAAGAATGCTCTCTCTTAAGCATGTATTTGTTATACAACACGAGGAGTTTTTGACATTCTCTTTCCCTACTGTAACCCGTCTTAGTATTTTCTAGACGGTACTGATAGCTATCATATTTATCTGTTTATTCATTTACTAAGCAAAGTATTTACTGACAGTTAGTCAGTTATAGTATGAACTATGAACCAAACCAAAAGATACAGCAGTAAAATATTGTTCAGACAAGTTATAGGATAAATAATACAAACAATAGCAGTACAATGTGTTATCTAAGAGTTTGTGTGTTTTCTGCCACCTCAACTTCTCATAGTCCTCCCTTACCTTTTGTAGTGTGTAAGTGGGGAGATTGGGTCTGTTTCTGTGTAAGTGGAGGCCAAAGGTCAATTTTCACTGCTGCTTCTCGGGAGCCATCTATCTTGTACTGTGTTTTAAATTTTCTGCTATTTTTTGTGTTTTGCCTGCATATATGTCTGTCCATCATATGTGTGCCTAGTGCCAAAGGTGGCAAGAAGGTGTTGAGTTTCCCCTGGAACCAGAATTGTACATGGTTTTGAGCTACTATATAGGCGCTATGAATCAAACCCAGGCAACCCAGAAGAGCTCACTGGGTTCGACGGCTCACTGCCCTAGGCTGGCTGACCCACGAGCTCTGGGGATCCTTCTGTCTCCATCTTTCTAGTTGTAGGGTTGTAAATGCACACTTTCCTTCCGGGTTGTTTTACCTGGGTCCTGGTGATCAGTGATTGAGACCCAACCCTTACTGGATTTCCTTCCTACCTGGAAATCTTTAATAGTTCTCATTGTCTTTATTTTTCTTTTAAAAACTCTGCTCAAGTCTTCGTTCATTTAAACAATGACCATGTGTTCTTCCCTGCCTTAGATTCACAAAAACATTCCCACTTTGTAGGACCTTCCCTTCACTTGGATGCCACTGGCGCTGCTATTTCCCATAACCCAAGCACAAGCTATCTAGGGATTCAAGAACAACAAATTGGTTTTCAAAGTGTGCCAAGTGGTAATGCATGCATGTAATCCCAACACTTGGGAAATGGAGGCAAAAGGATAAAAAAAATTCAAGCTAAACAGGGCATTCAAAACCAGTCTGGGTTACATGAAATCCCATATCAAAAAAATAAAGAAAATGAATCTATGTCCCAAGTAGAAGAAAACCAGGTAACAATCCCATAAACAAATTATGCCAAAGGAAGTATCAGTAAAAGGTGACTATATAAGAGAGATACCCTTTAGACCCATTATAGGAGAACAGGAAATTACAAGAGAACTCAGCTTACCGGAGGATGGTACTGGATGCTGATCCCAAGTGAAACAATTTCCCAACTCAGCAATGCACGTCAAGGGAGAACAACCTATTAGGGCAGAGAACTTTTGTTGAGTTTAAAAAGTCAAACACACACAGGCTAGACAAAAAACGGTATTGCTCATTTTCCTTATTTTTGAGGCCAACAGCCAGCCTTTGGAGCTGTTGCTTTCTTTTCTGTCTTAGTCATCTAGCCTAGCATGAGAAATCAATTTGCTTTTTGTGGGCTTTTCATCTCATTTCATTTCTCTCCCTTATCTCTGCGACATGAGATATTCTAATCTCACAGACATTTTTGGACAAATACCCAGTTATAGCTCAACACAGAGACAATAGGAAGATGTAGAAAGAAACCGCAGCAACAACGGAAGCGGTTCTGCCCGAAGTAGAGGAGAATCACACTGAATCAGTAAGCATCAAATGACTTTAGACTCAAAATATCAGCACAAATGTTTATCCAGAAAACAATTTGCCACTTTCTTGGCAAGCAGAACTTAAGACACAGTAGTAACCATGGCCAACACACAGGGTAGCGGCACTTTTCATTGTTGGGGATCCTTATCTCTAATTACCAAGAGACTAGACACAAAATGAGCAGGTAGGCCTGGAACCACGTTTAACAACAAGGCAACATGAAACTCAAAAAGAACACAGTCTAAACTAGAGTTGGAGGGAATAAAAGATGGCCTTCATTTTAATTCTTTCAGAGATACGGAGTGTGGAAAGGAATTCAAGGCTGCTAATCAGCCTTGCGGACAGTTAGCTTGGTGTCAATAAACCTTAAACAGTAAGGGTGTGATGTGGGCAAGAATGAAAGAAGTCAAGCTGCAGGGGCATTGGAAATAAGATGAGGAACCTGAATTAGTACTGAATTGGAAAAGCTTTAACACTATCTTAAATGGGATTCACTGGTTCTAATATTCAGTAAGCTGGAACAAAACGCAGGACTGCACCAAATTTACAGCTGACCAATCAAATTTGAACTGCCACTTCAAGATTCCTGGGGCTCCCATAATTCCTACGCTGTAATTATCTAATTACAACTTGCTTCCCAGAGTGACCCTGAACCATAGCTATATATGATGTCCCCGGGGTGATGCTCTTTGCTAAGCACGACTATCAGTCCTAGTCCAGCTACCCCTACGTCCTCTCGTCCTAAGTTCCTGATAACTCCTATTTGCCACCTTTGTTAACACATACCCATGCCATCTGATTAGAGGGTGCTGCCACCCAACATAAATATTGTTAGGCGCTATCCCGTAGCAACAGCTCCAAAGCTCATGCAAACCAAGGTTCCTGGCTCACAAAGCACAGTTCTTCTAAATGAGGCAAATCCCATGGGTAAAATGCATGAACAAAGTAATATTACAGAAATTGACTTTGGAGTGATGTACCAAAATTTGAGCATCTCATCTTTCTTTCAAGATAAATTATGATTTTGCATACACATACACTATGCCCATAAAAAGGTAGGATGCTGGAAAGGCTGAGTAAGGAAAACTAATAAGAAGCAGACAGCCTGTCATAATAAGAGTTACATCCATCTGTTATTCCAGTAATCTCCCTTGAATCAAGGTCATTCTGGGAACATCTATGACTACTAGAAAAAAATTTGAAAAGAGGAAAATTTTAATCCAATTGAGTAGAGAGCAAGTTCCAGTTTTCAACAAGTAGAATACAACAGAAATCTCACTTGAAAGTTTAGACTGATCTTACAAAGATTCCCTAGTGCTTGGCTTTATAGAAATACCCCCCTTACACACACACACACACACACACACACACACACGCACGCACGCACGCACGCACGCACGCACACGCACACGCACACACACACATGCACAAACCCTTAAGGAGATAGTACTCTGGATATTAGTGGAGTAGATTCAGCTTTGGGGTTCAATCAGGAGTGTTTTAGACTTCACTCAACACAAGGGGGCACTGTAGCATTTTTCTTGCCAAGGCAAAGAGGACAGGCAAGTCAATGTATCTTCATCTGACTTAATAAACACATTCTAGGCCTAAGACTTTGTGAGAGAATTTTACATAGCCACTGTTTGGAAAATGAGCCAGAACATGTAGTAAGAGGCATGAGGGATGTTGAAAAAAGTCCATCAGAATGTCTTCAAAATGTCAATATATTTTAAATGAACCAAAATGTCAATATATTTTAAATGAACAAAGTTGACTCTGTTCATTGCATTTTAACGCATCTTGAAAGATCCTTAATATTAAATGTCCCAAACCTAAGTCATGCTTAAAATCTCTAAAAAGTGCTTCTCATTCCTCTTAAAGTACCACATTCTGCACACCATAATATTTTCCTTTTGTTGCGGGGAAGGCAGGGAGAAAGAGAGAGACACTGTCCTTGAGAACAAAAGAGTTAGGATGGAGGAGGTGAAAAGGTATCAGGAGTAGAAGAAAAGAGAGAGTGCGCTACTATTTAAAATCTGTAAATTTATACTTGATTGAGACCTAGCACAAACGTTATTTTCTTCATTAAAGCATCTAGCACTCTCCCAACATAACAGCATGCCTACCCCTTGATTTCTGCCTATTACTTTTGAAAACTGAAATGTGTAAGAGCCTAAAGAAAAGCAGTTCATATGGATTACCCCAGGTACATCTATATTAAGAACTAAAACCATCCAGCCTGGACAATGTAGTGTTTTCATTAACTTGAGTTTACCATCCCACTATTTTCATTAATATGATTATACGAAAGGACTTCTGTAGGAAGGTGAAATTAAAAAATAGTTTTATTGTTTATTCCAGAAAAGCTTCAATACAAAGTATGGTGTGGCTGAGGGTGCAGCTCAGTTTGCGGCATGCTCATTTAGCATGCTGAAACCGTCTGATCATGGCGCTCTATGAACTGAGGGTGGTTGTACTCCCAATATTTGGGAGGTGGGAACACTAGCGCCAGCAGCTCAGTGCCCCTTGCATTCTTTCACTATCGGTATACACACGGTCAAAACATCCATCCTCAGGACACAGGCCTGAGTTCAGGTCTCACTGACCCCGTCTACTTCTGTCTTTGGGATACGTGAAAACAAATAAAGCAGGTCTCTGAGGATCCCAGCCATTGCCAATGTATATATGCTTATGGTGGATGGCTACTCATTTCCTTGTTGAGGGGATTAAGAAGTGTACGGAGAAGCTAGATGAACACCAGGGGAATAACTTATTGCTAAGGTTCAATTTTTTTTTAAGTGTGAAAAAAGGGACATAAATACTCAGTGTAGAAGGAGACCGCTTGTTCGTTTCCCTGCCACCCAGGCTCCCGTAATAGTCACACAGAACCCATATTATTTAAATCACTGCTTGGCCCACTAGCTTTAGCTTCTAATCTGCTAACTCTTACATCTTAATTTAACCTATCTCCATTAATTTGTGCATCACCACAAGGTCGTGGCCTACCAGCAAAGTTTCAGCACGTCTATTTCTGGCAGTGGCTCCATGGCTTCTTTGTGACTCCACCTCCTTTCTCCAAGCATTCAGTTTAGTTTTCCCTACCAGGCCAAGTCAGTTTCTTTATTCAGTAATGGTATTCACAGCATACAGAGAAGAATCCCACATCAACTCAGGATATTGGACATGTTCTATTGCTGAAGTGGGCTGTTGTCAAGCATATAGTTTTCAGTATTAAGGTGATTTCATTATATGTTAGCAATGAAATCTAGGGGAGAGTGATGTTTACTCCTTAAAGATACTTCCACCTCTAGCTACAGCCACAGGTAATGATTAATGGTTTCTGAGGAAGCACCAAAGTAACTTATTTTAAGAAACTAAGAGGAGCATCAGCTACTTGTATGATAATGTATGCAAATAATAAAACAATTGCTGTAATATTTCTTATTATTTGTAAAATAGCCCAAATACCTGATAACCAAAAAGAAGCAATTTTAACTCAGTCACTTTTTATTGAAATATCTGGAAATAGTTACCATACTGGACACATGAATCTATAAAAATCTTGGTAGGCATAGTTTAATACACCGGCAGGTACTTCCCAGTGACTGGAGATTAGCTGACCTAACTCCTATCACATTTCCCTTTTTAATCCCTCTTTCATGAGATAGAAGACAAATAATACAGCAGTCAACAGACAACACTAACCTACTGAGTTTATCAGACCAGGAACAGACATAACTGGAAGGACCCATTTTGCTATTGGCCACTCTCTTCCTTTTTCACTGGCTGAGTATACACAGAAAAACTGGAATAGGCAAAGGGAACACGAGACATTTAACCATGTAGAGAATAGCTAAAATAAGGAAGCTATTCAAGGCTCATGAAATGTGAAGAAAGATGAAATGCAATCAGTGAAAAGATGTCACAGAGCCAATTATATTAATAACTATTAATAATTAATTATACTAATTAATAACTGCCATACTTATGTAAGCATTCATTACTTGAAGTTGACCGTTGACTATGGTAGTATCATGATGTTTGAGCTCAAAGAGTGAGAGAGCAAAAGTTATTTTAATGTTGGGCAGTGGTGGCACATGCCTTGAATTCCAGAACTTGGAAGGCAGAGGCAAGCAGATCTCTCTGAGTTCAAGGTCAGCCTAGTCTACATGAGCTAGTTCCAGGATAGCTAGGACTGTTACACAGAAAAACCCTGTCTCAAAAAAAATACCAAGAACAAAAACAAAAACAAAAGCCATTTTATATTAGCTGAACTGAAAAGCTAACACATTTAGAATAGCAGAATAAAATGAATGATCACAAGGATGCCTTTTGTAATAATCTTGAGCTCTTTCATAAGGAACAAATTTACTACTAACACATTTTCTGTGGTGTGACAACTAGCAAAACTCATGGGTGTGTGTGTGTGTGTGTGTGTGTGTGTGTGACCCTGCACTGCAGCTGGAAATCTAAGAAGTAAATGTTTTATTTACATGAAATCAAATATGTCTAAAGGATACTTTCAACCATCAGTCCCAGACTCGGGCTGAGAAGAAGCGTTAAGCAGTAAGTTTGACAGCTCAAGACAGAATTGTTATATCAAACATAAAAAATAATTAAGATCCTACTTGTTTAAGCTTCTAGAGTTACAAGTAGTGATCTGGTCTCCTTAGTGATCCTCTATCTAATTCTTTTTTTCATATCTTTTCTTGCATTAGTATGTAACAGATGGGTTTTCACAGTCAATGAGAAGAGCGGCAAGGAATAGAGCTGAAGTTAGAGACTAGTGCTCTACATTGTCAGGAGCAAGGCAGTAGGAAAGCTTAAAACACTTGGCAATATCAGGTAAGATCCCTTTCAGTGTAGAATTTGGTGGATGAATTACTAGCCTCTGGAATTTAGTGGGTCCCAGATATGGAGAAGTATCTGACAATAGCATTCGAGTTCAAGAAAGGTTGGAAAACAGTTACACATACACACACCACACACACACCCCCATTGTCACAGTGGCTTTCCACCTTTAGAAGGTTTCAAAATCACTTGGAATTTCAGGAAAAGGAGTAAATACATTTGAGTCTACCAAAAAAAAAAGTGATTTGGGGTAAAAAACTATTTTTTATTTCTGTTAAAATATTTGCCATATTTCACAATTCAGACAGGAAACACCACTACAGGTATTACTAGACACTTCAACAGGATTGTTTTTGGGTTATTTTCAGGAGGAGAGAGAATAAGTAAGTATGTTTGTGATTTCAGGATGAGGTCTAAAGTGGTCTGCACGAAGATTCCCAGGAAAATGAGAAATTCACGAATATTTAGTTACAGTATTAGAGCTCTAAGCTATTTGATACAGGGGACTGCTATTCATTTTGTTAGTCTACAGTCAAGGGTACTGCCTTACCACTGTGGTAACTCCAATCTACCAAGATTAGTGGAAAAAATAGGGCACCTGAGCCCTGCTAGGACAACCAGAACTCCTGAGTCTAAGGGTGTTTTCTAAAGGAGACAAGAAAATACTCTCTGTATTACTAAGTGCCACCTGAGGATTTCTAAGGTGCATGCCATAAATTCCCTCTACTTTCCTATATCTAATTTTAATTGTTTATTTTCTTTCACCCACTTTCTGTTGAGAGTGACCCACACTGCCAATCTTGGGGGCTCCGTTCTGTAATGTCAGCTAATTAGGGGTTGAAAGAGACTTGCAAATTTGAGTGAATTCAAGAGGGCCTGGGCAACTTAGTGAGGTTGTCTCCTTAAGACAAAAAGTTTAAAGGCAAAGGATGTAGCTCAGTGATAGGTCATTTAGCTAGCATTTGCTGTGCCATAGCTCAATCCCTAATATAATACAAAGACTAAGGGGGAACAGAGTGATAATGAGAAGGGAAAGAGCAAGAGTGAGAATGAGGGAAGGAGACACACAGAGAGAGACAGACAGACAGAATGAACACAGGCTGATATGATGGGCCAGCAAGATGACTCAGCTCAGCAGAAAGGTGTCTATTGCCACCCAACAGAGTATGCTTGACTCCCTAGAACCTTCATGTTAGGACAGAGACTACTCTCCTAAGTTGTTCTCTGACCCTGCATGTATATGGCAATATGTGTATGCATGTATGTGCATGCTTGTGCACATGCATGTATAACCACACACACATACATGTAAAAGTATATATTTAAAGCAGTCAATGATAGTCACAGTATTAAATAAAAGGAAGATATTAGCCATGAATAAAAAGATGAGCACATTTTCTGAAAACATAGAAAGAGCTAATATCCTACTACAGATATGAGACAGATTCATACCTGAGACAAATGTAAAATACAGACTAACTTTTTATGTGAAAATTCAGGAGTCTGCTCAGTGCTTTTCCATATATGTAATTAAATACTCCTCCCTCCACAATTGGGCAACAGGGCAGGGAACTCTTTGAGGAGTTAGCAAATCTTGGTATTGATAGGGAATGAAACATCTTTAGCCTCACTGCCAAGTTTGACAGATAGGGACATTTAGGCCAGAGAGAGTTTAAGGATTTGGCTAAGACTGTAAGTACCCCCGCTCCCGAGACTGGAACTCCAGCGTCCTACTGAAGTTAGTCTCTTTTTTCCAGTCTACCTTTAGAGCTTTTATTCTATTCAAGCGAAGGGCTGGAAGGTAGGCATCCAGCAACAAGAATCAGCACAAAGTCAGCAAGTACAAGGGACTGTACTAGCCTGAAGAAGAGTCTGGGCAAAGAGGATATTTGTTATTTCAGTAACTAAACTCTCACGGTTAAAAATCCGAGCATGCCTGCCTGATCCTGATTTCTATTTTCCAATGCACAGAATTAGACTAAGTTCCAGGGACTGTGCTTCGTACAAGCAGGCAAAAGATTAACGACCTTCCAGAGATTCTCAAGATGTGACTCACTCCCCATCCTCTAGACAGCCTGCGATTTTTCAAGTATAGATATGGTTGACTGAGTGGGAGGGGCTCAAGTCTCACAGCTCCAATTCATTTTTTTTACCCTTTTCCTTCCCACTCCCTTTAAGTTCCCTCTCCTGAGTTTTAATGATACAAACAGCACCGAGGCACCATCACCTTCCATACCCCAAACTGAAATAGATGCACATAACAGTTTTACAGCACCGAGCATTCAAGTCAAAATTGCTGTCTGGTTTGCCTTGCTCTGCCTTAATGGCCAACAGGAAATACGCTCAGAGACCTTTATAAGGAAAGTGGGGAACTTCTTAACATAATAATAGTGTCTTAACAATTCGTGAAATGCATTAGGGGCTTGGCTGGTTTTAAGAGGCTATCCTTTTTTCAAGCTTTCCACGTTCCTTTCATTCTGTACATAATGAACCTTTCTCTTAACTTATCAGTCACACAGAATCTGAGTGACTTGAAAATTGAAGACCATCCACTTGAATAAATTATTTGGTGTAATAATGCCTGATGATACATCCTACATAATCACAGCAAACCTTGCCCTTGAAATCACAGGCCTGAATTCTATTACCCTATATGTTTACCAATTCAGCCTAGCTGACAGAATTACTGGCTTTTAGATACCATCACTGAACAACAATGTTGACACTAAAATTATGCGTGTTATTTATCAGCTAAAACATCTGTTATAGTCCTAAAAGACAATCACAGAGATTGCTTCTGCTTCCATGCAGATGGTTGAACTCCGTGCAGCTTCAAAGCCTGACCTGCAGAACAGCAGCTAGTTAGGGAGCTCAGGTACTAATGACATCCTCGAATGAATCCATTTGCAATTTTCAACACAGACATGGTCATGAATACTTGAAATTAAAAGAAAAAAGCTGCAAGTTTCAATGATTGATTATACACGCAGCAAAACCTGCACTTTCTGAGAAGAAAGGTATGAGAAAAACACGACTTACACTTAGTTTTCAGAGAATTGATGTGGAGCAGTTGCTGGGGTTTGGGGGAAAGGGATGTAATTAATTATGCACAGCACTAGGTTCCTGATTGCATGGGATACCCCAGCTCTCAGAAGGGTGCCAGTGATGGATTGAAGCTGCATAGCCATAGCAATGGCCCTTGCAGTGGAAGTCATTACAGTAGGTGTCAGGTGATGTAAATCACAATCCAAGAATGCAACCTTCCCCTACTCACAAAGATTAGACTCAGCTTCAGAATTGAGTTATTATGTGAAATGCCATCCTATTAAAACCCAAAGAGACAATCCAAATTGCCCTTTAAACAATTGTAAACACGAAACTTCTACACAGGGAATTTCTTTATCTGTGGTTTTACATTCAGGCAATACTCTGTTCATGGTAAGGGAAAGAGTTGGAGGATATGCTCAGATTGTCAGAAGCCTGAAGACAAATGGTTACCTCAGGCAGCAACAAATGTATTCTCTCTTAGTTCTGAGGCTGGGAACTAAAGATCAAGATTCCATAGGATCTATTTCAGTGAGGCTTTTCTTTCTTACTTGTAGCCATGACTAACTTGCCCCTTTGTCCTCACATAGCCATTCCTGGTAGGTGTTGGCAGAAAGAAGAAGAGGGGAGGAGAGAAGAGAAAAGGAGATACAGAGGATGGAGGAAGAAAAAGTGGGGTGTTTCTCTTTTTTATAAGGCCACCAATCCTACTGCATTATAAACCCAACTTTATGACTTCATTTAACCATAATTAACTCTTAAAATCATCTCTTAGTACTCACATTGTGGGTTAGAAAGTCAATGTAAAAGAGTTCTGATTTGACACCTTAATTCATTGTAGAAGTGACGTGCTTTGGGACTGTGTCAAGATGATTTTGTTCCAGAAAAACTTGGTTCTCTCCACATGAAAATAATCCCTAGGATGTAATAACCAAAATGGGATATAACTGGGATCTAACAGCTATCGATAAGCACAAAAAATTGAGATGAAAATAAAAATAATCTAATTATCCTAGATGTGATGGCTCACTGTAACCATGAGAGTGATGGATGAAACGTGATCATCATGTCAGACTCAAGCAAATATGGCATACTTTCTCTTGTATGCATAAGTTATATTTACATTTGAATATAGATAGATAGGTATGTGACATGAAAGTAAAAGGAGGGAGGAAGTGACTTAAAGTTGAAGGGAAATAAGAGGATACAGGGAAAAGAAAAACAAATGTATTTTTCCCATATGCACAGTATACATGAAATGAGAGAAGGGGGGTACTATTTGGGAAGAGAAGGACTGATGGGTAAGATAACAGAGGGTAAATATGAGTAAAGTATAATACATGTATGACAATATCAAGCTTGAAATCTATTAATTTTATATAAATAGCTAAGAAAAGAACTTCCAGGCAGTGGTGGCACATGCTTTTAATCCCAGCACTTGGGAGGCAGAGGCAGTTGGATCTCTGTGAGTCCAAGGACAATCTGGCCTACAGAACGGGTTCCAGGACAGTCAGGATTGTTATACAGAGAAACTCTGTCTTGAAAAAAATTAATGTTTTTAAAAATTCAATGAAAACAATCAGATTATTAAAAAGCAAAGAATGGTGTCGAATATAAGAAACCAGAAGAAGGCTTGTGGGAATACTGAAGTCTTCATAATTCCTGATTCCCTTTGTCTGCTGAAATACATTCTTGATGGAGGAGAGTTATCTGTCTATGTTACTTTCATTGGTTAATTAATAAAGAAAACTGCCTTGGCCCTTTAAGAGAACAGAAAATTAGGTAGGCAGAGTAGACAGAACAGAATGCTGGGTAGCAGGAGTGGGGAGACGCTTCAGTCGCCATAGTGAGTCTCCATGCTTCTCCTCTCCGAGATGGACGCAAGTTAAGATCTCTCCTGGTAAGCCACACCTCGTGGTGCTACACGGATTACTAAATATGGGTTAAAGGAAGATGTGAGAATTAGCCAATAAGAGGCTGAAACTATGGGCCAGGCAGTGTTTAAAAGAATACAGTTTCCGTGTAATTATTTTGGGTAAAGCTAGCCGGGTGGCGGGACGCAGCCTGCCGCTTCCTTCTACAGATTCTGGTCAGCAGAATAGGAAAGCACAGAAGACAAAAATGCCACCACCAATTCTGTTCCTTCCCCTCAGGATTTCCTGAATCCAAGAGGCTGAATTTGAAATATCAGAAATATATATTAATCAAAATAAAACTAAATATTGCTGTGAATTATAATTTAAGGCATGAGAATGGAGTTTTGTGTTTTACACAGACCTTCGCTAAGAAAATTCACACACTACCCCCTCCAAAGAAAACAGGAATTAACAATCACTGGTCATTAATATCCTGTAATATTAATGGACTCAACTTACCTATAAAAAGACTAATGGAATGGACATGAAAACAGGTTCCATCTCTCTCCTGCATACAAGAAACACACCTCAACCTCAAAGACAGATATTTCCTCAGAGTATAGGGTTAGGAAAAAAAAAATTTCCAATCAAATGGACCTAAGAAACATGCAGGTGTAGTTATCCTAATACCTAGCAAAATAGACTTCAAACTAAAGGTAATCAAAAGAGATGGAGAAGGACATTTCATATTCATCACAGGAAAAATCAAGATCAAGTCTCAACTCTGAATATCTATATCCCAAATACAAGAGCACCCACATTTGAAAAGTAAAGCTTAAATCACAAATCAAACCCCATATACTAATAGAGGGAGATTTCAACATCCCACTCTCGCCAATGGACAGGTCAGCCAGAGAGAAACTTAGCAGAGAAACAAAGGAACTATCAGATGTTATGACTCAAGTGAGATTGACAAACATCTACAGAACATTACACCTAAATGCAAAAGAATATGCCTTCTTCTCAGTACCTCATGGAACTTTCTCTAAAATCGACAACATACTTGGTCATAAAGCAAATCTCAGACACCAAGAAAAAAAGGAATAAACCACTGTATCTTATTGGATCACCATGGCTTAAAGTTAGAATTCAACAACAATACAAATTCTCTTAGAGCTTCAAAAACTCCTTTCTGCCATAGTAGGAGACAGTTGGATACAAAGGAGACCTAATAATTTTTAAATGACTATTGTTCTGCTCTGTTGAAATGCATCCTGTTCATCACATCAAAGTAAGGTAAGAGCACAGAAATCTAACAGATGAAGAATTAGTCTCTTCTTGCAATCAGACAAAAAAGAGAGATAAAAATATGAAACTGTTATTTAGCACTGTATGAATATTAACCTAAATGTTATTTTTGATGCTAATGATCAGAAACGTATTTTTCCCTAAAGAGTAAACCCTCTTACTGTCACTTGGAATACTTAAAAACACTTGAAGATTATTACTGTATTTATGGTTACGACAAAACAATGTTTTAAAAGTTAGCTCAAGAGCCAGTAATATAGTTCAATGGGTAAAGACCTTTACCACCATACTTGATGACCTCAATTCCATCCCTGAGACCCACATGGTAGGAGAAGGACTCCCTCAAATTGTTACCCAACCTCCACATGGACACCATGGCATATAGGCCCTCCCCCACAAACACAGAATTTTTAAAAGTAAACTATACTAGCACAACCTAATAGGAAAGGCAGGTCAGGCCTCCATTTGCAAACAGCCCTTGCTAGCCTAACATGTTTGAATCTACTGCAGAAAATAACTCACTACAAAGCAAAACTCTAAGAACACTGCAAAACTCACATTGAAGGGTCTCCATCATCCACCTCCTCAAGAAGAAAATAATGACCAGTTTTTATTTTTTCCACTGTTTGTTTTTTCCTCTGTACTTGCTGTTAGTCTGTTTTTCCTTGCGGCTATATCTTCATTCCATGGACTCTTTCATATCTTGCATCCCTTTTTTCCTTACCTGACTCACCCGTTTTATTACTTACTAATGTTGCCATCTTCCTATAATAATTTATTTTGCATTTGTTGAGTCAGTGTTTTATGTAGCCCACACTATCCTTGAACACACAACCAAGGATGGCCTTGAACAGAATTCTGCATGCACCACCACGCCTGGCTTTATGTAGTGCTAGAGAACGCTAAAAATCAAACCCTGGTTTTTATACATGCTAGGCAAGCATTCTATCAATTAAGTTATACCACAGCTCTATTACTTAATACTTTAAACCCTATTAATTTGTAAATTCCTAGTTATCATATGACTATCTTAGCACCTATCTTTTCTATCCTTATTGTAGTTGTTATTTCCAAATGTTTTCTACTATATGTAAATACTCATTTGCTTTTGAGTTGTTTATGCAATCTGCTTTGTCTCCTGAATGGTAGTCAGGGTAGAAGCCCTCAAGAGACTACTGCTGCTCAAAGAAAGACCCAGTATTCATTTGGAAGTGATGTTTGACAACAAACACACAAAAGTAAAAATAAAAAAGCAGTATGACTCCTCTAAAGTTCCCCAAATCTTGAATATCATAAAGATAATGTAATAGTTGAAATAAAAGATGAAAAATTCAAATAAATGATCAACTTTCTCAAAAGAAGGCAAGTTAATATGCATAATCAGAAAGTTACTTTAGTCTTTAGAAAATAAATTCACCAAAGAGATTAAAATTCTGAAATAGGGCTGGAGAGATGGCTCAGAGGTTAAGAGCATTGCCTGCTCTTCCAAAGGTCCTGAGTTCAATTCCCAGCAACCACATGGTGGCTCACAACCATCTGTAATGGGATCTGGTGCCCTCTTCTGGCGTGCAGGCATACACACAGACAGAATATTGTATACATAATAAATAAATAAATAAATAAATAAATAAATTTAAAAAAAAATAAAATTCTGAAATAGAAAATGAAAATATTTAGAAATGTAGAGGTCATTGCTTTTAGGCCTTTTCACTAAGATCAGAGGTAGAAATGAAGACGTCAATAAATCAAAAATTTAAAACTCTGGGAAAGTCACCTACAGATTAGAACAAGCAGAAGAAAGAACATAAGAAATTATAACAGATACAAATTATAAACTGAAGGAATTAAAGAACTTCAAAGACTTGATATATATTAAAGCACGGTGCATCTGGATTATCAAGGCAGTACTTTGAGGCTAAGAAACAATATATAAACAGAATATCTAATAGATTTTAAATTTTTGAAAGGAAAATTCTTATACAATAGCCTGCCTTCCTCTACTTGTTATTTAATATGTTTTAAGTGGTTTATGTAATATGTAACTTTGTGCTATGTTTGCTTATCAAAATTCCAAAGGAAATAGTAGAAAATCAGTAAGAGTACAAGTTCGTATAAATACATTGAAAGCCCAGGTCTAGCATTATCAAAGGCAAATTTCAAGATGTTTTCATAAACAAAGAAATCTGGAACTGATGTCTTATTGTGCATAGTAATGTTTCAAGGGAAAGAAATGGTATTTTATTGTGAAAATCTGAAGAAGGCACAGAAGACTATTTCTTGTCTATTAGAGAAAAAATTCTGAAGATTAGAATCAATGGTTTCTCTGTCTGCCCACTACCACCATAGTTGGTATCATAATGAAATGTGATGGATTTAATAGGAATAATCAAGAATGGAACCTCAGGCCAGTAGGCGTGGCGCACACTTTTAATCACAGCACTGGGGAAGCAGGGGCAGGCACTCTCTGAGTTCAAGCCAGCCTGATCTACAGAGTGAGTTCCTAGATAGCCAGGACTATTACACAGAGAAACCCTGTCTCAGAAAAAAAAATAGAACCTCAAAAAGATGAAATACAGCACAGGTAAGGAACATGGTGCTCAATAAAATGAGCCCCACAATCTTAGGAATATATTCCCTGAATATTAGGCAAAAACTTCAAAAATACACGTTGAAAGAAACTTAGGTACTATATAGGATAGGTCCAGGAGATACAGTACACAACTACTAAAAAGACTATAAATGAGCCGGGCGGTGGCGGCGCACGCCTTTAATCCCAGCACTCGGGAGGCAGAGGCAGGCGGATCTCTGTGAGTTCGAGGCCAGCCTGGTCTACAGAGTGAGTTAGAGGACAGGCTCTAGAAACTACAGGGAAACCCTGCCTCGAAAAACCAAAAAAAAAAAAAAAAGACTGTAAATGACATAAGAAAATGAAAGAAACAGAATATACAGTTTTGAATGTAGAGTTCTGCTTTGGGACAATGGTCTTGTACCCTGTCACTTATATTGTATGGTTTTAATAAAATGCTGATTGGCCAGTAGCCAAGCAGAAAGCATAGGTGTGGTGATGGTGACCAGGCAGTAAGTAGAGGGGGGAACGACCAATACAGGAGAGTTCTGGGAAGAGGAAAGACGCAGTCTGCAGTTGTCACCCAGACACAGAGAAAGCAAGATGAGAATGCCTCATTAATAAAAGGTACCGAGCCATGTGGCTAATATAGACAAGAATAATGGGCTAATGTAAAATATAGGCATTAATTAGTAAGAAGCCTGAGCTAATAGGCCAATCAGTTTATAATTAATGTAGACCTCTGTGTGTTTCTTTGGGACTGAATGGCTGCAGGACCGGGTGGGACAGAAACCTCTGTCAACAGAGTTCTATGTCAAATATCAGGCCCAAATAAAAAAATATATTCAGTCAACAATTCAGAAGCTTAGTCTTACACATGAGCCTAACAACTTACTCCAAAAATGAAATTACTAAAAAATTAAAACTGTACTTATAGTGGCCTTTGAAAATGAAAAATCAAAAGTATATTCTACAGGAGGCAGAACTGGAAGGAACAAGGGAAGGACAGAAGTACTAAACTAATACCCTTGTCATACACAGAGTCTTTTACCTTAGACCAGATATAGGTTGGAACACAGTGGCTTAAGTTGCTAAGGTAGGTAGTAGAATAATTAAATAACATATTTTGGCAGAAGAAATGACATGACATCATTGTGCTATTATCATGGGAAATAATAAATAAAAAATAAGTAAAAGCTAGATAACAGTTAATGAGACAATATACATATCCAGGGAAGTAATAACAATAACAAAAATCAGGTCAGAAGATGGTTAAGGAAAGAGTCACGAGCGAAATGGCTGTTAATCTGCATCACTTATCTATTGCATACTTCAAATCTCTCTTTTATCTATTATGTTAGAAAATTCTAGGTCCACCAGTTCGTTAAATATGTCTAAATTGGATTCCTTCTCTTCCTACTAAGGTCTCCAGGAAACCTATTATCCAACAGACCCTCCCCAGCCTAGTGTTTCTGTGTTTTCCTGGGCATCTTTAGGATGTGGTCTTTGCAAAGTGCTCTTGCCATGTCAAGTTTTTATAGCTTGCCTAATAGAATGTCTTCCCCTTGAACATCTAATTACTCTAATTTTCCAGTTGATCTGGCATGCTCAATGTGAATTATATAAATTTCTCATATGAATGTTAGAATGTTGATGATCTGATTTATCTTTCTAAATCCGGCTCATTTTCCTTCACTGAAAATTGTGTTTGGGTGTTATTTAATTATTATCAACTGACATATGTAAGCTCCAGGGTAACTATAAAGCTATTTTCAGTCTAATAATTTTTGAATGTCTTTATTTCATGCTGATAAAATTCTCCTCGTTAGAAGAAAAGCTCCCAGAATTAATATACTCATTTGGATATTCTGGTATAAACTTAAGGCTTTGGTTATACTAATCTTCACTATAAAATTAAATCATTGTCGATTAAAAACTAAACATACACCTCAACATAGGCAAACGAATATTTGAATACTTAATAAATGCCTAGGGACAATTTTTCTAATTGTTTTCCATGGAGTCTTATAATAACACTTTAAATATGATTTATTTGAAAGAATTTGTGTGCAATTCTACTCTGCCCCCAAAGGACTAACTTGACCATTTTTTTCCAGTACCAAATCAAACACAGGGCAATTTGGTATGGCAGTGACCTCACTGCAATGAACGGATCGTCTCCATGACTTTACACGCCTACTAGAAGCTTTTGTTCCCTTTGCAGTCATACTTTCTCCTGTTTCAGATCATGGAGCTACCTTATCATCTGTCTGGCATCGTGCAGTCTCTTCACTGCTTAGAACACGACTTGAGTAACAGAAGGGTCTCTGGGGACTGTGCCACTAGAACACTCAGATTGTAACTGGGTAAGCTGGTGGTGTGTGCCCGCAGTTGCAGTACGTGGAGGCTGTGGTAGGTGCATTATTTGGATACAAGAACTGGAGATCAGGCTAGGCTATACACAGTGAGATTCCATCTCAAAAAAAAAATGTAGGAGCACTCTCATTTTATGTTATAACTAGATGGGAAGGTAAATAAATGTTATCTGTCTGCTTAGTAAAATACTGGTACTACCTTTCAAATCAGCCTTCTGGATACTCATTTTTATACCTATTTAGTAGTACAGCTTTGATTTGCAAGGTTTGTTTGCTTGTTTTGCAGTGGACAGCAATTACTCCACAGGCTCTTAACTGGTCAAATTGCTGAGAATAAGTTATACTTGAATTATCAGCCATAAATTGATTATCTATAACATCACTCAGGAACCATGGTGGAAGAGAGGTTAGAAAGAATGCAAGGGCTGGGAAGAAGAGGAGGACTATTGTGGAATACCATGTGCAGGGAATGACATGTTCAGTGCCCTTATGAACTCACAGCAGCTAGGATAATCTGCACAAGACAGGGTAAACCAGCATTTTACTATAGGTGGGGGAGGAGTTTCCAAAGTATCATGCCCCCTTAAAGAGCTACTGGAAGTTAATTCTTGCAGGGCAAGGTAAAGATATTTTATTAATGTGCAAAACAATCCCACACCAGTTAGTATTTAAAGGGGTATTTATTTTGGGGGGTAAAACTCACGAAACACCGTCAGGAAAGGAGCAGGAGCCGGAACCAAGCGCTGGAACCAAAAGAGCGGGCCCAGGCTTGCAGCTCTTTCTTAAAGATAAATAGACCACGCCCCAGTGGGATGGTATTTCAGCAGCCATTGGCTGAAGGAGCGGAAGGCGCTCCGCAGCACAATGGGCTAGTACTTCAGCGGCAATTGGCTGAGGCAATTGGCTGAAGAAGCGGAAGGTCCTCCCGCAGCATTTTATTCAATGGTGAAGTTTATAATCCCTCATTCATATTCCTGTAAGTAACCTTAATTAGACTCATTAGGTCACAAAAATAAATAAGGCCAACAATTAGCAAGTGGGACTTGATAAAACTAGAAAGCTTTTGCACAACTAAAAGAAAAAAACAGTCTATTAGGTGAAAAAGGCCACAGAATGGGAGATAATCTTTGCAGCTATACATCCGACACAGGATTAATATCCAGAATATATAAAGAAGTTAACCAACAAAGAGTTAAAAATTTTCCAGAAAATGGGTCTTGGATCTAAATAGAATTCTCAAATAAAAATGGACAATACATACATTAAAAACATTCATTGTCTCTAGTTTAGAAAAATGCAAATCAAAACAACTTGAGATTTCATTTCACCCCAATCAGAATGGCAAAGATGAACAAAACAACCAGCAATAAATTCTGGTGAAGATGTGGGGGGAAAGGGAACCCGCATTCACTGTTGGCGGGGTTGCAAACAGATCCAGACACTCTAAGTATGGAAAACCTCCCATATGACCCAGATATTCCCTGGCATGTGCCCAAAGGACTCAGTGTCCAACTCCACAGATACCTGCTCAGTCATGTTCTTCACTGATATAGCCAATAGGTAGGAAATGGAAACAATCTAAATGCTTTTCAACTGATGAATGGGTCATGAAAATGTGGCACAAATGCACTATGGAATACTATCCAGGCCCGGCGGTGGTGGCGCACGCCTTTAATCCCAGCACTCGGGAGGCAGAGGCAGGCGGATCTCTGAGTTCGAGGCCAGCCTGGTCTACAAGAGCTAGCTCCAGGACAGGCTCTAGAAACTACAGGGAAACCCTGTCTCGAAAAACAAAAAAACAAAAAACAAAACAAAAAAATAAAAACAAAAAAAAGGAATACTATCCAAATGGAAATAAAAATGAAATTCATGGGTAAATGTATGGAATTTAAAGAGATCATATTGAATGAGATGACCCAGACCCAGAAAGACAAATGCTGTATGTTCTCTCTTACTGGAGGCGCCTAGCTCCAAATTTTCAGATGTTGACCTGAATACTTAGCCTGTAGTAACTACAGAAATCAGGAAAGTAAAATGGGGCCATTTTCAGGATAGGGGTTTGAGGAGCAATAGAGGGGAATGGCGTTGTATAAGAAATCTGAGTTCCCAAGTGGGAAAGGGGGGTTTCCCTAGGGAGGAGGGGGGAAGTGAAACAGAAGGTAACGTAACCTGACTGGGGAAGTGTCCTTCACTGCTAACACAAGGGCTGGGCTGGGTGGAACAGAATATCCTGTAAGTGTCCTGAAAAAAAAAAAAAAAAAAAAAAAAACTTCTGTTTTGAAGTGAGAGGAGGACTGGGCATGAATCTCAAATGCAAATCAAAACAACTTGAGGTTTCATTTCACCCCAATCAGAATGGCAAAGATGAACAAAACAACCAGCAATAAATCCTGGTGAAGATGTAGGGGGAGAGGGAACCCGCATTCACTGTTGGCGGGGTTGCAAACAGTGCATTTGAGCAAGCGTCGGGTACTGGTTTCCAATCACTCACTGCATCAACTGGGTATTAGGGCAAAGACCTGTGGTCCTAGCACTCAGAAAGCAGAGGCAGCAAAATCAGAAGTTCAAGTTCCTCCTTGACCACCAGGTATATAGCAAGTTTGAGGTCAGTCTGGGATACAAAAGAAAAAGCTATGAAGGAAGAAGAATGGACACGAGAAGAAGGAAGAGGAGGGAAGGAAGGCAAAGAAAATAAAAACAACCCTGAAAAAAAAGTTGAGACTGACACCTACTGTTTCATATTGTATTGCAAATGCACTTGACTTTCAAGTTCGAACCTGTGGTGAGAATTTTGCATCTTACCGGATCTTAAAGATTTTATTAATTTTAAAGAGGTCATAAATTTGAAGGAGAGTGGGGAAGGGTATATGGGAAGGTTCGGAGGGAGACGAGGGACTAAATGTCTTAATTAAAATATAATCTCAAAAATAAAAATAATTAACTTAAGGAAAACTACTTCAGCTTTTAAGTTGTGTGGGTGCACGCAAGCACATGTGCACACGCGCACATATCTGCCCATGTGAGTTCAAGGGCGAGCCGAGGACAGAAACATCAGGCCTTAATGAAACTGGAGTTACAGATGGTTGGGAGCCACTTGACATGAGTGCTAGAGACCAAACTGTGGCCCTCTGCAATACTAGTATGTGCTCTTAACTGTGACTGCTTCTCTTCTTTTTTAAAAAAAAGAAAGAAGTAACTCTCAATTTTATCAAATCTAAAGGGTTTTTTAAATGACATTTGTAGAAAGTTTCTGTCCTACGTATCTCAGCACTTCGGTCTTTTCACCAATTTGACTGTGCAAAAGTTGAAGGAATATTACGGGCCCATCTGGCTAACCTCCCATCCTCTTGAAAAGACACCTTCTCACAGCCCATTGAATGGCCCATGAATACACACTGGCCTGAATTGGACAATTAGAACAGACAGCCCTACTTGGTTCATAACTATTCATACACTGCTCTACAAAATCATTTTGAATATAGTCTTTGGAAAAAACAACTTTAAACACGATGTTGTTGGTTTTCCCCGAATCCTTTCAAAACTAGAATTAATAATTCCAAGGGAAAAAACTGTCAGAGAAGCTGCAATTAGCAAGGGTGATATTTTATTGCAAGTAGCACAGCAATCAGTGTATAATAATATTTAAACTAATTACAGCTTTTAGTGAAAAATCGGAGCTGGAAACTATTTTTTAAATAGAAATCTGATTAAGTTATTCACAAAGTAAACACCGACTTTCCAATTTATTCTCCTTATTGATTTTAATACAGAAGTGAAATAATGAGTTATTAAAAGTCCTCAATCTATTCTATAAATATGATAGGACAAATGCTTATTTGTAAGTTAATGAGGGACTGATGCCAATCCAAAGCGTTTCATGGGATCCTTAGAAATAATGTGCTTCTCCCAAAGACATTAAATAGTCCTATTTCTTTCCTGTCTCAGAGACCAAGTCTCCCAACTTCACAGAAAATATGTTTGAGACCCTTGCTTTGTGTCTGTGTCTAATATTAATATTTCAGAGTGTTGATGTAAAAACACTAGGTCCAGATCCATCCCTCAAAAGTATTCCTTACTATTCTATACTTTCTATTTTTGTTTATAAAACATGATTACTAGATGCACCCGGAAGTTCCTCAACTGCTAAAACTCAAACTGGATTCAACTGTGACTCCCCTTCCTATCTCTAGACTTCAAGTCTAACCCTAATCCATCTCTGAAAATAGGTACTTAAAACCCTACAAATCTTTAAATTCTAGACAGATGCCTAAGTCTTGTTAGCAGATGAATTTCCCAAGCAGCACATACCTACTACTCTAAGTAATGATAACATTAGCCACCTAATCCTTAACACGTCTTCCCAAATACTGTCCTAGTTATAGTGTAAGATGTAGGCAGGTTCTTGAGCTAGTGCCCGTCTCCAGTCTTCTGACTATGGATAAATAAAGTCACTATGATTCTTTCCATTCCTTCATGTGAAACTTGAGTTACTTTTCTGTCCCTGTTTGACCATTCCTGAGTTTCATGTTCCCTGGAGAGAAAAAGTGTATGCCAAGATGGAACTAACAATAAGTAGCGGGACACAAGACCACTGTCGGCTGAACCACAATCTGCAGCCTTGTTCACCAAATTTCCATTTCTTCATTCACATTAGGCCTCCTCTTACGGGTACGAGAGTAAGGAGTAATAGGAATTAGGAGAGAGTATTGGGAAACCCTTGAATGTGGCCTTAACTTGTTGTATAAGGTGTTTCGTCTAAAAGAGAACATAGTCTACAAGAGTTAGTTCTAGAACAGACTCCAAAGCTGCAGAAAAACCCTGTCTCAAAAATCAATAAATCAATAAATAAAAATAAAAGGCAGAACATAATTGTCCATTTCTAAACATTAGTCATAGTGCTTTTTAACACAAATATACCTTTATCCTTTATGTGTGCCCCCACCCATTTTCAGAGTATTCCAGAAGAGTATGCTAAGAACTGTGGAAGGATCAAACATAAATATATGCAGGTGCAATGTACATTTTAGAAGATCTTTAACATCTTGCATATCACCATAGAACCTTCATCTGGCGACAGATTGAGATAGAGACAGAGACCCACATTGGAGCACTGGACTGAGCAGAAGGAGGGAGGATCTAATGGGAGCTCACCAAGGCCAGCTGGACTGGAATTGAACGAGCATGTGATCAAACCGGACTCTCTGAACGTGGCTGACAAGGAGGGCTGACTGAGAAGCCAAGGACAATGTCACTGGGTTTTGATTCTACTGCATGTACTGGTTTTGGGGGATCCTAGTCTGTTTGGATGCACACCTTTCTAGACCTGGATGGAGGGGGGAGGAACTTGGACTTCCCACAGGGCAGGGCACCCTGACTTCTCTTAGGACTGGAGAGGGAGGGGAGGGGGAGAGTGGTAGGGAAATGGGAGGGTGGGAGGAGGTGGAAATTTTTAATAAATAAAAAAAGGAAAAACCTGAGAAGTTTGAATAAAGTAACTGGCTCATTTACATATTTAGGAAAGCACCTGTTACATGGCACAGCAAATACCTTACAAAATAAAGTTAGCCTTGAGCTATAAGGACTAGCATCTCTGATCAAATATTTCTATTATTAGTTCCTCTTGGAAAAAGCAACAAAATTTAATGAAAACGAGTCTTTAACACAAACTATTTCAAGAAAATGCAGATTTGTAACCCAACTCTTTATTCTTTTAGATCCTAATAGTCTAAAAGCAAAAAAAAAAAAAAACAATTTTCTGGTCATAATTTCAGTATGTCTACTATATTAGCAGGACAAAAGCAAACAAAGAACATCATTATACTATCAGTTTGCATGGTTATGTATGACTAATATCTACAATATCTATTCTGTGATGCAGGATATCTTTTTGGCAACCTGACACATACTAAGGTCATCTGGGAAGGAGGAACCTCAGTTGAGAAAGTCCCTCTATCAGATTAACCTGTTGGCAAGCCTGTGGGGGCAGTTTCTTGAATTGATGATTGATGTGGGAGAGTCCAGACCATTGCGGTCAGTGGTCCTAAGTTGTATTAGAAAGCACCCTGTGCAAGCACTGGAGAGCCAGCCAGTAAGCAGCGTTCTTCCACATTTTCAACTTCAGTTCCTGCCTCAACTTCCCACCTTAACATTCCCTCAAAGACTGGACTGGAACCTTCAAGATGCTAAGAAAAATGTCAATTCTGGCTGCAGCACCAGACTCAGAGGATTACGTCCACTTCTATTTAGCTCCCCCCCCCCCATGTTACAGTGGAGGCCCTAAATAGAAAGGGTGCTGACAATGTCCCGAATGACAGCCCGGAATCAGCTCAGGCTGGACTCTGACCAGGTAAACGGGAGGATTGCTATTGGTAAACAAAAACCGAAACTCAGCCAGCGGTCCTCAGAGATCTCCTGAGTCAGGTTTGTGTTTCTCAGGGAAAGTCATTCCATCCCTTATCTGCCCCCAATGGTCAACTTCCTCAGTACAAAGGGCGTCTAGATCCTGATTAACCCATTCTGGAACAGATCAGAATCTCTACACTAAGTCCCAGGCTATTCTGGATGTCCAACTGTCCTGCCTCTACCTGTCCCCATAAAACAAACAAGACTTCTCATGCTGGCAGCTGTTCTCTGCACCCCAGATACAGTTCAACAGTTTGATTCCCTGAATAAACTTTTATTTCTACCCACAAAGTGGTGGGTCTAGGTTAGTGGTTTCACCATGCCCTTGCTTACATCTGGTACTGAATCCAAGGAGGAACACTTGGGCCCTCCAAAGTTCAGTCTCTCCCAACAGAACCAAACAGCCAACTTGGCACTCCTGGGCACAGATCATTTGCCTCTGCTGGCTTCTGCCACCCACCATATTTCACCCCAAATTTCGAGTCCATCTCTTCAACCACTTATACTGCTCTACCCGCTCATCTTTTCCTTGCCTACTTAAGGTTCTCTCGGAGCTATCAACCAAGTCTCTGGCTCTCTTGATGAAGCTGCTCTGGTATAGCAGATATAACCAACCTCCCCACAGCTCTTTGAGCGCCCTATCAAGTGCATGACACATGCCTGCCCATGTGATCTCTGCCTGCCCAGGCATCTCTCTGACAAGTTTGAGTTCCTTGGGGATGCCCTTGGATTGAGACTCTGTTCCATGTCAGGTACCATTTACTGTGTCGCCCTTCCTGTTCCTCTATTCCTATCCCCTTATACCCATATGATCTGTAACTCCTACTTCACGCAGATATGCTATTAAAATCCTCTTTCTGGTGGAATTCAAATTCATGGCTCCTAATACCTGAACTTGGAAGAAAAACATTTTTCCTAAGTCTCTCCTACTTCCTTCTTTGCTCTGCTCTTGGGAATTCTTTACTGCTGCCTTTGCTTTCAGGGCATCTCCCTTCCTCTAACAAATCACAGTCTCTCGCCACTCAAAACTGGACTCTTCAACTCCCCTTGCCTGTCTCCTTAAATCACTTTCCCTCTTTGGAGTCAGAGATACCATTAAGCCTTTCTGCCTTACTTTCTACTAAAATATGGCTTTGCCTAAATACAAGCTTGACAATCAGTCTAATGGCCAGAAAACAAAAAAGCCAATTTCCAAATTCTCAGATTGTGACAAGTTCTGCCACTGTACACGCAAATGATCCAAAACCCCTTACCTCTAATCCTTTCTGTTCTGTTCTTGTCCCTCCTTTTGATCACTAGGTTCAGTATTACAGATATTCAAATGTATTTTGGATCAGGATAGTATTGTTAAATTGTCACGCTTTACCATATTAAAAAGCTGGCTCTAGGGATGGGATTTAGCCTGCCCACTTTAGCCTCAAGCATGTTTGGCTAAAAGTTTCCTCCAAAGCCTCTGTCTGGGGTCAGGCTGGTACCCTGGCTCTTTGACAGGGAAAGTGAGAACAACAGGATACACCAGGAAAAAATACCATGTACTTTAGAGCTAAGCAGTAAACTATTTTCAACCAAGGTTACTATTTTTTTTAAATTTTATTATTATTATCTTTTTGGTTTTTTGAGACAGGGTTTCTCTATGTAACAGCCCTGGCTGTCCTGGAACTCACTTTGTAGACCAGGCTGGCCTTGAACTCACAGAGATCTCCTCTCCTCCTGAGTGCTGGCATTAAAGGTCTGTGCTACCACGCCTAGCTTGAGGTTACTATTTCTCATCTCATAGCAAGATTTGTTTGGAGGCAACCCTAGGTTCTAAGATATTTTGAATAAGGATGGGTTTTTGTATAATTATTTTTGTTCTAAGGGTAAAAATAACAGATCAGAAAAAAAAGTCATGGACATAGTTCATAGAAAATAGGACTTATAAACAACATATGTCTGGTGATTATGGTTTATGAAATTCTAAGGTTACAAAACTAACTCAAACTAGCAAAAACTAACTTAAAGACACATGTCTAATCAGTTATGTCTTTCTTAACTTTGTTAAGCTTTAGCTATTTGAAAAACTGAGTGATTTAAAAAAAACTGGTATTATGTAAAATTACACTATAATAGGATCAGGAAAATAAGGCTCTCAGTCCTTCCACAGACAGTATTTTTTTTTTTTTTTTTGGTTTTTCGAGACAGGGTTTCTCTGCGGCTTTGGAGCCTGTCCTGGATCTAGCTCTTATAGACCAGGCTGGTCTCGAACTCACAGAGATCCGCCTGCCTCTGCCTCCCGAGTGCCACAGACAGTATTTTTGGTTTAGAGTTTATTATGATACTAAAGGAGGATCTTTAATTCAAAATTATAAAATTCAAACCTGAAACTTATCAGTGACAAAATCACAAGATCTTAATTTTATAAGTTACTAATTTACTGTCAACGGTTAAAGATAATGAAGACATCCCAGTTAATGGTCCCCTTATAAGTGGTCAAATTCATTAGTGTGCTCGGAACCATGCTTGCAGTCCCGGTAAGTGCAAATGTCACTCATGGACAGGAACAAGCTTGTTTCTATCTCTCATTATATAATCTTATGCATGTGTTGTCAAAGTATAGCCTGAAGCAAGTAAATGAAAACAAGTCAAGTCCTTTTAATGCAAAATAATCTTTCAAATCAAATATATTTTTAAAAAAAGAAATTAAGAGACTAAATAATGGCCCTCAAAGCTCTCATAGAGGTCTGCTGAATGTGGCATTGAAGGGTGATTAATGGAAGGGACAAGCAGGAAAGAGTGGAAAGGGATTCCCCAGATAGGCAAAAATACCAGCTTCTGGTGGCAGCCCTGATTTACGCAAATAGTCTGAACAGGCCAAAGCCCCCATGCTAAATCTCGGCTATTCTGGTCCACATCTTTCCTCCTATCTTTCTTCCACATCTCTCCACTTATCTGTCTGCCTAAAACTACCAAGGCTTTTCCTGCTGGCCACTGCTCTCCACACCAGTCCCCAAATGAGACAGCCCAGCAGTGTGACCCCCTGAAGAAGTTTTCTTTCCACACACGGAGTGGTTTAGCTCAGCGGCTTCACTGTGCTCTTGCTTATCCTGCTCACCAACTCAGCGTCTAAAGCGGCAATTTATTTCCCTCCTCACATTTCTTTCTCTGTATGGCTAAACCTTCTCTGCTCTGCGAACCCACTTTTCCTGCAGATTCTCTATCTTAGAAAGTCATAAATTGTGCTCACTTAAGATTTTCTAAATTTTATTTAAGCTGTAATGTTTTCTTTCCTTCTTCACCCATGCCGGCGTTGGTCATGGGGATACAGCTGTCTTTGAGTCAGTTCTATTCTTCTAAGTAACCCCTCACCCATTATTCTATAAGTAATCCTCAAAAAAATTGGTTTGCCAGTATGGACTGGAGGTGTCTGTACTTTTATCTGTCGTCAATTCCCTATCTGTAGTGAGCAGACATCCATTCAAGTCCCCCCGGGGAATAGCATCACAAAACACGGGGCTCTATCTTTGTCAAAAACAAAACAAAACATATGCCCTGCAGTTTCAAAAACACGTATTTAAGAAAACCAGTTACTATCCCCATTCTGCCCCAGTGATCCTTCTCCCCACACTTCCAGATTCTTAGCTACAAAATTTCCACCTTGAAGTCACTGAGTGACTGAGTCCTGTGCCCCTGATCACACTGGGGTCAAAACTCTAGATACTACCTATCTGGATTAAATAAAGCATGCTCTAGCTGATTGAGATTATTTAAATTCTCATTTTATTTCTTCCTACAAACCTAATCCTTACCTATTCTGATACTTTATAGTTTTCTCATTTCATGATTATAAGACCTCTATAACAATGAACACATAGCACACTCCAATGAAAATATAGAAATCATAGGTATCAGAGTGTTAGGGATGACTAAAGCTAAAATTCTAGGCAGAAAAAAAAACAGGATAGGCAAAAACCTTAAGATGAAAAGTTTTGAGTAATTAGATTGATTTAGTCAGATGACCTATATTTATACTAACCAGGTAGCTAAGGAAATATTTTGGTCAGAACCTTGAAAGAACTTTGCTGCAGGAGCTCCTTCTGCTCCTTTAGACAAAAGCTTTTAAGATACGAGCCCACTTGGGCATGGTCTCTTTTGCTTTAAAAAAGCAGAGGTAGCTGTGTGCTCACTCTTTTGCTTCTGGTTCCCGCTTCTGGCTGCTAGACACTGTTCCTGTTTGCTCAGATGGCTGTTGTCTAGGATACTAATCTATAAGTTTTCCCCTTAAATAAATAACCCTTTTATTATTCATAATCTGGAACTGGTGTGGGATTGTTTTGTGACTTACGCCTTCAGAACTTGACCTCACTGAGATGGGATTTCCTGATGTCTTGATGGCCTGCATCGTTTTAAGAAAAAATGCAGCTTTAATTAAAATATCTTCTTCCCTGCTCCCATATCCATCCTTCCTCCATTTCAACCATCCCACTCCCACAAGCTCTCCGCAACCCTCCCCTTCTCCCTTTTCTCTCCTCCTCTCCCCTTTCCCCCCACCCCACCACCATCCTCATGCTCCCAACTTTTGTCTTGCAATCTTGTCTGCTTCCAGTTTCCAGTAGGATCTATATATGTTTTTCTTTGGGTTCACCTTATTAGCTTTTCTAGGATCACAAACTATAGGCTCAATGTCCTTTGTTTATGGCTAGAATCCACTAATGAGTGAGTACATACCATATTTGTATTTTGGGGTCTGGGTTATCTCACTCGGGATAATGTTTTCTATTTCCATCCATTTGCATGCAAAATTCAAGATGTCAATGTTTTTTTTACCACTGAGTAGAGACATTTTGGGGTTGGCAAGAGGCTTGGCTCTAGAGGGGTTCCCAGATGTCCACAGGGATGTCCCCAGCTAGGACCCTGGGCAGCAGAGGAGAGGGTGCCTGAACTGGCCTTGTCCCATAGTCACACTGATGACTATCTTGAATATCCCCATAGAACCTTCGTCTGGCAATGGATGGAGGTAGAGACAGAGACCCACATGGGAGCACTGGACTGAGCTCCCGAGGTCCAGTTGAAGAGCAGAAAGAGGGAGAAGATGAGCAAGGAAGTCAGGACTGCAAAGGGTTGGTCCACCCACTGAGACAGTGTGCCTGAGCTAATGGGAGCTCACCAAATCCAGCTGGACTGGGACTGAATGAGCATGGGATCAAACTGAACCCTCTGAATGTGGTTGAAAATTGGGGCAGACTGAGAGAGAAGCCAATGATAATGGCACTGGGATTTGTCTCTACTGCATGTACTGGCTTTTTGGGATCCTATTCTATTTGGATGCATACCTTCCTAAGGTAGAGGGGAGGGCCTTGGGCCCACAGGGCAGGCTACCTTGCCCACTCTCAGGACTGGAGGGGGGGAGGATGAATGGAGGAGCGGGAGGGATGTGGGAGGAGGGGAGGAAGTGGAAATTTTGAATGGTATTATTTATAAAGCATTAAAAAATAAGAAAAAAGAAAAACCAGAAGTCAGAGAAAAAGCGGCCAAAAAAAAAGAAAAAGAAAAAAATGCAGCTTTGCTGTATATACATTTATATTAAACAAGTACCTCTTAGATTCTATATTTTTAGATGTGATTTTAATAAACATTCACATAAGCTTTAAATATTCACCTCTAATTATTTTGTTTTATCAATCAAAAAATAGGTTTATTACAATGCTTCTCCTCCATGGTTCTCATATAATCTTACCTCTTTAAGAATCTTGAGACAGACAGACACTTGGCACAGGTGGAAACAATGAAGTGAGAACTGTTGGAAAGAGACCAAACTTAGATAAGGAAAAAAATCATTCTGAGTAGCAGGCCACAGATGCCCCTTTGTGCATTATAAATCCTCAGCACATTTTTTTTTAAATGACGCTATCAGCAGGTACTTCTTGCCCTTCATTATCTAGATATCGATGACTACATTAAAAGGACCTCCAAGCTAACTATGAGAGAAAAACTCAAATGAAAGCACCTAAGTCTGCTGTTTAGGAATTAAGCAGCTTAAGGCTTTCTGAAGACGCCTGTGGCTATTTGGAGTCTTCTATTTTACATGTACAACCTCAGGAACTTGGCAAACTTAGCCATGATGTGCCAACCTTATCAGCTACTCATAGGCCTGGGGCACAACTTTTTAAATTATATGTTCCAAAGAAACAAAGAGTGCTTTTGCCCCTTTCAAAGCCTCAAGTAGACCTGTTCCATCCATTAGAGGCAGCAAATTCCCAGAGTCAAACTCAGACACTAAGAATATAATCTGACCTAGGCAAAATAAACTTCTTTTCCCAAGTTTGCATTCCCATAGGAAGACCTTGGCTGACTCTGCAATCAAGCTTCACAAAAAGAGCAAAGTTCCTCAGTCTTTTTCCTGCTTCTAAACATGCTGTTCCCAAAATCATACATACAATTTATCTGCATAAGTCACACAACTTTTAAAATTCTACACAACATAATGCTCTTTAGATCAGTTGCCTTAACCAAAAAAGAAAAAAAAAATAAAATAGAATCTTCTAAGTTCAATGAGTTACTATACCGCCTTTCCCTAAATATCTATAGAACATTAATTAGAGTTTAGAAATAAGAAATGAAGTCGGGCTGGGCGGTGGTGGTGCCTTTAATCCCAGCACTCGGGAGGCAGAGGCAGGCAGATCTCTGTGAGTTCAAGGCCAGCCTGGTCTACAAGAGCTAGTTCCAGGACAGGCTCTAGAAACTACAGGGAAACCCTGTCTCGAAAAAAAAAGAGAAAGAAAGAAAGAAAGAAAGGAAGAAAGAAAGAAAGAAAGAGAGAGAGGGAGGGAGGGAGGGAGGGAGGGAGGGAGGGAGGGAGGGAGAGAAGGAAGGAAGTCGGACACTTGAATGAGAGAGTATAAATTTGGATTTTAAAAAGTGTATCATCTTCTTAGAACTAATATGGATATTCATAAAAACATTAGTTGGAGTAACACCAAAATATTCAGAGTGGTCACGACTAGATGTCAGAACTGTAAACAATTTAAAATAGATTCAATGCTGCTCAGAACTTACTCAAATGAACAATGGTATCTCTCTTCCTATATCTGTATTCAGCTATGTCATGATAATTGTCGGAAATTACGCAGTGTGAGAGTACTTACATCTGGGGAACTAGAAAAAAAAATCCCACATATCTGATTTTTTTCTTTCCTATAGGAAAGCCAATTGTTTTTAAAATTATTCCTTTTTATAGTCTCTAGACTTTCCTTGTACACACATATTGCAATTATAATTTGGAGGTTATTTTTAAAGGAAAAATTGGGCCTATTAACTTCTGTGTAAATAATGCTTTTTCCTAGAGTACGATGAAAAAGCCCTTTTTCCTCCATAAAAGAGCCATTATCCATAGGCTTGACCTAAAATTGCCCACACAAGCTAAACTCTGGTACTCATATAAACAAGCAGCATGAAAACACATTTCATCTAAGGAAAGGTTTCAGGGAGAAAACACACACCATGGATTAGCACATTAAAATTTCAAACAGTTGGGAACCACTTACAAAGCAGACCATGGCTCTGGGGAAAGGGAAAGGTCTGAACTGCTTGGTGTCTGGGAGCCACAGTGTACCCCAAGTTTCACTATTCTTATGATGTCCAGATTCTGAGGATTTCACCCAAGGAGAGAGGAACCATTTCATATTCTTCAACCTTATGACTATTTTTTAATGCTAATACTTAACATCATCACCCACTAAGCTACTTTCAAGATTTTCTCCAGAATCTCCCACTGAAGAGATATCAGATAACTGTGCAGAAACTTCATTTAAAGAGAGACAATATCCCAGCTATTAGTTATGGATGGGCAAATAAGTTAGCACCAATATCATACCACTTCATGAAGGAACAAGATGATGTCTTCTGTCCTCCTTTGGCACCAGGTATATATGTAAAACACACATACACACACACACACACACACACAAAACATGCAAACAAATTAAATGAGTAAGTTTTTAAAAAGAATTTTGACTAAGTTATTGTATACTTAGCCAGAAAATTGAAAGTAAAAATAAAATCAAGTTCAAACACAGAACCTCTATACACCTGGGGAAAAAACTCAAACAGTAAGTTGAGTATTCAAAATACCACACACATACAAAGTATTTACCAATCAAGCCCTAGGCTTTGCCACTGTATGAAACAGAGACTGGCCTAAACAGGGAAAAGAAAAAGCATTTGTTATGTAGAGTAAACATTCAGTGAAATCTATTTGACACTGATGGTTTTTGTCATATTCAACCAAACCCATTCATCCCTCAGTGTTTCTTTTATGTGAAATGGGAGACACGGGGGAGGAGTGCGGATACCTTAGCATTCAGACCACAAATCCTTCTCACAGATGCCCAAATTCATTGTCAATTTTTAACAAACACTTAAAATGTAGAAATGTATGTTAGAAACCAGCTGACTTGCCAGACTATTCAAAAACCCTACAGTGAAAATAAGCGAAATGACTTTTAGACTCCCAGAAAGCCTTACAATATCAGCACCATCTTCAAAAGAAATGGAAGGGTCAAGGTCTGCAAAACTGGCCTATTTGTTACTTACATTGCCTGTATATGCTACCTGGGATAGACCAATAAGCTCCCATGTCTGCTATCACCCATCTGTTACATAGGTTCTTTATCTCTACTCGCTCCCATCTCAGAACTAGAAGTGGTTTCATAATATCTTCAAAATCACACTGTAACACCCAAGAAGAGGTACCTGAGCAGCA
The DNA here is from genome assembly GCF_903992535.2 of Arvicola amphibius. Taxonomy (NCBI): domain Eukaryota; kingdom Metazoa; phylum Chordata; class Mammalia; order Rodentia; family Cricetidae; genus Arvicola; species Arvicola amphibius. The sequence continues at coordinate 117,735,749 of NC_052065.1, forward strand.
CTCCCCCACTCTCCTGATTCCTGCAGCTTGTTTTACAGTCCAGTCCAGGCAGTTCTTCCTCTGTCACCCAGCTTTCCAAAAAACAAAAAAACAAACAAACAAAAGATTTTTTTTATTTAAACCTCAAAGTCCATTCTTGAGAAATGAGAACAGTATGATGTTAATGTGTCTCAGTGGCAGCCACAGAACACAAGAAGGTAAGTAGTAACTGGAAAAGGATGCCTCTGCCTAATTGAAGGAATAGGTCGTAGGATTAGAGATGGCTCACAGTCCTTACAGAGGACCAGAATTCAGTTCTCAGCACCCATAGCAGGCTGCTCACAATCAACTGTTAATTCCAGCTCCCGGGCATCCAACTACTCTTCTGACCTCCATGGGCACCTCCACACATGTGCACATAAACAAAACGAAATCTTAGGGGCTAAAAAGAATAGGTTGTATGGAAGAACGCAGCAACTCTATAGCAGTGACTCTCACTGTTTGTATTTTGGATCTCTAGAGACTCAAGAAAAGAGTTTTAACATCCTTTTAGTGATGCTACAGGGAATGGTTCAGAGCTCTGAATCTCTCTAGGTCATCTTAAAAACGGGTTCCCATTCTGCCTTCCCTTTACACACCTGTAAGCAGGCCATGAAAGTAGTTCTTCACCATATTCTAAAGAAGGTTCTGCACTAACCTGTAAGAACATTTACGTGTGAATAGGTAGTCAAACATTACCTGGCTGGGACACTGGCACTCTTTCCCAGAGGAACTTCTGAAAGTAGATGGATGGGGAGACAGGAGGCAATCATGCAGAGAAAAAGAGAATATAAGGTAAACAGCACATTCTATGGCTGACTATAAAATCAAAATTACTACCCAGATTTTTGACACTACCTTCAAAATGAACCATAGTTCATACTGAATTCATCAAAAACGTATTAAATATTACCTAGTAGGCCATGCCCATTAATTTCTTGCAGGGAAATGTCAAGTTTATTTTTATCAAGAACGTGATGAAAAACTCATACAGGATTATGGATAACAACCTCTGAAATGGGAAACGGAGCTGCTACCCAGATTATACAAGATCACATCACAGTACATTAGTGGAAGCAATCAGCAAGGCAGTAAATTAGAAAAGCAGACAATACCCAAAAACTAACATGCTTTAGGGAAGTTCTACAGATGATTCTAACCATTAAATAATACTAGTACCATGTGAAGACTGAAATTAGATTTCCCGGGAACTAAGAAAGAGCCAAACTTCAGACCTTCTAATACTATCTTTTGAGGATGGAATGTGGAAAATATCACCGATAGGACTCTTGGGGTCAGAGGGGTACAGCCAAAGTACACGGAAGCCTGATACCTGAACACAAGCGCCACAGTTTGTCCTCAGGTCTAGTACTCTGCTTGAAAAGTTAGGATTTGTAACACTAACAGCCCACTTCCTAAACCCTTTACACCTTTATAAACAAAAGCAAAAAGAAGTTTTAAGCCTACCAACAACTCATCGTTCTGATTTAAAATCTGGGTGGAGAATACCTGAAAAACAAAGACACCAGTAAAGACTGGCAAAATGGCTCAGCAGGAAGTACCACTTGTCACCAAGCCTGCCAATCTGCACTTCATCCTGAGGGGCCTACATGGTAGGAGGGAGTTATTCCCACAAACTGTCCTCTCACCTCTTACACACGCCATGGCACGCACTTACACACACACACACGCACACACGCGCACACACACACACACACGCACGCACAAACATTTTTAAAGTGTTCAGTTAAGACACTTAGCTACAAAAACAACGTACATAATTCAACTCCAAATCAAGAATAAAACATGTAGCTGGGCATGGTGACACACACTTTCAATTCCAGCACTCCAGTCAGAAGGAGAGGCAGGATGAGTCTATGTGAGTTAAAGATAATCCTGTCTACATAGCAAGTTACAGATCCGTCAGGGCTACAGAGTGGGGCACAGTACATGCTCATAATCTCAATCTGAAAGAGACCAGCCTGGGCTATATATATACAAAACTGTTTCTGTTAAAAAGGGGGGGGTTGACAAAAACCAATGACTCTGAACAAAGCATAATCTGAAAATGTTAAATTTAATTTAATTATGTTAAACCTACAATTCCATATGCTGACTTTAAAAAGTAATTTTAAATGCTTAAAAGAATTAAGAATGCTATGATTTCTCTGTATCTTGATGTGAAGATATAACAGGTGTCATGCAACAAAGGCATGAGTATAAACAGGTCGTGTTGTAAATCTCAAAAAGCTGTACTGGATCAGGGGCAGCAGCATGCATCTACAGCGTGCAATCGTGACATTAGGAATCTGCAGGAGCATCCTTTCAGCCCAAGGATTTGGGACCATTATGAGGCACCTAATGAGAGCCTGACTAAAACTAATAAACACAAAATAATATAAAATGCCTGCATTTGTGACATCATTTAAAGCATTCCTGCCCAATTGCCATGTATTCAAAGGGGCATGTGTGCTCTGACCAGTCTTTATTTGTAAACAGAAAATTTCTAAGTCTTTTTTTTCTTATGAAAAATCTTGGAATGAGAACCTCCATTAGAATTTTTAAATTAAAACACAACTGTACTACAAAATATATAACTTCAATCCTACACAGAAATGTCTGGGAGAGGTGATACACACCTAAAATTCCTAGCACCTAAGATGTAGAAGCAGGAGAATCGGAAATTTAAGGTCAGCCTCAGTTACATAGTGAGGTTGAGGTTAGTTTAGACTTCATGAGATCCTGTTCTCAAACAGAAAACCAAAAACTAACCAGTCAAAAAGACTTCCAAGTGTATTTTACTGTCCTAAACTATCAAATATTCACACATTTCTTTTCTGAAACATCAAGATGGCTTTTGCTAGATGGTAAAAGCACTTGCCCTGCAAACTTAGTAACCTAAGTTCAATGCCCATCTCCCACCGTTGCAGAAGTTAAGTGACCTTGAGAGTTGTCCTGACTTCCACATATGCTATGTGCACCTACATACAAATGCATACATGCACACATACACATACCCCACATACACAAATGAACACAAACAATAAAAAACATAGTTTATGTAAATGACTCACATATTTCTAAGTAAATACCCATCAGACTAGAGGTACAACTGAATTATAAAATTCTACCACTAAAAAATAAGTTAATAGAACAGAAACTTTTCTGATTTTTAAAATCACTGTACAAGAAGACTGATGGCAAAATTAAACCACAAAATGGCATTAGCAGATGATAGAGACTCATGAAATTCACAGAAAGACAACTAGCTAACACCTATTAATTATCCTAAATTTTAGATCAATCCCTCAGAGTATGATTTTTTTCTTCTTCTTTCCTGTTTGAAAATATGCCAGGGGTGTTACACAGAGAAACCATGTCTCAAAAAATAAAAAATTAACCCCACAAAATAACAAAAAAAGAAAGAAAATAAGAGCAGCAACCTAAGATCCTGCTCAACCAAGTCAATTCCCACCCACCTTTTCTGGTTTTTAAGCCGATGCTTGGTTACTGAGGCCAGACAGAGCGCAAACTTGTGACATTATACTGTTCCCTCTTCGCCCTGCACATGCTTCTTAGTAGCCAAGAAAACAAGCGTCTCACTGGATTTTCCCACTTTTAATTTGAAAATGCTACCAAACTATAAAACCATACAAGAGGATCCAAAAGCAGTAATTAACCAAATAAAATAAAGAAAATGAGGTTGTAAAGGTGAGAGCCTAACAATGCAGCCTGATTCAGCAGTCTCAAAGCACACCACTTTATAAGCCAACCTTATCTTTAAAAAAAAAATCCTTACTTTTACTTGTATGGGTGTTTTGCCTGCTTGTCTATATATACCATGCATTTAGTACCCACAGAGGCCTGAAAGGGACAAGCAATTCCTTGGGACTGGAGTTACAGCCAGTCTGTGTACCCCATACCTTCAGTACCCACAAGAGGTCAGAAGGGGACAACATATCCCTTGGGACTGAAGTTATTATGGCCAGTTGTTAGCCACCCTGTGGGTGCTGGGAATCAAACCTGGGTTTTTCTACAAGCACTCAGCAGTGCTTAACCTGAGATACCCTCCACCCCGTACCATTTACATACTTTATTATAAATATTTTTTGAGACTGGGTCTCGTGTAGTTCAGGCTGGCCTTGCACTCACCACAGAGGCGAGGATGCCCTAAAAACCTCTGCTTCTTTTGCCAGCACCTTTTAAAGGCTGGGATTCTGGGCATTCCTGCTTTAACCATTACGAGTTCAACCTAATGGCTAGTCTGTCTCCTAGCCATTAAAAAAAAAACGAAAAAAACAAAAAAAAATTTAGTAAAGAGGCAGTGGTAGCACATACCTTTAATCCCAGCATTCGGGAGGCAGAGGCAGGTGGATCTCTGAGTTTGAGGCCAGGCTGGTCTACAGAGTGAGTTACAATACAGCCAAGAACACAGAGAACCCTATCTCAGAAAAAAAGGGGGGGGGGAAGGTGGCGGCTACACAGAGAAACCCTATCTCAAAAAAAAAAAAAAACACATTTTTAAGTGAGTAAAGTGGGCTTCATTATGTTTTCTGACATATAAACTCTTACAAAAAATATAGCTACATTACTATTCTCCTACATAACTGAACTTTTAGTATTACCAAAGTATATTATTCGAGGTAGACATTTATAAAGCACACACTAAGCCTAGCAGTGCTGGTGTACACCTTTAGTCCCAGCACTCAGGAGACGGAAGCAGGTAGATCTCAGTGAGTTCAAATCCAGCCTGGTCTATAGAGCTAGTTCCACAACAGCTAGGGCTGTTAAACAGAACCCTTGTCTCAAAAAACTAATAAAAATTAATAATAATAAAAATAAAAAATATATAAATAAGCAATACTACATATGACTAAGAGATAAACATTATATATAAATTATATGTATAAAATATAACCTATAAGCCGGGCGGTGGTGGCGCACGCCTTTAATCCCAGCACTCGGGAGGCAGAGGCAGGCGGATCTCTGAGTTCGAGGCCAGCCTGGTCTACAAGAGCTAGTTCCAGGACAGGCTCTAGAAACTACAGGGAAACCCTGTCTCGAAAAACCAAAAAAAGAAAAAAGAAAAAAAATATAACCTATAACAATTAAAATAAACCTTAAAACAGCTTCTAGACGCTGCTCCTACCGAGGCTTCCTGGTCGGTTGATGCTCCGGGTCCTGACGGCGATCCTCGTCTCGGCACTCCCGGCTCACTGCTCCTGGAAGCTTCTCCAACTCAAGGTTCCCCTTCACCACTCCTTGTAACCTTTCTGTCGGCTTGCTGTCCCGTGTTTGCCTTGGGGGCTTACTACCCCCTCAGCTTTCTGGAACATAGAGTGTCCCCGAAACCCACACTCCAAAAGCGAAGACAAAATGGGGGCCTCGTTGTTTGTGAGTCTGCTTTTATAGACAGTTTATGGCCCCACCTCCACAGATCTAGATTGGTTGTGGCTAAGATGATTGACAGAGATAATGTCTACTCACATGTTCTCTTTAATAGAGAACCTGCTTATTATAGATACTTACTCCTCATTGGTAAAAAGTGTTTGCATTTAAATCCATCTGACTACTGCCGCTATAAGAATTGTGGGAAGAGCAACGTGAAACCCACTGTGAGGTAATTCATGTTCCACACACTGATTGGTCCCCGCCAAATTCAAAAACCCCACTAGGCTCGCTCTCGAGATGACTTCATGTTATTGCCTTTTTTTTTTTTTTATTGCCTTTTACGGAGAGTTCTTTCCCGCCGTTTCTGCCTTTAGCCGTTACAATTGTGCCAGAAGCCTGACTCCTTTCCCCCATTTCTGCCTTAGCCGTTACTATCACACCAGATGCCTGTCCTTGACTAGTCTGGGGGGAGCAGGAGTACTGAGGAACAAGTAGTGGAGCTTGAGACCACTGGAAAAAAGATCCCCAGACTCATTACAGATTATAATTACCAAACTTAATAAAACTGCTCGCACGGCCACAGACTTTAAGCCAAATCAGAGCCATGCCTTATCTAAGTGGGTGGAGGGAAGGTTGTGGGGTTTTGGGTATTTATTTATTTTTTTTTTCGAGACATGGTTTCTCTGTAGCTTTGGAGTCTGTCCTGGAACTTGCTCTGTTGGCCAGGCTGGCCTCAAAAGACCTGGAAATGCTTTAGCAGGTGAGAGCACTGTATGCTCTTCAGAGGACCCTAGTTCAATTCCCAGCACCAACATGTATTGGCAGGAGGCTGTTAGTTCGTTCCCAGCTTCTCAGCCCCAAAATAATCACATAGAAATTATATTAATTAAATTACTGTTTGGCATATTAGCTTATGTGTTTTTCTAGCTAGCTCTTATAACTTAAATTAATCTATTTCTATTAATCTGTGTATTGCTATGAGGTTGTGGCCTACCTGTAAAGTTTTGGTGGACTTCAGAGGAGGCATCTGTCCCTGGCAGTGGCTAAAACTTCTCCTTGACTCTGCCTGCTTTTACCCAGCATTCCATTTAGTTTTCCCCACCTAGCTCTATTCTGCCCTATCATAGACCAAAATAGCTTCTTTATTCATTAACCAATAAAAGCAACACATATACAGAAGGACTTCCCACACTAAATATTGTAGCTTACAACCATCTGTAAACTCTAGTTCCAGGTGATCGAGTGCACTCTGCAGGTACCAGGCACAGACAGATCCACATCCAGGCAAAACACCTATAGAGATAAGAAAAGATAATATGAGATAAAAATAATTTAATTTTAAAAACACAGCACAAGGGCCTGAGTTTGAACTCCAATACTAACATAAAAATACATAGTAGTGCACATTTGAAATCTTAATATTAAGGAGACAGAGAGAAGTAGATCACTGAGACTGTCAGGTTAGCTAGCCTAGCCAAATCAGAGAGCTCTGGGATAATGAGAGAAACTATGTGAACAAACAAGGTGGATGGCTCTAGTGGAATGACACCTGAATTTGACCTCTGGCCACCATGTGGGTGTATACACAAACATGTGTACCCCCAGCATACAGTATACACAAAAAATAAAATTAAGAAAGCAATGATATTCACACAAAGAATCTCAAAGAATAACCAAAAAATAAGATTTTTTAGGAAAAACTGAAATTCAAAGTTTATACTCTGATAAATACCACAAAGTTTAAAATATCACACACACACACACACACACACACACACACACACACACACACACAAGAGTGAATCCTATGGAAGAGGAAGCTGAAAGTATGTAAGAGCCTGAGGGAATGGTGAGCGCAAAGAAAACAAGGCCTCTAAATCAACAGGGCTAGTGTACATTAGATCTCACAGAGACTGAGGCAGCATGCACAGGGCCTCCATCTGTCTGTACCAGATGGCATCTCAATGCTGAAAGAACATGCCTCCAATCCCTAACACAGAAATTATCTCCAATTGACAACCACTTGCAACTGAAAATTAGTTTTTTTTTTTTCCAATGGAGGTCTCACTGTTCTTTTGAGTAGGCTGCATGTCCAACAGTAGATGGCCAATGGAAAGTGAGCTCAAAGGAATATTTGTAGGGTCTTTGTTTTATAATGTTGTGTCAGGGCTTCTCTTTCTCTTTTAAAACTTTTATTTTATTTTTTTATTTTATTTATATATTTTTCTCTCTTTTTGCTTTACAGGCCCTTTACATATATATTCTGGCTCCCAGTTTAGTGTTTTTATGGGATTCCTGAGTACAGGGGCCAACATAATGCCTGAACCCTATCATTTGGTCATTCTAAGTGGATTTCAATTCCATATCAAGATCTCCAACTCCTTTTAGCTTTGTTGACTGCAACACACTTCTTTCTTTTGGTATAGTTCCACACCTGGTCTGCAGATGTAGCTCTCCTTGGCATATATACCACAGCTCTGGCATCTCTAATATCTTGGGGTCTTTAATGAAATTCAAGCTTTGCCTTCTTAGCTTCACACAATGGCCTCTCTGGCCCTCCATGTAGAGACACCTGTGGCACATGTCTGGTCTCTGTGACTTTCCTTAGCTGCAGAGGGAGAATCCACAACCTCTTTCATGTATACTTGTCTCTAAAGTCAGATCCATGTGGCCAAAGCTGTCAAGTTCTGTTGGAACATGGCTCTTTGTTCAATCACAGTTGCATCAGCTTTCTGTTGGTGATGGTTTCCTTCACTACTTAAGCTTTTTCTTAATTTCTTTTCACAAGTTGCAAGCTCAGCTGGGTAGGGGCTTGCCCTGAGGTCACCACTCCCTTTATTTCATTTAGTTTCAGGCTTTTCTTTAAACCTTCAATCTCCTTGAGCACCAGACTTAGCTCCATTATACTTTCTGGTGCTCCCCTTTTTTCTCAAACTGTACATTTTGTATTTTTCCTTTCTCAGCTTGCTCCTTTTTATTATAGATCTCCATAAGAGTGATAACTAATAACCATTTGACAGAGTCAACATTAGACTTTATTGAAATTGCCTCCATTAATCTATAACTCTTCAATTTAGCCTCAGGCAGATTTTTAGTGCAAGGGCAAAAACAGCCACATTCTTTGCTAAAATATACAAATATTTTCCCCTATGAAACTTCTTGGGCCAGGCTCATAATTTACATTGCTTTCAGCACCACTGTCTTTCATGCTTCTACCAGTATGGCTCATTAAGACCTGATTAAAGTGATCAAATGCTTATGGAGACCAAGCTCTTGAAACGTTGAATGTTAAGACCAAGGTCTTAAGATATTGGATGATCCTCACCCCACAAAAACTTCCTGACTGCTGGGATTACAGATGTGAACCACCATGCCGGATAATGGATTCGTTTTGTAAGTTGCAAAGAAAATAAATCTCTGTGCAAAGAATCCAGGAAAATGCATTTTAAAACTGAACGAATATTGTAACACAAAAACTAGACATTATAGTGGGCCCTTACCTGTAGTATAGGAAGTAAAGACATTAGGAAGTTTTTCAGGCATAAAGAAAATGAGAGAATGAGACAAAAATTGAAACCACAGAAAGATATGAACTGAAACTTACAGATATGTGGAAATTAAATAGTATGTGCTTCAACAAGAAAAAAATCAAAACTGGATTAATATTAAATCTAAATTAAGAAACAAGAACACAACTTACTAAAATTATGGGATGTAACAAAAGTAATACTAAGAGTGTGATGTGGGAGTCCCTTCTATGTGTTGTTTTCATTGGTTAATGAATAAAAAACTGGCTTGGCCTGATAGGGCAGAACTTAGGTAGGTGTAAAAACTAAATGGCATGCTGGGAGGAAGAAGGAAGAGTCAGAGAAAGATGCCATGGATCTTCTGCCTGAGATGGACGCCAATAAGCCACTGCCATGTGGCAATACACAGATGAATAGAAATGGGTTAAATAAAGATGTGAGAGTTAGCCAATATGAGGCCAGAGCAAATGGGCCGAGCAGTGATTTAATTAATACAGTTTCTGTGTGGTTATTTCTGGGCTAAACTAGCCTGGTGGTTGGGACAAACAAGCAGTTGCTCCCTCCAACAATTGGCACCGGGAAATGAACAAGCTGCCAAGCAGCCTTCCTCCACCAAGAGTGTATGGTGCTTTAAAAGAAAATGGCCCTCAAAGGGAGTGGCACTATTAGGAGGTGCGGCTTTCTTGGAGTAAGTGTGGCCTTGCTGGAGGAGGTATTTTACTATGGAGTCAGGCTTTGAAGTCTCATATATACTTAAGTCATGCTCAGTATCACAAACCTGTTGCCTGCAAACCAAGATGTAGCACACTTGGCTCCTTTTCTAGCACCATCTCTGCCTGCATGCCACCATGTCACATCAGGATGATAATAGACTGAACCTGTAAAAATGTAAGCCACCCCAATTAAATGTTTTTCCAAGAGTTGCTGTGGTCACAGTGCCTCTTAACAGTAACAGAAACCCTAACATTGAGGGCACACTGTTCTTGCAGAGGATGGAACTTCATTTCCCAGCACCCATATCAGGCAGCTTACAACTACCTGTAACTCCAACTCCAGGGAATATGGGGCTTCTCACCTATGGGCACCTATGCTCATGTGTACATAGTTACATACAGATACACACATATACGTAATTAATAACAAAATATATCTCTAAAACAAGGAAAGGTATAATTATAGAGGTAGGCATGGCCATGCATGCTTGTAAGTCTAGCAACAGAATGGAGAAGCAGGAAGACCAGAGTTCAATATTATGCCCAACCCCATAGCTCCATAGCACACTTAAGTCCAGCCTGGATTCCTGCGGATCATATTTTGAAATACAAAAAAGAATAAAATATAGTTAGAGTGATAAATGGTTATTATAATTTCAAAAATAAAAGAAATTATTAAAAGAAGAAAAAAAATCACAAGTACATAACCCTGTGCTTCACAGAACTTGGGTAAAAAGTAGCAAAGTAAATACAGAATAAACAGAAATAATAAGGATTAATAAATTAAGGACAAAAAAGCTCTGGGAATTCTAAAATTGTCAAATTCTTTGATTAACTAGAGAAATGGGGATAAAGAAGGGGAAGAGGAAGAGGGTGAGGGAGGGAAAGAAAGAGAGATAATTACAATCAGAACAGGGACACATTAAGAATAAATTTTAAGGGACTACTATAAACAATTTTATATCCATGAATTGGATATTCTAGAAGATAAAAGCCTAGATGTTTCACAGTAAAAAATATCATAGTAGACCTGCTAAATAAAACCACTAAAATAGCAATGATCTAAAGCCAACATACAAAAAAAAAAAAAACAAAAAAAAAACAGTTCCGTGTTTTACAGCAATACCTGCGTATCTGAAAAAGAAAATAAGGAAACAATCATACTCATTAAAAAGGAATAAAATGTTCATGAATCAAAACAGTGAAATATGTGTACACTGAAATTTACGAATCATGATGTATGAAACTGGACACAAAACCAGAAAGTTATCCTTTGTTTATATATCAGAATTTAGGGAGGCAAGTCCTGGAGAAGCTTGAAATCCTGGTGTCATCCTTGACTTCTCATTCTCTCATGTCCAATCTTCATGTCTTTTTGGAAAATACCACCATTGCAGTCTAAAAGATATTATTCAGAATGCCATCACTTCTAACAGTGTCCAGTGTGACTAAAGTGATCCATTAGCATCTCTCACAGATTACTGCAGGGGTCCCTTGCTGCTTCTGTCTTACTTGAGCCCAACAGTCAGTAGACTCAGCAGCAAACAAAATGATCCATTAATAGAACTTAATCTTGTATATTTTTTTTTGCTGAAAATTGGAGTTCTGAGGGTTGCCCATTTGAACCTAAACAATAGTTCTGCCTCTTATCTGTGCTTGTAAGTCAATTCTCTTAAATAATGCTTCATAAGACATAGGGCCCCTTTGCTGATTCTTAAACACAGCTAAGTGTATACTGCCTCAGTATCTTTGTATAGTTTACTCTTCCTACACAAACTATTCTTTTCCTTTGGATATCTACATGAAAATGTACTTCATCACCTCCTTGAGGTCTTAGTTAAAATTCAATCCCTGAGGCCTTCTTAAATAATTATATTTAAAGAACACATACCTTGATCTAAACAAGGTTTTTCTTCTGTTTTTGGTCTTTTACACAACATGTTTTATCCACTCGCATACAGAGTATTTTTCACCTATTTATTTTTGTTTCATATTTTTATTATTACTTTAAAAAATACCAATCCAAATTCCCACTCCTTCCCCTTCTCCCACTCCCTCCACATACGCTCCCACCTTCTCCTAAGAGAAGGTAAGGCACCCTGCCCTGTGGGAAGTCCAAGGCCCTTCCCACTACATCTAGGCTGAGCAAGGTATATATCTAAAGAGAATAGATTCTCAAAAAGCCAGTACACGCAGTAGGGACAAATCCCAGTGCCACTGCCAGTGCCCCCTCAGTCTGCCCCAACTGTGAACCACATTCAGAGGTGACAGAGGACTCTCATTGGTTAATAAAGAATCTGCCTTGGCCCATTTGATAGGCCAGCCCTTAGGTGGGTGGAGTAGACAGAACAGGATGCTGGGAGTGAGGCAGACGCTTCAGGCAATCGCCATGCCTCTCCTCTCTGGGACAGTCGCCATGAAGCCAGCCACCAGGTCAGGCATGCTGAATCTTTCCCAGTAAGACACCACCTCGTGGTGCTACACACATTACTAAATATGGGTTAAAGCAAGAGAGAGTTATCCAGTAAGAGGCTAGAGCTAATGGGCCAGGCAGTGTTTAAATGAATACAGTTTGTGTGTTGTTATTTCGGGGCATAAGCTAGCCATGCGGGATCTGGGCGGGACGAAAAGCAGGCCTGCCCGCAGCTCATCACTACACAGAGGGACTAATTTGGTTCCATGCTTGTTCATCCCCAGTTTGGCTGGAGTTGGTGAGCTCCCATTAGCTCATGTAAACTGTCTCAGTGGATGAACCCTTTATGATCTTGATCTCCTTGCTCATATTCTCACTCCTTCCACTCTTCAGCTAGACCTTGGGAGCTCAGTCCAGTGCTCTGATGTGGGTCTCTGTCTCTATCTCTATCTGTTATTGGACGAAGGTTCTATGGTGATATTTAAGATAATCATCAGTTGACTACAGGGCAAGGCCAGTTTGGGCACACTCTCCTCTATTGCTTAGAGTCTTAGCTAGGATCATCCTTGTGGATTCCTGTGAATTTTTCTAGAGCCATGTTTCTTGCAAACTCCATAATGGTTCCCTCAATCAAGATATCTCTTTCCTTGCTCTCATATCTGTCCTTCTTCCATCCCGACTATCCCATTTCCTCAAGTTCTCCTCAACCCTCCCCGTATCTCCTTCTCTTCCCCTTCTCCCCTTCCTTCTACCCCACCCCCATTTTCTCCCAATTTTGTCATGTGATCTTACCTGTTTCCAATTTCCAGGTGGATCTATATATGTTTTTCTTTGAGTTCACCTTATTACTTAGCTTCTCTAGAATCATGAACTATAGGTTCGATGTCCTTTGTTTATGGCTAGTATCTACTTATGTAGAATGGAGCGGCGGGGATGCGTCCCGCCACCTGGCTGCCAGCTAGCTTTACACCTGAAATAATTACACGGAAACTGTATTCATTTAAATACTGCCTGGCCCGTTATCTGTAGCTTCTTATTGGCTGATTCTCATATCTTGCTTTAACCCATATTTAGTATGTGTAGCACCACGGGTGTGGCTTACCAGGAGAGATCTTAACCTGCGTCCATCTCGGAGAAGAGAAGCATGGAGACTCACTATGGCGACTGCCTGAAGCGTCTCCCCCACTCTCCCAGAATTCTGTTCTGTCTATTCCGCCTACCTAATTTTCTGTTCTCTTAAAGGGCCAAGGCAGTATCTTTATTAATAATGAAAGTAACACATAGACACTCCTCCATCATACTTATGAGCGAATACATAACCATATTCATTTTGGGGAGTCTGGGTTATCTTACTCAGGATAGTGTTTTCTATTGCTCTCTTCTTTCTCTAACATGTAAGTTTTCCAAAGACATGTATTCTTGACTTTTTTTCCAGGATCTAAAAGAGTGCCTGTCACCTTGTGGGTACTCAGTAAATATTTATCTTCATTGACTAGACGTGTCAGAGCTTCTCCCCTCATGTTAAAAAGGGATCAAATGACTTTGTGAGCAATAAAAGTAAAACATTCCATAGCTGCTCAGATGATGATTTCATTATGTGGTCAATATACAAGAGACACATACAAATTGATCTAATCACAGAGTGATCAAAGAGTGAGGAACAATGGGTCCTGACGAGGTGCAGGAAGAAAATAATGAATGGCAGTTTAAATGAAATCAGGATGCACTGGCCTGCATCACAGGCTTGCTTCATCTATTCCTGGAACACTTTCATGTAGAAAACAACCTTTAGAGAAAAATAAATAGTAAGGTAGGTCAAGGGAGGACACAGGGAGGGCAGAACTTCTATGGAGTATCTGACTTACTTTTTCACTCTGAGCCTCTTACTTTCCAGAGACAGCTAATTATTTATTTGCAAAAATGAATCATGTGAACATTTCCTCTTTTACCTTGAAGGCAAAATTGTCCTTACTCAGAATTCAGTTGAGAATAATTGAAAATCCCAGCTACCTCAGATCAAATAGCTCCGAGTCCAAACACAATGATTTGAACAGTAATTACCAGTCAGGATTGTGCTTTCCAAGGGAAGGTTTTCATCTAGGGCAGGTCAACAAAATACATTCGTTTTTCATTGCATTTCATGTAGCTCAAGATGGTGGGTATAGAAAAGAACATAGGCAGGACAATGCTTCATATAGCTTTTCAGGCTGGCCTCAAAATCACTGTGTACCAAAAGACAGCCATAAAATTCTGGTCCTCATGTTTCAACCTCCTGAGTGCTGAGGTTATAGGCATGTTCCCCCACATGTGCATTACTTGGGGTAGTACCCCTGGCCACATGTAAACTAGACAAAACAACATTCTCTATTAACTAAGCTACATTGCCAGCCCTGAAGGTGTGGGTTTAATGGAACAAGTCACTAGATTACGTTTGCATAGATGTATGCAGTCATTCCTCTATCTCTGTAGGGGAGCAATTCCAGGATCCACCTTGGACAACTAGATATGCAAATGTTTAATAGTCTTATAGAAAACAGTATAACATTTTCACATAACTCCAATACATCCTTTAGATTATGGGGAAAGGGGTCTCATGGGGGCTTCTTTTATGCTAAGATAAGGAAGATAGACTTGGGGGAAAATGAGGGGATTAACTCTGAAGATGATAGATATAGTCTGGGATACAATAGCACAATGAATGCACTCACAATTCATCTACTGCTATTTCTTTGTGTGTATATATGTGTGTGTGTGTGTGTGTGTGTGTGTGTGTGTGTGTGTGTGTGACACAAGTCCCACAGCACATGAGTGGATGTGAGAGGAGAGGTTGAGAAAGTTGGTTCTCTTCTTCCACTTTGTGGATCCCGGGGATTGAACTCAGGTTGTCAGGCTTGGCAGCGAGCACCTGTAGCCACTGAGCCATCTTGCCAGTGCATTCATTGACTGACTGCTTTTATTTACTTATTCATTTATTTATTCCTAATTTTTATCTATTCTAAAAAGATGGGAGTTAGCCTGCTAGCCTCTACTCTTTCATGTCAAGTCACTATGAAACCACTTCTATGGGGGATGGAGGAAGGTGGAGGGAGCAGGAGGAGGGGAGAAAGTGGAAAATGGATTTGGCATGTAAAATGAAAGATGATAGCTTTTTTAAGAAATTAAAAACACTTCTACCTGCAAAGATCTCTTGTATACAACTCCGTCAGGTTCACCCTCCAAGGGTGGTCTTATATCCCATCATTATATTCTCTACATTTCATGGGGTGTTTCTGATTTGGTATTACCAGCTTTTAGCTGGGCATGTTTTCTTCTTTGAAGTCTAAATACTCTTTCTAAAAAGGTCCTTTGATCAGGTTATGTGAAAATTGTACAGGGGCATCATTAGCCAACAGAAAGTTCAAATCCTTTAGTACAGCATAAAAAAGTGTATAATGAACTGCTGTTGCCACCTGGAAGACTATCTCCTTTGGTCACTCTCCCATTAAATCCTATACTGGAGTCACACTTCACTATGTATGCGTGTAACCCATGTTTGCTTTATTCCACCAGCTCCAGTAAGCCCCAGAGTTATGACAGTTGACAGTTGATGGGAAGATGTGCCCTGTTCTCACAGAACTTAGAGTCACTTTGTACGTCCTTAAAGTAATTTTAAATTTCAACATCAGACAAGGCTCTTCAGAAATATTTCAACAAATGGCTGCAAGCAGCAATCCTGACATTTCAAACTTACCATGTTTTCCTGTGCTGTAGTAAATGAAAAAAAAAGTCATTTTCCCAGCAACGTGTGCCATCCACTAACTCTTACTCTCTATTACCCTATTACAGCACAGTTTTGATTAACCAAAAAACTTTACGAGTTCAAAAGCACTAAATATGCAGCTATTGTCCTGTATGGAATATTATTATTCCACGAAGTAACTACTCTCAACTTGGAAAATCTGTCTTTTTCTGTTTGTCACTGTTTTCTTGGATGAATTCAAATTTATGTAATTGCAAATGGACTTCCAGAAACAGGAAAAAAACGAAATGCTTTTACATGTGAAGTACAGATGCAAATTTTTATTTATGTATATGTGTATGTGAATGTGTATGGGTTCGTGCTCATGAGTGTGTGCTCCCATGGAAGCTAGAAGAGGTTGTGAACTGACTGACGTGAGTCCTAGAAACTGAACACAGATCTTCTAGAAGAACAGTATGTGCTCTTAACTGCTGATCCATCTCTTCAGCATCTAGATGGAAGTTTAAAAAAATCCTTTTGTCCTGTGGTTAGTTGCTAAAGTCACAGGTTCAGAACTCATGGATATGAGAGCCAACTTTGGTTAAATACAATACTACCATTGGCTGTCACCTTCCTTCATAATAGATCAATAAAGAAATACCTAGCATTACAATAGTATATTTTGGGGTCTTCACACCAAACAGTCCCTTTATCTATGTTGGAAAAGATCTCCTTTTTGGCACTGGAAGGTGGTGCCTGGCACAAGTTACAAGCAATGACATTTTAGTAAGTAAATAGAGAATTTATAACACACAACATTCATATTAGAATTCTTGTATGCATGTTTCTTCAATAGACCTCATATTTTTACTAATACCTGAAGCAGCAAGGCAATAATATTTTGTTGCAAAGGTAAGGAAAATGAAACAAACTAAAATCATGGCACAAAACCAAAAATTATTTTAGCAGTTCTCAGTGTCTCTGAAAGTCAGAGAAAACTCACCCACTCCCACCTCTATCAGCAGCAGACGTTTTGCTTGTTTGTTTTTTAATGGCTTGCAAATCACAGGAGCCATAATTAAAGCAAAACAGCAGACTGGTCAATTCTACAACCATGAATGGCGATATACTACTAGCACTGAAATACCATTCATCCTGAAGAGCATCTCCTCCCAAATCCATTAGAAAGGAAAACAATGTTCTTCATCTTCCTGCTTTTATTTTGTTTCATTTTGTTCTAATAGTCATTCTAGCTGAGGTACAATGCTGTTTCATTGTTGTTTTGATTGGTATTTCCCTGAGGTTAGTGATACTGAACCCAGGATTTACTACATACTAGTAATCCCAGCACTTGGGTAGAGAACACAAGAGAATCAGAAGTTCAAGATCATCCTCAGTTGCATACTGAGTGTAAGGCCTGGTGTGGGAGGTCCTACTGTCTATTTATTGCTTTTATTGGTTAATAAATAACCTGCCTTGGCCTGTTGATTGGGCAGAACTTAGGTAGGCAGGGAAAACTGGATTGAATGCTGGGAGAATGAAGGTGGAGAGAGATACCATGGAGCCGCCAGAGACAGATGCTGGTCAGAACTTTAGCTGGTAAGCCACAGCCACATGGCAATACACAGATTAATAAATTTGGTTAAATTAAGATGTAAGAGTTAGCCAATAAGAAGCTAGAGCTAATGGACCAAGCAGTTATTTAATTAATACAGTTTCTGTGTGATTATTTCAGGTCTAAGCTAGCTGGGTGGCCGGAACAAACAAGCAGGCCCTCCTCCAAAAAAATGGCACCAACGTGGTGGACTAAATGCATGTAAAACCTAAGAGGGCTTGAAAAGAAATTCTAGACACAAAAAGCAAAGTTTAGCTGCATTTTTTTTTTCAGCTGGCGGCTTGCCACAGTTCTGTTAAGAGAGGTTTTTCTGTGTGATTATTTTAGGTCTAAGCTAGCTGGGTGGCCAGGAACCAACAAGCAAGCCCTCCTCCAACAAAGGCCAGCTTGGACTACGAGACCCAGTCTCAAATACTGTTGCAGCACTAAACTGTCTTTTACATTTTTTTCCTTTGTTGCATTCTTTCTCATTTTGTAAATAGAGTGCCTGAATTTGTTGTTGTTACTGGGGGTATAGTTAAGACAGGGCGTCACTATACAGAACAGCTCACCTGGAACTTACTATGTAGCCTTGAATTCTACAGGTAGTCCTCCCACCTCAGCTTCCCTAGAGCTAGAATTACAGAAATGAACCACCATGCTTAACTAAGGATTTATAGTCAGGACACATAGACAGACTGGATGACAGTATTTTAAATGCATAAGATGTTCTGATCTTAATCACAAACTATGCCAGTGAAATCATTCATGGAGCACCAGAGCAGACAATATCCACCTGAGGATTTAAGGATTCAAGGAAGAAATTGGGATGCTACTTATTAAAATGTGCAGCATATAGATTCAGGTTATTTCATAAACCGGAGCTCAAATTTCAGTGTCTGTATTCCAGGACCCATTCTGAATGTCTTACATTTATTACTTCCTTTAATTTTCACAATGTACAGAAATCTATTTTATTGTCTCCCTTCTTACAGTGAGGAAACTGGGGTCCAGAAAGGTTAATTTGCTTGATGATAGCTATTAAATAGTCAGACTTGGTCTTAAATTCAGGTATATCCAATTCTAAAACCTCTGCTATGACTACCATGACCTTGATACTTTAAAGGGTATCTCCCACAGAACCAGCCCTACCAGGAATCCAGAAAAGAAGCCTCTAGGATACAGGTTCAGCTTACTAGTATCTAAGTGGAGTCAAGATTTGTAGGTCTAAAATGAAACCTGGGAATAAGGAATACTACAGGATACCAAACCAGGGATCCTATAGGATACCAA
The DNA here is from genome assembly GCF_903992535.2 of Arvicola amphibius. NCBI lineage: Eukaryota > Metazoa > Chordata > Mammalia > Rodentia > Cricetidae > Arvicola > Arvicola amphibius. Next base: position 117,754,416 of record NC_052065.1, read on the forward strand.
ACATCAGGCTTATCTGAAAACAGAGTCTATGATCAAATAAATATAAGCTACTTGTGGAAGATGGTTTGGATTTTCTGAGAAGAAATCAGACTGAACTGTTTCATGGGATAATATAATCTATGCAGGCCAGTGGCATGGCTCAGAGATAAAGGCCCTCGCCACCAAGCCTGATGATCAGAGTTTAACCCCTGAGCACCCATGGCGGAAGGGGATAACCAACTCTCATAAGTTGTCCTGTGACCTTCACACATATTTTGTGGCACATGCTCATCCCCCTCAAACACACAAACAAGTGCAAAACAATAAAGATAGGACATGGATTCAATATTCTAATATTACGGGTTTACTATGGGAACTTGGAGGTTTCCAGAAGAGTATTCTGAAAATGAGATATTATAAAAGCAAAGATTGCCTATGCTGAGGCATCCGGCAGAGGAAGACTACTGCAGCCACTGCTCGTAGGACAACTGACGTGGGGCAGTTGTAAAAGTCACTTTCAGAAGTCTATTCAAAATCTATTCCCTTCCAGAAGGTAGGGAGTAAAAATCCCATGAACTGCAAATGGAAAGCTATTTGGTTTGAAAGGATGGGGCTTTCTCTTGAAGAAGAAATGTTTGATTTGAATCTTGACTGAAATAGACAACCCATGCAACCTTGGAAAAGTCATGTAAGCTCTTTGAGTCATGTAAGCTCTTACATCTTACGAAGGGATTAAGCCTGTCATGGTTTTACATGCCTATAATCTCAGCACTTGGGAGGCTGAGACAGAAGGATGCATGCAAGTTTTTCACATAGTAATTTTGTGGCCTGCAGAACAAGAACGTGTGTGTGTGTGTGTGTGTGTGTGTGTGTGTTATGGCTATTCTTGGTTGTCAACTTGAATAATTAAATTATTTAAAACCCAAGCAGCTAGGTATACCTGTGAGGGATTTTTTTTCTTATTTAAATTATTTGAAGTAGAAAGCTCAATTTAATGCAGATCTTTTGTGGAGGGAAGATCCCCCTTTAATCTGAGCCACACCTTTGCTGGCAACCTAAATAAAGAACATGGAAGAAAGAAGCTTGCCCTCTTTGCCTGTTTACTCTCCCTCTTGCTGGCAAGTCCATTCCTTCTCTGCCATTAGAAACCACATCTTTGGGATTCTGGGGTATACTGAAAACCAGCTGAGACATCCTGCCTCATGGACTGAACACTACCGGATTTACAGAACTTCCATTAATAGATAGCCATTGTTGGGCTAGTTAGAGCACAGCCTGCAAGACATTCTACTAAATCTCATATGCACACACACACACACACACACCATATACTCATACATACACATATATACATATATACTCAGTCTATAACTTCTGTTCTGTTCCTCTAGAGAACTCTGACTAATATGATATAGATAATATTTTTAAAATAAAGGACATGGAGTAGGGGGTGGCAGTTGGGTTAGATCTGGGAGAAGTTAGAATAAAGAAGGGTGGTAAATGTGTAAACTACATTGTACAAAGGAGCATACCTAAACATAATAAAGGTACTATACAGCAAGTCGACAGCCAACATCAAACTAAATGGAGAGAAACCCACAGGGATCCCACTGAAATCAGGAATAAGACAAGGTTGTCTACTCTTTCCATATATACTCAATATAGGTTTTGAGGTTCTAGCTAGAGCAATAAGACAACAAAAGGAGATCAAGGGGACACAAATCAGAATAAAAGTCAAACTCTCACTATTTGCAGATGATACAATAGTTTACATAAGCGATCCCAAAAATTCTGCCAAGGAACTTCTACAACTCATAAACACTTTAAGTAATGAAGCAGAATACAAGATTAACTAAAAAAAAATCAGTAGCCCTCCTGTACACAAATGATAAAAGGACTGAGAAAGAAATCAGAGAAATATCACCCTTCACAATAGCCACAAATAGCATAAAATATCTCAGAGTAACTCTAACCAAACAAGTGGAAGACCTGTATAACAAGAACTTTAAATTTTGGAAGAAAGAAATAGAAGAGGACACCAGAAATTGGAAAGATCTCCCATGCTCTTGGGTAAGTAGAATTTACATAGTAAAAATGGCAATCTTACCAAAAGCATTCTGCAGATTCAATGCAATGCCCATCAAAATTCCAGCAAAATTCTTCACAGATCTCAAAAGAACGGTACTCAACTTCATATGGAAAAGCAAAAAACCCAGGATAGCCAAAACAATTCTATACAATAAAAGGACTTCTGGAGACATCATAATCCCTGCTTTAGAACACTACTACAGAGTTACAGTACTGAAAACAGCCTAGAAACAGAAAGGAGTGTAGAATGAAGCGGCGGGGCTGCATCCCGCCACCCGGCCGCCGGCTAGCTTTACACCCGAAATAATTACACGGAAACTGTATTCTTTTAAAACACTGCCTGGCCCATAGTTTCAGCCTCTTATTGGCTAATTCTCACATCTTCCTTTAACCCATATTTAGTAATCTGTGTAGCACCACGAGGTGTGGCTTACCAGGAGAGATAATAATCTGCGTCCATCTCGGAGAGGAGAAGCATGGAGACTCACTATGGCTACTGAAGCGTCTCCCCACTCCTGCTACCCAGCATTCTGTTCTGTCTACTCCGCCTATCTAATTTTCTGTTCTCTTAAAGGGCCATGGCAGTATCTTTATTAATAATGAAATTAACACATAGACACTCCTCCATCAAAGGAGGACCGATGGAACTGAATAGAAGACCCAGATTTTAATCCATACACCTATGAAGACCTTATTTTTGACAAAGAAGCAAAATACATAAAATTGAAAGAAGAAAGCATATTTAACAAATGGTGCTGGCATAACTGGATATCAACATGTAGAAGAATGAAAATAGATCCATATCTATCACCATGCACAAAAAGTCCAAATGGATCAATGACCTCAACATCAAGTCAGTCACACTGAACCTCATAGAAGAGAAAGTGGGAAGTATATTTGAACACATTGGCACAGGAGATCACTTCCTAAATATAACCCCAATAGCACAGACACTGAGAGAAACAATTAATAAATGGGACCTCCTGAAACTGAGAAGCTTCTGTAAAGCAAAGGACATGGTCAACAATATAAAACTACAGCCTACAGAATGGGAAAAGATCTTCACCAACTAATATCAGCAGGCTGGTCTCCAAAATATACAAAGAACTTAAGAAACTGGTCATCAAAAGAACAAATAATCCAATAAAAAATGGGGTACATACCTAAACAGAGAACTCTTCACAGAGGAATCTAAACTGGCTGAAAGACACTTAAGAAAATGTTCAACATCCTTAGCCATCAGAAAAATGCAAATCAAAACAACTCTGAGAGTCCATTTGACACCTGTAAGAATGGCCATGATCAAAAACACTAATAACAACTTATGCTGGAGAGGATGTGGGGTAAAGGGAACACTTCTGCATTGTTGGTGGGAGTGCAAATAGCCCCTTTGGAAATCAATATGGCGATTTCTCAGAAAATTGGGAAACAACCTTCCTCAAGACTTAGCAATACAACTTTTCAGTATATATCCAAAGGATGCTCAACCATGCCACAAGGACATGTGCTCAACTATGTTCATAGCAGCATTGTTTGTCATAGCTAGAACCTGGAAACAACCTAAATGCCCCTTGATTGAAGAATGGATAAGGAAAATATGGTACATTTACACAATGAAGTACTAATTACACAGCATAAAAAAATACAGACATCTTGAAATTTGCAGGCAAATGGATGGCGCTAGAAAACATCATTTTGAGTGAGGGATCCCAGAACTAGAAAGACAAATATCATATGTACTCATGCATAAGTTGCTTTTAGATATAAAGCAAAGAAAACCAGCCTACAATTCGCAATCCCAGAGAACCTAGACAACAATAGGGACCCTAAGAGAGACATACATGGATCTAATCTACATGGAAAGTAGAAAAAGACAAGATCTCCTGAGTAAATTGGGAGCATGGGGACCATGGGAGAAGGTTGAAGGTGAGGGGAGAAGAAGAGAGGGGAGCAGAAAAAAATATAGCTCAATACAATCAATAACAAAGGCAAAAACTACATTGTACATATGCATAAATTTCTCAGAGAATTAAGAAAATGCCATATTTTTAAAATGAGATAGAATAATACCTACTTTCCAGGACAGTGAAAAGATGTCACAAGTCTGTATTTGAAGACAAGAGGAGGCCTGGAGGTGTAGCTCAGTCCCTAACACGAATCCTAACCCTAACCAAATCAGAAGATCAAGGTCATCCTTAGCTAACAGTGGACTCAAGCCCAAGCCTGGGCTCCACAAGACCCTGTCTCGAAAATTTTAAGACACAGCAGGCAGTGAACAAATATTTATTTCATATTTGCGTATGCTTACTAGATATCAAACATTATTCTAGGCAGTTTAGAACTTCATTTTTATTTTATATGCATGAGTGGTTTGCCTGATGTATGTGTGTGCACCATGTTACTGTACATGGTGCCCACAGAAGTCAAAAGAGGGCATCGGATTCCCTGGAACTCCAATAGCAGGCAGTTGTGAACTGTCCTCTTGGACAACAGTCTACTCTTAGCCACTGAGTCATCTCTCCAGCTCCTATTCTAAACACTTTACAAATTCTAACTTACTCAGTCTTCATAACAATTCTATGGGTATAAGTAACATTATTTTCATCGCACAAATGTGAGAGCCAAGGGACAGAGAAGTTGGGCCACTTAATTCACAGTTGCTTAAGAAATAGGAGCAGCAAGAAGGTAACCTAGAGCTGGCAACTTAGTTCATCAAGTAGACTCCTTCTGCTAAGCCAGATGGCATAAATTTGATCACCAGAACTGTGGAAAAAACAAGGAATTGACTCCCCCCAAATTGTTCTCTGACTCTCCCACACGCATGTCATTGTACACACACACACACACACACACACACACACACGAACAAATGCTAAAAAAGCTAAAATTTGGTTATTCTATCAGCTTGCTAATTAAATTACTTGTTTGTATTTAAAAAAACACTAGAATCCAAGCAGTGTAGCTTGAAAGTGTCCTCTTCCAGCTACCATGTTACTTAAGCATCTCACTAACTGCTAAGCCTGCTGCCAAGTTCTTTATCACTTAAAACGTTCTGATTCACCTGAGCATGCAGATTTTTCCACCACATTTTGGTTTTCTGATTAAATTTAAACCTCAAGGCTAGGATCAGTTAGTAGAACAATTGCCTAGTTGCATGAAGCCCTGGGTTCTCTCCTTAGCGCCAATAAACAGAACATGGTGACACACACCTGTAATCCTGGCACTCAGGAAATGGAGTCAAGAGAAATAGGTACTCAAAGTCATTCTAAACTACACTGAGAGTTCAAGGCCAGCCTGCAATACATGAGAGCTTGTCTCAGAAGAAAACCAAGAAAAATTAAAAATAACCTCTGCGGCCAGGCATTGGAGGCACATGCCTCTAATCCCAGCACTCAGGAGGCAGAGGCTGGTGGATCTCTAAATTTGAGGCCAGCCTGGTCTACAGAGTGACTTCCAGGACAGCCAGGGATACATAGAGAAATTCTATCTCAAAAAACAAAACAACAACAACAACAAAAATAATGTCTGTAAGAGATTTTCATGTGCAAAGTATGAACAAATAATATTACAGAAACACAAAGCATGTTCTCTTGCCTCTAGGGTAATTTTCCCAGTTACCAAGGCTAACTAAAAGAGGGTAGTGTCCCTGAACCTCCGTGCCCACTCCTGTCCCTCCTACACTTCAAAGTGTTGCCCAGAAACACCTTCAGCCCACACATCCTCTTCCTTGTCAGAAGACTGCCACAAGGCTATATTTTTCTGGAGCAAAGGACACTGAGTCCAAGGATGGGACCAAACAGGTAGTTTGCCAAGATTCCGACTGTGTGTGTAATTTCAATCCAGGGAGGCTGGAGGATCGCAATATATGATTTTAGTTGTCTGTACATCTCTCAGGAAGAGAAGAAAATGTCAGTGTCCCTCATTCTTGTGGGAGTATGAGGATCAGAGGACAATTTTGAGGAAATGGCTATCTCTCCCATCACATAGGCCTCAGGAATCAAGCTCAGGTCATCAGCTTTAATCTGCTGAGCCATTTATCTGACTTTATAGAACAAGAGATCAGGACTAGGCCTGCCTACATTGGATCCAGAAACAGGAGGAACAGGTAGGGGCCATTTTACATCTATTATTATTATTATTATTATTATTATTATTATTATTATTATTATTATTATTAATTTGCTAATTATCTCTAAATATCAGTGACAAGGCTGATCACATTACCAGGTAGACAAGACTAAACTCTAAAACAATTAACTGCCTTTGTTCAGATTCTCCATGAAGTATACTAGTTGGAGATGTTACACTAAAGGCAAATTTTGCAATGTTAGCCCTCTGTCTTCAGATTGCTGGCTCTCTGAATAAAGCATAGCTTAAATATTCAGTTCTGCATCTGTTTATGGATATTTGCAATGACATATACAAACACATTTTGTTGTTTTGTTTTATTTAGATACAAGGTCTCACTGTGCATGCCTCAGCAACCTGGAACTCACTAGGCAGACCAGGAAAAATCATATACACAGTAGTTTTCATGCTGTGCCTTGCCCTGAGTGACTCCATCTTATAACCCAGAAGTTTGTGCCATTTTGAGAGCAAATGCTGCAACAGAATGTTGTTTGTACAAGTAAATGGCCGCCATCTGTCCAACACAAACCGTGAGGCTCAAACTGACAAAAAACTTATTTTTAAACACAAATAAAATTATGCCACTTATCAACCCATCATATTAAATTTATCAGACACACTTTCCAAGTGGCCAGGCAGCCCCACATCCCACAGCAGCGATGAGCTGGACGCATGGGCAGACTTCTGTTCACGAACCAATTCGAACGCCAGTACAGTTAGTGGCCGCCTGTCGCCCATCCTGGCAAGCACAGAGTTGGATTATGTCCAGGACGACGATGCTCCACTCTCCCCCATGCTCTATAGCAACTCTGCTAGCCTGTCGCCCTCTGTGAGCAAGCCGTGTACTGTGGAGCTCCCGCGGCTGACTGACATGGCAGGTACCATGAATCTGAACGATGGGCTGGATGACAACCTCATGGATGACCTGCTCGATAACATCTCACTCCCATCATCTCAGCAGTTACCTCCTTCCCCTAATTTCCCCCGACTGAGTAGAGACTGCTCAGCATGATTGCAGGGGTGTACTCGGTCCTCGGCCAGTCTGGCCTCGGCTTGACCGGTTCTTGTTGGCTCTGCCTGGCCTCGAGCCCCCCTTGTTGCAGGGGTATTGCAGTCTCAGGAGCCTGTAATGACAGTACTGATGCAGGCTAGTGTCTTTGGGACACACACCATCAGTTAGCTTTGACTGGGGTCTCGGGACTAGGAGTCTGCCTGGGGCACGCGCCCAGGTCCCATCAAGGGCTCTGTGGCACCACCATCCCAACCGAAGGGACGGAGGCTGATTTTTACCTGGTCCCTACCCAGGGAGTGTGGTGGGCCTGCAATGAGGGACTCACCCCCTGCGTCTCTACTCAGGTCCTGGACACTAAGATTTTTGTGTCATGGTGCAACTGGTACCTCGGGTATTCTATTGCCCGATTAACACCCTGGAAGATTTCTATGACAGGAGTCCCACACACTTTCGGAGAGAGCCGGTTACCTTGACCCTGGCAGTCTTACTGGAATTTGGGGTTGCCGCTGGGGTCGGTACCAGAACGGCGGCCCTGATCCAGGGCCCCCAATATTATAATGAGCTACGGGTTGCCATTGATGAGGATATAGGAGCCTTAGAACAGTCCATCTCTAAATTAGAAGAGTCACTTACCTGAGGTTGTGTTACAAAATAGGTGGGGATTTGATTTACTCCTCCTAAAGGAAGGGGGTCTATGTGCAGCCCTAGGTGAAGAATGTTTCTATGCCGACCATTCAGGAGTCATCAAGGACTCCATGACAACATTAAGAAATAGGCTAGATAAAAGACAAAGGGACCGGGAGGCCCAGCAAGGCTGGGTCGAAGGATGGTTTGACAGATCACCCTGGTTACCCACCCTCATTTCAACAATTATGGGACCCCTAATCATGCTCCTCCTGATTCTCACTTTTGGTCCCTGCATTCTCAATAGTCTGCTCCAGTTCATTCGTGAGCGACTGAGCATCACCCAAGCCTTAGTGCTCACCAGGCCCTAAAAGGGGACCTCTGATATTCCAGGATTGGAATAGTCCCAAAATAAGAGGAGAGAATGAAAAAAACATGTTTTTGCGAACTAGAGAAAACGTTTTTGTGAACTAGCCATGACCCCACCCTGCCTGTTGACTAGAACGGTAGGTGTTTTCAACAGCCTGCAGGTGCTTCCCTGACCTTTGCCTGACCCAGCAACCGCTAGTCCTGCCTTTGACATAACCAATCATAGTAAATGCTCTTAAAATGAGCCAATCCCTGCGTTTGACAAACAACCCACTGTACCCCCCTCCCTGAATATGTGGTTTTTTTGTTTGTTTTTTTTTTTTGTTGTTTTTGCTTTTAAAAGTAGCCTGTAATAGCTAATCGGGGCTTTTCTCCCTGGCACGGCTGAGGAACCTGTTTGTGCAAATGAGAATAAACTTCCTCTTGCTTTTGCATCAACAGGACTGGTGGGTGGTTTCTTGGGGCGACCCTCCTGAGTTAGCATCTCAGAGTTGGGGTCTAACAAAGAGTAAACACATGTATATTCTAAATGTACTCATTTAGTGTGTGTGTGTATGTGTGTGTGTGAGAGTGAGAGAGGGGGAGGGAGGAAGAGGGGAAGAGGGAGAGGGAGAGAGAGAGAGGCTGAAGGACAGAGAGAGAGAGAGAGAGAGAGAGAGAGAGAGAGAGAGAGAGAGAGAGAGAGAGAAACTAAAGATGTCACGAATTTGAGAGGCAGTGGGGAGGACTCAGTGGGGGTTGCTGAAGAGGGCAAGGGAAGGGTAGAAATGATGTCAATACAGTATTAATGTATGAGATCTTCCTAAGGAGTCCGTAAAGGCAAGGAATTTTTTTTTTTTTTTTGGTTTTTCGAGACAGGGTTTCCCTGTAGTTTCTAGAGCCTGTCCTGGAACTAGCTCTTGTAGACCAGGCTGGCCTCGAACTCAGAGATCCGAAGGCAAGGAATTTTTTAAATATTTATTTATTATGTATACAATATTCTGTCTTGTGTGTATGCCTGCAGGCCAGAAGAGGGCATCAGATGGTTGTGAGCCACCATGTGGTTGCTGGGAATTGAACTCAGGACCTTTGGAAGAGCAGGCAATGCTCTTAACCACTGAGCCATATCTCCAGCCCCAAGGCAAGAATTTTTTAAAAATATTTATTTATTTGTTATGTATACAATATTCTGTCTGCGTGTATGCCCACTGGCCAGAAGAGGGCACCAGATCCCATTACAGATGGTTGTGAGCCACCATGTGGTTGCTGGGAATTGAACTCAGGACCTTTGGAAGAGCAGGCAATGCTCTTAACCTCTGAGCCATCTCTCCAGCCCCAAGGCAAGAAATTTTTAAAGGATTTAGAATACATGTGACAGAAGAGTGGAAAGGCGGCTATTTGAGTACAACAAGAGCAGGCCAGTGAGGGAGAGTACTTGGGAAGGAAGAGCAACATAAAGTATTGTGAAAGCCATTGCTTCATATGCTAATAAACAAATATAAACATAGAAACGTGAAGTAAGATGGGAATAATAACAATTATTGCCAAGGGTCATGCTTACCTAGCTAAATCAGTATTATTTGACAAATTAAAGTCAAAGAAACTTAGTCTGTGAGTTTGTTGTCATTCACTAAATTCCCATGTTTTGCAGAGACGAATGTGTTGGGTAATGTTTCCAACAGAGCTTACTAGGGACACTTTTTTCCTAGCTCTTAAGGAATCTCATTAGCATTTTCCCTAATTGTCAGGTCATCTTATATTCCCACCAATAGTTAGAGCACTGCCCTAGGATCAAAACAACTATCAGCTCAATCTGCAGAACCAGTCAGGGAGCCCGCAGGATGGCTCAGCAGGTAAATGCACTTACTGTCAAGCCTAGTGATAGGAGTTTGATCCCTAGAACCCACAAGATAGAAGGAGAGAATTGATTCAACACGGCGGCGGGAGTAAATACCTGTCTACAAGCCGTCCTCTGACTCCCACATACGTCCCCAGGCACCTGTGTGTTCCCATACACTCTTGTTGTTATCTCATAACCAAACACTTTCTGAATAGATTTAAGGCCTGCTCCCTGAGATGGACCGCATGTCTGGCATCATTATCTGGGCCAAGAATCTGTGGCTCAGTCCTTCAGCCTCTTGCCATCTTGTCTCTCCGGCTCAGTGCCCTGGCCCTCTCTTTTTTTTTTCTGACAGGCCACTAAACAGCTAGAGCCATTACCATTTGATATTACTTGATAAAAAGCTATTGGATCTCATTTCTATCTCACACATGGGAACTGCGAGGTGCTCACTTACCGCTACTCCATGTCCTGGTATTTCAGTGGACCTTTGCAACTTTTGCCAGTGATCTGATAGTTGGAAGCGTGTGCCCTATTATTCCAAGCTTTCTCTGCTGTTTTTCCTTGTTTCTAATGGGCTTTTTATCTTTACATACCTCTCTCCCCTAAATGGCAGGGCCCCTTTAAAGTAATTCTTGGAATTCCACCAGCTGTGAAGCGTGAGGGCCTTCCTTACTGGATTCACTCATCCTACCTCAAACCCTTTCCCCTCCACAAGCTAATCCTTCTTCATACGCAGCAACTCCAACAGGACCCTGCTCCTTTAAGTTCCAGAGGACACCAAGATTAACTGCCTTGTCTCCAATTTCACAAGAATGAGGCTTCAGGCTGCACTAGGAGCCCCACATGTTTTCCTTCCTGACCCCTCTCACTCCCCACCTCAGGCTGCTAGCATTCTGTTTCCATTAACCACACCCGGCTCCAAGCAATTCCCTATCTATATGTCCCCAGTAACATATTCAAAGCCTCCCATAAAACCAGCTAGCTGTTGTTACAGGACCAGCAGCTGCTGGCCATAGAGCTGGAGGGGCGAGACTACCAAACATGTCTGGGTGGTGAAAACCAGCAGCACCCAGAACATTTGGCCAGATCCAAGCAGCACCTGACAGTTCCACAGAGCCTAGACAGTGAAGGGACACAGCCAGCCTCCCCAGGAGGGGGCCAACCCCCCAGCTTTCTCAGGATCAGGTGATGCCCTACTGCCTGTCACTGGAGCTATGGGGGATCTGACGGGATCCCAAGGGCAGGCCTGAGATGCAGATGCCTGAATACTAACAGACAGGCTCTACATCCATGAGGATCTGAGCAGCATAAACTGGACTCAACTGGAAAAGGAATGAGGGCGATGATGTAATTATATTTTAGTTAACACTTTAAAATATCTTTTTAAAAGTGAGAACATGCAGTTGGGTGGGTAGGGAGGTGGGGGTGGATCTGTGAGGAGTCGCAGGGGTGAATATGATCAAAATATATAAAATTCTCAAAGAATTTATAAAAAATTTTTTTCTTATAATTCTTTATTGATTCTTTAGGAATTTCACATCATGCACCTCAATCCCACTGACCTCCAAGTCTCTCCATATCTTCCCCTCACCCCTACAACATCCTCCCCCAAAAGACTCCCCCCAATCACTTAAAAATGAAACAAAATAAAAAAGCCACCTTGATCCTCCATCTTCCTAATACGTCTTCATTTATCCTAGGGGCACTGGGTGCTGCGGTGTGTCATGCAGTGTACCGTTTTGTCCAATCAGCACCGCCCACAAAATGTTCACCGCAATGAGTCATTGATCCGGCTGCAGACGTCTGACACACCGTCACTGGACCCTCGTGTAAACTCCTCTCACATATCCTGCTGATGCCCGGAGTCACGGGGAACCTGTAGTTATCGATCTATGGAACCAGTCCCTTCCCACATTCCTACACGTCATAGATGGGGTAGATGCTAGGGCGGGGGCGACCCAAGGCCTAGGAGGTGTGTCTGGGTGGTAGCTAAGCTGGTCAGTCTGGGTCGCTGGGGCCGCTACCCTCAGGTGAGGGGGCAGAGCCAGCTCTCCTAGGCCCATGCCATCAGGGTCTGCTCTCCCAAGCCCATGGTGAGGGGCGTGGCCATCTCTCCTGAGTACAAGGGCCAGCCCTCTTGCTGCAGTGGGCAGGATCAGCTATACCCCCCACCCCCGCCAGTGAAAGGTAGGGCTGGCTCAGCACAGATTTCAACGCACATGGTTCATATGACCCCCTGTGGCAACATGGGCCATGGATATCATCACAGACCCCAGCTGTACAGGACCACCCACTAAGCCATGGCCCTTGGCAGCAGTTTGGGCCCAGACATCACAATGGCCCTGATGGCTACATAGACCACCCAGATCAGTATGCCTCTGGCAGCAGCAAGGCCTTCAGACACCAGCATGGTCCCAGGTGGCAGCCCAGATACCTGGCATCAGCATGTCCTCCGATGGTATCAGGAGCCACAGACATCAACACAAACCCTGGCTGCTAAAGGGCCTTGAACCCAGACATGGTCCTCAGCAGTAGCCCTGACCTGATGACATCCTGCCCCCAGGTGACACCACAAGCCACTCAAATTGGCATACCCTCATCCCCATCAGTGGCATGGCTCTTGGACACCAATGTAACCACAGGATGCATGCCAGATCCCAGGCATCCATGTGGTCTTTGATGGCACCACAGCCCATGGGCATCAACATAGACCTCAACTGTGGTAGGACCATGGACCCAGACACAGTACCCATTAGCAACCTGGGCTCAGATGTCGCCATAGCCCCAGGTAGCAGTGCAGGCCCCTCAGATCAGCATGGCCTTTGCGGCGGCACAATCTCTGCAGCAGAGTGGCACTCAAAATACTTAAAAAAAAAAACATGGTTCGGTGGGTAAAGGTGTTTGCCATGCAAGCCTCGTGTCCTGAGGACACACATAAAGGTGAAATGATTCCCATAAGTTATCCTCTGCCCACCTCCACAGGTGCACTGTGGCTGGTGCACACACACACACACACACACACACACACACACACACACAAATAATAAATCTATTTAAGTTTAAATAGAAATCTAGAAACTGAGTGCTAGAGTGGGGATACTCCAAAACGGTCTTTCTCCAAGAGTTGTGGCCACACTCACATACCCAATAAAGAGCATATGAAACACCAGCAAGAAGTCAGCCATTAGCACCTTTGCTCTCCCAGGTTCCCATGGGAGTTCCCTGAGAACTAAAGGGATCGCATAAAGGAAGAAATTTTAATGAGAGCACATTATATAGGAGACTTCTGCAAAGTAGATGTTCCATATTTTGGCAACGCTCTTGCAGGTTTGAGCACACAAAAATCAATCAAACTCTGCTTCCCAAACCACTGTAGTTTCATACACATATCTACATGCAGTGACAGCCCCTAAAACGCAGTGTTTAGTAATTCCTTCCTGTTGGTGGCAAAGATAGATTTGAGGCAGGATTTGTACTTCATCTGTCCTGCTGTGTCAGATCTCTTCATGCTCCTAGCCATGGCTTCAGCCTCGCATCTCGGGATCTGCTCTGCAGGTATCGTATTCAGGGATTTTATTACTGAGATAAAGTACCATGACAAAATGCAACTTGTGGAGGAAAGGGTTTCATTTTTAGCTTATAGTTCCATAGCACAGCCCATTATCAAAGAAGTTCAGTCAGGAACCCAAACATGGCAGGGACCCGGAGGCAGGAGTAGATGCAGAGGCCGTGGAGGGATGCAGCTTTATAGGTTAGCTCATCATGGCTTGCTCAGCTTGCTCTCATATAGCATCCAGGATCACCAGCCCAGGGATGGCTCCATTCACAGTGAGCTGGGTCCTCCCACATCAACCATCAATCAAGAAAATGTACCATAGGCTAGCCCAGAGGCCAATCTGCTGGAGGCATTTTTCTATTGAGACTCCCTCTTCCAAAAACGACTGCATCTTGTGTAGAGTTAACATAAACTACCTAGAACAGCAGGCTTCCAAAATTCCACAGAGAACAGTGAGATAGCCCTCAGATTCTGCATGTCACTGAGGGATAGCCTTGACATTTTGGTACTCCTACTTCCACCTCCCAAGAGCTAGGATTACAGGTGTGCAACACACCCAGTTTTATGAGATGCTGGAAATTGAACCCGGGATTTCATTCAAGCACTCTACTAACTGAACTACATCCTCAGCCCAGTTACAGTTATGCCTTATTACTGTGATGCCCACAATGCTGCATGGACCTTAGCTTGCTTTGGCCTCACTACTACCACGGGAGGTAGGTCCTGCTATTTCTGTATTGACAACCATAGACACAGAAGCTCGGAGACAAAAGAAGCTTACTGAGCTAGTGGTGTCAGACATAGGAGGACGACCTGAGACTCTTTTATGTTGAGGCCTGAGGAACTTAACTCCTTCAGTGTCCTGCTTTGTGAACATTGAAAGCAGAAGGAAATGGATATTAGTGATTGCTGACCAAGTTTTCTTGAATTAAACAGTCTTTGAAGAGGTTGGACAAAGAGTCCAGAAGACAGGCAGCATGGCGTAAGTGCTAACCTGGAAGCTCAGAGCTCTTGCTTGTTGCTCCAGCTCTGGGTCATGACAGAATGGCTACCAGCTCCATCTGAGGTTTCAGATTTCCTGCCTATAGAATGTTACTGAAGACAATTCCCGGGAAGGTCCCTGCCTTTCGAAGACAGCGTATAACCATTCTAAAGGCAAAGGAATAGAAAGAAACCACTTTTGAAAATGCTAAGCAGGGACCACTGACATGCCTGGAACGTGGGTATTAGTGTTAAGTCCACTCAATTTATTGCAGAGTCTCCTGTGTCCACAATCACTGGAACTAGTGACCCTGCAGAAGAAGATGATAAGATGTCATTTAATCCCATGACGGGATTCTACAGATGAGAAGAACTTTGCTACTGCCACCCTGTTTCCCCTTTTCCTGGTAACTTTTTGAGAATATAACACCTCAAAACACATTTAGAATTAGAGTTTGGGGAGATGTAGTTCAGTTGGTGGTGTGGTTGCCTAGTGTGTGTGGAATCCTAATTTTGATTCCCAGCACTAAATGGATTTTTGTGTTTGTAATTCCAGCATCAGGAGATAGGGACAGCTCATTCTTGGCTACATAAAGAAGTTTGAGGTCATCCAATGTTCCAAAAGACCCACTTTTTTTTAAAGCTATGGCATTGAGCAGAAGGTGACTGTACTTGGAAGACTTTAACAGGGCCAAAATTAAAGTGGGGTAAGTGAGGCATTTATCGTGGGTACGAAATCCATGAGGGGACTGGCTGTCTCTGAAATTAAGACAAGTCACATTTGACAATGTTACTAAGAAATCAAAATTAATGCCAAAAGTCCATAATGAATGAATGGAATATCAAGGCAGGCTTGTTGCTGCCCAGTTCTCTGCTCTTGCAGTATACTCATTAAATCTGCTTTCTTCCTCCTGAAAAAAAGCTAACTAAGGACAGGGTCTGCCTCTGCTTCTGCGTGCCTTGCTCTACTTGCTCTGGTTTTGCCCCCTTTCCATTCTGGTCCAGCCCAGATTTGGATAAAGTTGTTCAAATGTTTCCTTTTGTGAAGTTCAATTTTTTAAAAAAGATTCCTTTTTATTTTTTTATTTTTTTTTTTCTGAGACAGGGTCTCAGGTAGCCCAGACTAGCCTTGAACTTGATGTGTAACTAAGGATGACCTTGAACACCGGCTCCTTCCGCCTTTTGTTGCTTTCTGTGTCTTAGAGTGGAATAGCCGTGTGTCATCCGTTTGAAAGTAAGGTACTTGAGGGTCCTAAAAACAAGGAAAATTTCAAGTCAGGGAGCCTGGTGACACCCTGCCACGGTGTCTAGGTGAGAGATGGGCAGGAGAGGCAGCCACGGGGTAGTTAAGGTCAAAGGCAGACCTGTTGATTCTGCATGTAAGAGAAAGAATTGTATTTGTCCTTCTCAAATCTGCTTTATTTTGCTTTAAATGATGGTTTCTATTTCTATCCATGTTTATGCAATACAATCATTTCATTCTTTTTAATGGATGAATAATACTCCATTATGAATAGCATAATTACCTTATCTGTCCACATGTTGATGGACATCTACAGTGGTTCCGTGTTTTATACATTATATAAAATCCCAGGAGTGCTATAGCTAGCTCATGTGGTAGTTCTATCTTTAATCTTTTGAGGAACATCCAAACCGATTTCGTTAGTGGCTGCTGCATTAATACACATTTTCTTCAGGCTTTAGACAGTCTAAGTTCTTTGCATTTTCACATGATTATTAGAATCAGCTTTTTAATTCTAAGACTAAAGCTAATGGCTCTTTTAGTGGACTCATTTTTCTGAGTATTGCTAATATAACAATATTAAGTATTCCAATACATGAACACAGTAGGTATATCAAATTTCATTAGGGGCCTCTTTAATTTCATGTAACAATGTCTTGCACTTTTTCAGTGTAAAATTTCAAGCTCATATGTTGCTTTTGTTCTTGTGTATTGTATTCTTTTAATGCTATACACACTGTTTTTATTTTTATTTAAATTTTAAGACACTTTACTGTTAATTAAAATATAATTATATCATTTCCCCTCTCTACAATCCCTTCTAGTCACATCCCCATTCCCTCTTAAATTCATGACCTGTTTTTCTTTAATTACTATTGTTATAGGAATATATATACAAATAAATATATAAGTACATCCTGCTGAGTCTGCGTAGTATTGTGTGTATGTATCACAGCAATACAACTTCCTAAACAAGAGTTGAACAATGACAGATTTTATTATTTTTTTAAGATTGTTTATTACTATTTAGAAAAGTAATTCTTTTTAAAAAAGATTTATGTTATTTGTAATAATGTGTATGAATGTGCATCTGAGCAGCACAGTGTCTGTTTGGGGGTATGCTCATGCGAGTGTAGCTGCCCATGATGGCAGGAAGAAAGTGTCCAATTCCCTGGATCTGGAATTACAGTCCTCCAGGCCATTGTGAGGCACTCCTTGTGAGTACTGGAAACTGAACTTGGGGCCTCTAGAAGAGCAGTACATGTTTTTAACCACTGAGCCATCCCGCCAGACTCACAACTTTCTTTCTTTCTTTTTTTGAATGGATTTTATTTCCTGGAACCCTGGTGATTTTACTTAATAGTCTTTTTTCATAAGTAAGGACGATATTTTTTCTGTTTCTTTGTGTACCTCCTAACCTTGTATTGATGACTGGATGCTTTAAATATTATAACACGATAACTCTGGGAATCCAATCCACCCATGGGGCTAATTATTGTTTCTCTCTTTTTTTATTTGTTGTTGCTGCTGTTTGTTTGTTGAATGGCTTTGCAAACTGAAATCTATTAAATGTGTACTCTTCATTGTGTGAGGCCACGCAAGTTTCTGCCTGCTTAGTCTCATAGTCAGCAAATGTTTAATACCCTCAACTAGTAAAGCTCTCAGGCTATCATACATTTTACTGTGTTGACAGATACCTTTAGTGCATGGGCACAGTTTACAATTCTGCCTCAAGGTCAGCCAGAGACAAAAGATGAGACTATCTTAGGCATCAAGGGTGGATGGAACCTGAAAAACCCACTTTTCAAGACCATAGTACCACAGCAGGATAAGGCCTTGGACAAAATCTAAAGAAGGGGTCATGGGCTTGCAAGTTGAACATCTCATTTACCTCACCCCACTCCCAGTCTGGGTGAAATGGTCTATCATAGTAAGGAAAAGGCAATTGTGATCTGCCTGTCCTTCTGAGGTGTTTTATCCCTCATCTTTCTTTTTAGAAGCATGTATTTTCCTATTTTGTTTTGTTTTGTTTTGTTTTCAAGACAGGGTTTCTCTGTAGCATTGGAGCCTGTCCTGGAACTAGCTCTTGTACACCAGGCTGGTCTCGAACTCACAGAGATCTGCCTTCTTCTGCCTTCTGAGTGTTGAGATTAAAGGTGTGTGGACCACTACCACCTAGTTGAAGCATGTATTTGATATGTTTATTCTAGGCATTGTTTATACGCCTTTACATACAATGCCATATTTAATTCCCATTTTAACTTCACAGGGTTCTTGTTCATGTTAGTATACATATATTCGTGTAAAAAGATGTGCAAACTCACACTTCTGTGGTTATTTGTTGTAGGTGGTCCTTCTGTATTTGTGTTGCTTTCATTGGTTAATAAAGAAACTGCTTTGGATCTGGTGATAGGGCAGAGCTTAGGTAGGCAGGGAGACAGACTGAATTCTGGGAGGAAGAAAGCAGAATCAGAAAACCGCCATGGAGCTGCCAGAGTCAGACATGCTGAATCTCTCCTGGTAAGCCATGACCTCATGGTGATATACAGATTATGAGAAATGGGTTAAATCAAGATGTGAGTTAGCCAATAAGAGGCTAGAGCTAATGGGCCAGGCAGTGATTTAATTAATACAGTTTCTGTGTGGTTATTTCGGATGTAAGCTAGCTGGGCAGCCAGAAAAAGGGGCCCCACTCCCTACAACAGTTATTTGGCTTAAATCCAAATTTTCTGGCTCCTTGTACAGAATTACATGAAAATTGACATGCTTAGGGACTCTATTTAATATAACTAATTTGCTCATAATTAGTTAACATGTTTTTGTATTTTATCTTTATCTAAATTATTCCATGTGTGATCTTTGGAGCATCAACTACAGAATATAGAACAAATATAGAACTTAAAGTATAATATATTAGATTTGGCATACTTTTGAATCACATCAAAATAATTTATTAAAATGGGAATCCCATTTTTATATAGACTACGAAGAATATAGAATTTAGAAATTTAGAAATCTTATAAAAATGCATTTTGTGAAATATTTTTTCTATAATAAAATAATTTTAGGTATCATAAAGAAGTAATAAAAGTCAATATTGTCATCATAGTTATTTATATATGATTATACATAAAATAAGTCACTTTACATATGAGAGAATCAAGTAGAAAATTTTGCTATGGTCAAAGAAATTTTAAACTTTAACGTTAAAAATATGTATTCTAATATCTAGATATATTATACAAATGAACTTTTATACTTTTGAGATTTTTAAATATAGGTATTTTTTATTTCTTGAGACAGGTTTTCTTTGTGTAGCCATGGCTGTCCTGGAACTCGCTTTATAGACCAGGCTGGCCTTGAACTATATTTCTTTCTTGAAAGTCTACTTTTAAAATTTATTTTAAAAAATTTTATGTATAAAAACTGTATTTACATAATTCCTGCCTCTCTCTCCTTCCTCCAGCTTTTCCTGTGTTCCCCTTCCCTATTCCTTCTCAAATTCAAAGCCTCTTATTTTGTATCTATAAAATATATTATATATATGTATAAAATTTATAAATACAACTGCTTTGTTCATTCAGTGTTATTCATGTGTATATGTTTTAACAGCCCACATAGTTTACTTAGTGCAGTACTTCTAAAACTTCATATTCTTTTTTTCCTTTGAAACATGTTCTCATGTAGCCAAGGCTGATCTCAAACTCATTATGTACTGGAGAATAACCTTGAATTTCTGATCCTCCTGCCTCAGCCTCCCAAGTGTTCTGATTATAGGCATTTGCTATAAGCTACAATTCAAAGAACTGTGCCTTTAGAATCATATCAGGGAAATGCAAATCAAAACAACTTTGAGATATCATCTTACACCTGTCAGATTGGCTAAAATCCAAAACACCAATAATAACCTTTGCTGGAGAGGTTGTGGGGTAAGGGGTACACTCATCCATTGCTGGTGGGAATGCACACTTGTGCAACCACTTTGGAAAGCAGTGTGGCGGTTTCTCAGGAAATTCGGGATCAACCTACCCCAGGACCCAGCAATTCCACTATTGGGAATCTACCCAAGAGATGCCCAATCATACAACAAAAGCATATGCTCATCTATGTTCATAGCAGCATTATTTGTAATAGCCAGATCCTGGAAACAACCTAGATGCCCTTCAGTGGAAGAATGGATGAAGAAACTGTGGAATATATACATGCTAGAATACTATTCAGCGGTAAAAAACAATGACATCTTGAATTTTGCAGGCAAATGGATGGAAATAGAAAACACTATTCTGAGTGAGGTAACCCAGACCCAAAAAGATGAACATGGGACGTACTCACTCATAATCAGTTTCTAGCCATAATTAAAGGACATCGAGCCTATAAATTTGGGATCCTTGAGAAGATAATAAGAAGGTGAACTCCCAAAAAAAGATATAGTAATCCTCCTGGATATTGGAAGTAGACACGATCGCCAGGCAAAATTGGGAACTTGAGGGTTGGGCAAGACTGGGCCAAGGGAAGATGGGGAGAGAAAAGTGTGAAGGGGAGAACGGGGGGAGCTCGGAGGAATGGGGTGCTTGGGATATAGGAAGGGTGGATATGGGAGCAGGGAAGCATATATCTTAATTTAAGGAGCTACCTGAGGGTCGTCAAGAGACTTGACCCTAGAGGGGTTCCCAGGTTTCCAGGGAGACGCCCCCAGTTAGTTCCTTGGGCAGCTGAGGAGAGGGAGCCTGAAAAGGCCAGTTCCTATAGCCATACTGATGAATTTCTTGCATATCACCTTAGAACCTCCACCTGGCGATAGATGAAGAAAATGACAGAGCCCCACATTGGAGCACCGGATTGAGCTCCCAAGGTCCTGATGAGGAGCAGAAGGAGAGAGAACATGAGAAAGAAAGTCAGGACCGTGGGCGAACCTCCAACTGGCGACAGATGGGGAAGGTGACTGAGCCCCACATTGGAGCACTGGACTGAGCTCCCAAGGTCCTGATGAGGAGCAGAAGGAGCGAGAACATGAGGGAGAAAGTCAAGAACGAGAGGGGTGCGTTCACTCATGGAGACGGTGGGACAGAACTAATGGGAGATCACCAACTCCAGTTGGAATGGGACTGATGGATCATGCGACCAAACCCGTCTCTCTGAATGTGGCCAACAGCGGGGGCTGACTGAGAAGCAAAGGACAATGGCTCTGGGCTCTGATTCTTCTGCATGGACGGGCTCTGTGGGAGCCTTCTCAGCTTGGTCGATCACCTTCCTGGACCTGGGGGGAGTTGGGAGGACCTTGGTCTTAGCATAGAGTGGGGAACCCTGATGGCTCCTTGGCCTTGAGAGGGAGGGAGGGGAGGTATGGGTGGAGGGGAGGGGAGGGAAGGGGGAGAAGGAGGGGAGGGAAGGGGAAGGAGTAGGGGAGGGAGGGGGGAGGAGGAGGGAAGGAGATGGAAATTTTTAAATATAAAAAAAATAAACCATGAGAAAAAAAATAAAAAAAAAGAATGGAAAAGAATAAAAATAAAAATAAAAAATTTTATGTATAAAAACTGTATTTACATAATTCCTGCCTCTCTCTCCTTCCTCCAGCTTTTCCTGTGTTCCCCTTCCCTATTCCTTCTCAAATTCAAAGCCTCTTATTTTGTATCTATAACATATATTATATATATGTATAAAATTTATAAATACAACTGCTTTGTTCATTCAGTGTTATTCATGTGTATATGTTTTAACAGCCCACATAGTTTACTTAGTGCAGTACTTCTAAAACTTCATATTCTTTTTTTTCCTTTGAAACATGTTCTCATGTAGCCAAGGCTGATCTCAAACTCATTATGTACTGGAGAATAACCTTGAATTTCTGATCCTCCTGCCTCAGCCTCCCAAGTGTTCTGATTATAGGCATTTGCTATAAGCTACAATTCAAAGAACTGTGCCTTTAGAATCACTACATGCTGAAATGTGTGTGTAACTGTGTTGTGGAATATTACTTTCTCTATGTAAAGGTGTGTTACATTTGTTTATGCTGCATTTGTCTAACTATGTAAAGATGTGTTGCACTGGTTTATGCTGCATTTGCTTAATTATTTAAAGATGTGTTGCTGTGTTATCTTTCCTGCCTAAAGCACCTGCTTGGTCTAACAAAAGCAGAACAGCCCATAGCTAGGCAGAGTACAGATATGCATGGCTTGTGGGCAGAGAGAATAAGTAGGAGGAGGAATCTAGGCTTGGGTAGAGAACAAGATGCGAGAGAATAAGAGAAGAGAGAATGAGTGAGAAAGAGAGGAATACACTCTGTGCCAGACAGACAGACACGGATGAAGCAGGAAAGTCGGACATACAGAGGGAAAGAAAGGTAAAAGCCTCATGGCAAAATGGATGAAGAGAAACAGGTTAAATGAAGTTCTTATAAGAACTATCTAGAAACAAGCATAAACTAAGGCCGAGCCTTCATAACTAGCAGTAAGTTTCTGTGTCATGATTTGGGAGCTGGTTGGTGGCTCAAAAGAATGTCTGCTACATAGCAGCACAAGCAAATCTTTTATAAACCTGGCCCTTTCAAAGACCACCTGGCCACTTCAATGGCTCAGTTCCACTTTCAAAGGCTTCCTTAGGATCAACCACAGCATAGTAACAACTAGAATAAAAAGACCAGAAAGGAACTCAGAGTCAGGACTTGCTGCAGTTAGACATTTGGGAAGGAGACATTTTACATACTCAGAGTCCCATTGCAGAGACCTGGTCTCGCAGACCCACTTGTCTCTGCGGAAGAGTTATGGAAAGGCAGCTTTCCTGGAAGACAAGGCTGGCTTCACAGTTGAGAGGGCTATAGGAAGAGAAGACTCAGAGGCTCTGCAACTTTACTGAAAAGAAAAGCACGGACACTGGCAATTTTAGCAAGGCAGTATGTAATAGCGGTCACACTCCCCGGTGACTACGTCTTAAGCTAAGTCTTTTGCAAACCTCCTCTACACAAAAGGCATCCTGGCGAGGGGTAGGAAGGTCATCTTACTCACCATCATTGGTCCAGAAATGTCAGAAAGCCAGCTCAAGTTCCACACACTGAGTAAGACCAAACCAATCCCAGACAGACATTGCAAACCGAAACCAATGCACAAACGCTCTCTGCATAGCCATAGGAAGCACTAGCCTATTTTGCGTGCCTACAGACTTACATGATTTTGGAGTTCCTGTCTAGCTATTCTAGAGAAAGGGGGCAGGAACTTCGTTGAGGGATGGGCCATATATGCAGCAAGCATTTATCATAGCTCTTATATTTAGGCCTTTGATTCATTTCAATTTTTGTATATCATGTATATTAGTTCCATTTCTCCTTGCTGTGACAAAAGGCCTAACAGAAGAGCCAGGCAGTGGTGGTGCACACCTTTAATCCCAGCACTCAGGAGGCAGAGGCAGGCAGATCTCTGTGAGTTTGAGGCCAGCATG
The DNA here is from genome assembly GCF_903992535.2 of Arvicola amphibius. Classification (NCBI taxonomy): domain Eukaryota; kingdom Metazoa; phylum Chordata; class Mammalia; order Rodentia; family Cricetidae; genus Arvicola; species Arvicola amphibius. Next base: position 117,777,649 of record NC_052065.1, read on the forward strand.
ATTTACAGAGAGAGTTCCAGGGCTGCCAGGGCTGCCCAGAGAAACCCTGTCTCGAAAAACCAAAACCAAACAAAACAAAAAGACCTGAGAGAAGCAACTTAAGAAAGATTTGACTTACTGTCTCCAAGCATCACACGTGATCATGGCAGCGAAGACAAAGTGACGTGACTGAGGATACGGGAACATGTGGCAGCAGCTTATTCACCTGGCAGTGAACTAGGAGGCAAAGAGAGACGAGCAGTTGAGAGAATACATCTCCAAGGGCCCACCCTCAATGACCTGCTCTCTCCTGCTAGATCCAACCTCCTAGACTATCCAGAGCCTACCAAAGCAGTACCGCCAACCAGGAACAGGTGTGGAAAACAAGAACCGGTGGGGAGCATTTCAAATACAAATAACAAGATTAAAAGGATCGGTTCGGTTGCATTTTTTTTAACCAGAGGATAGTCTGCTTTCCCAGAACCATTTATCTTTTTCCACTAAATGCTCTTAGTACCTTTGCCTAAATAAGCAAATAAATAAACAGATAAATAAATAAATTAATAAATGAATGAATAAATAAATAAGCAAACAAACGCGAGAGGGGGTATTTCTGAGGACCTGATTCCCCTGCCCTGATCTCTGTATCTATTTTCACTCCACCCATTTTGCTTTCATTAAACTCTCTAGTTAGTTCTGAAGTTGAAAACCATGGTGCCAATGAGATGGCTCGGTGGGTAAGGGTGCTGGCCGCCAAGCCTGACAACCTGAGTTCATTTCCCAAACCCCAGAATGGGGAAGAGAAGAACATATTCTGCAAGTTGTCCTCTGAGCCCCATATGCATGCCATAGCATAGGTGTGCACATAACATAACACAACACACACACACACACACACACACACACACACATACACGCACGTTAAGAAAATTTGGAATCCTCCAATTCTGTTATTTTTCAAGATTATTTTGGCTATTTAGAGTTCCATGACATTTCAAATAAGGTATTGAATGAATTTTTCTATTTGCTTAAAAAAACACTGGTAAGTTTGGGGACTGTCTTTTAATTCTAGCTGTCTTAATTTGCTTCTCTCTTGCTGTGAGCAAAAGCAACTTGGGGAGGAAAGGGTTTATTTCCGCTTTCGGTTTATAATCCATGAAGGGATGTCAAATCAGAAACTCCAGCAGGGCAGGAACGGGAGGCTAGAATTGAAGCAGAGATTATAAAGCTGCTTACAGGCTTGCTCCCCATGGCTTGCACGGTTTGCTTTCACATTCACTGCTGGACCACCTGCCTAGGAATGGCTCCACCCACAGTGGCCTGAGCCCTCCCACATCAATCACCAATCAAGCAAATGCCCCACAGGCTTTCTCACAGTCCAGTCTGATTGAGGCTTTTTCTCAAATGAGGTTCCTTCTTCCCAAGGACTGTACATTGACCAAAACTAACAAGACTGTATGTTAATGTGTGAAATAAAATTGGCACTCATTAATAGAACACCGTGGGTGCTGACTTACATGGATACACTGTGTAGTGTGTAAATCAATAGAGCTATAGCTTTCTGCTGAGCATGGCCGAAAGCAGAAGGAATGGAATCCCCAGCACTCGGGAGACTAACAAAAAAGGTTTGGTGCAAATTCAGGGCCATCCTGTCTTCATAGCAAGACCCTGTCTCAAAAGACTGAAAACATTTTAAAGATAATGTTTTAAAGATGAGCGTAACTTTCTTCTCAAACATAAAATTTATTATCCTTTTGTGGTGAAAAGCCGAAACTCAAAAGACTTTTTTCTGTTTGTTTTTTTTTTTTTAAAAAAAAACATAAAGTAGATAGCTGTTATCTATGGTCACTCTACTGTGCAGTAGATCAGCGGGCCTTTTATTCTAACTATAATTTAGCATTCATTAATTGACCTTCCCTATTCCACCCTCCTCCTTACTATCCCCGCTCCGTTGTTCCTCAACTTTATTGCAGTCACTGTTATCTAGGCAAAAAATGTCATATGTTCCAGGCTGGCCTGATGCTCACCATGTAGCCAGAGAAGACCTTCAATGTCTGATCCTCCTACCTCCACCTCCAGAGTGCTGGTATTAAAGAATCGTGCCACCACCCGTTTGTTGAGGTGTTGTGGAGAAAGCCCAGGATTTCATGTATACTAGGAAAACACTTTACTAAGTGGGCTACATCCCCAGTCCCTTTTACTCTCAAATTCTGCAACATCAGTTTTATTAGACGTCACATATGAGTGTGGTCATATGGTATTTGTCCTTCTATGCCTGGCTTAACATAATAATCTCCAGTCTCCAACATGTTACAAATGACAAGATTTCATTATTTTTATGGTTTAAAACAAACAAACACACACACACACAGCACAGCACAGCACATTTTTGAGACAGGCTAGTCTCAAATTTGAAATCCTCTTGCCTCAGTCCCCTGAATATTGGGGCTACAGGAATGCGCCACTGGACAAGGCTTCCCATTTATCTTATTTACTTTTTATTTATTATTATTTTTCTCAAGGGTGTTGTGCCCAGATTACGACCCCCAGAGAGAGACCACCAGAGAGGCCCAGACTGTAATAAGCAAGGTTTAATCAGCATAATACAAACACGTTTGGAATTTATCTCCATCCCCGTTACAACAAGGTAGAGAGGAGTTGTATCTCCTCTGTAGGGTAAGCTTTTAAAGGCATAACTACAAAGAGAATCTTTGAAGATGCTTTGGCATGGGTACAAGGACTTTTTTCCCTCCCATTCTGTTAAGTTAGCTTTTTCCTTGTTTTTAGAGCAAGGCCACTGTTCTTGAGTTAGGCCATCTTTATCAGCCTGTTCCAGGTGGCTGGCTGGGCTGAGCTAAGTGACCTTGTGCTTGCAATCTCCTGGGTGGGAGAGGGGAAGGCCACTATCTTCCTGGGAATACATTCTGCTAGGAAATTTCTTCTTGTCCCTTTGAGAATAAGGGATGAGGGTCCCACAAAGGGTACATGTGTGAAGCATACACCCACGAGAGGGTGCATGTTAGTGTGGATGCAGATATATGTGTACGTGTGCTATGAGTGCATGTGGAGATCCAAAGTTGACACTGAGAGTCCTCCTTGGTTTTTCTGCACATTCTCCATCAAGTCAGAGTTTCTAGGTTGAACACATAATTCACTGATATGACTTGTCTCTCTAACAAGCTTCCTCTGTGATCTCCTGTCTGCCCTTTAAACACTGGAATTATGAGTGAATCGTCATGCTCACCTAACATTTATTTTGGTTCTGGGGATCCAAATTCCTGTCTTCACACTTGTAAAGCAAGCCTTTTCTCTACTGAGCCATCTCCCCGTACCTTCCTATTTATTTCATCTTTAATACCTTTCATTGTCGTTTTGCAGCCGTGAATATTTTTTAACCATTGCAAGTAGAATTATATTCTTGATTCCTTTGCAGATTGAAAAATATTTTTAGGTTTTTTTGGTATATAAAACACAGTATTTGTCCTTCATCACTTCTTGCTTTTGTGTTTACAATCAGGGAAAATGAATACAAATTTCTGCTGAGTGCCCTTTCTCATTTCAATACACTTCGGATCAGGGAAACGTCCTGCCCACAGTTAAGATAGGTCTTCCCATATCAATGAATATAATATATCCAGAGGTTCATCTTTCAGGTTATTCTATAATTGATCAAGTTGACAGAGAACACTCAACATCATACCCATGTATTTATCTTTATTAGAAATCCTTATATCTTTACATGACTAGGAGATACTCCCTAGGATTCTTTATTTTCAGCCAGGTGTCACCTTAGCACGTCTTGAAGGGTGAGTCTCCAGAAACACCCTTTGTTATTGCTTATCTAAGAATGTTCTGTACCTCTAGCTTCATTTACATTGGTTTTTTTTGGGGGGGGGTGTTGAGACTACCCTATGTAGTCCTGGCTAACCTGGTACTCTCCATGTAATGCAGGCCGGATCGAACTCATGGGAGTCTTCTCGGCTTAGCCTCCAGAGTGCCAGAGTTAAAGGCATATACAACTATACCCAACTTCATTTTCCGTAAGTAACATAGCAACAAGGGGATTGTACAGGTAAAATTCTACAGGTCGAACTTCCTGATAGACCCTGTAATAGATATTGAAGTATTTCGTATTGCTTTTATATTTCTTATAATATAGATCATTAAAAATCCTCCAAAGGGGGGTTGGAAGATGGCTCAGGTGGTAAGGTGTTTGCCGTGCAAGCACGAGGACCTGAGTCCACACTCAATATGCACGCAAAAAGCCAGTCATAGCAGTGTGTGCCTCTATTCCTAACACTGGGAAGGCGGAGCCAGACAGGAAGATCTCTGGAACTCACTGGCCACTTTGAATTGCTGAATCTATGTGATCCAGGTTCAGTGAGAAGAAACCCTGTGTCAAGGAAATGGTGAAGAGCATTAAGAAGACATTCTCTATCAACCTCGGGCCTCCATACACACATGCACACATGTGCATTCATACCAGCACATACTTGTGCACACACGCAGAGCATGTGCACATAACACTCTCTCTCTCTCTCTCTCTCTCTCTCACACACACACACACACACACACACACACACACACACACACACACACACACACACACACACACACACACACAGGCACAAATCCTCCATGGTAGTTAATTGCCAGCTGCCCTATGAGTGAACACTTAAAGATAATTTCATCACTGGGCATGGTTGTGCTCACCCATAATCCCAGAATTTTGGGGATGGAAATGGGAGGCTCAGGACTTCAAGGTCATCCTTACTATGTAGCAAGTCTGACAAGAGCTTAGGCTACATGAGATACTGTTTCAAATGGGGATGAGGATGAGGCAGAAGGTAAAGATGCTTCTTGCTGCCAGGCCAGATAACCCCACTTCAATCTCCAACACCCACGTGGTTACAGGAAAAGACAGACTCTCACAAGCTGTCCTACACAAGCTGGCATCTGCACATCCACTTAAACAAAGAATTAAATGTTTTAAAAAAATGAGAAATAAGAAAAAATAAACATTTTTTTCAGATGTAAAACCACAAGATCTAAGGACAGAAAGGGACCTTAGAGAGTTCCACAAAGATACCATTCAAATGAAGTCAAGTATCAATTATTTATTCTCCTTTCAAAAATATTATCTTATGAGAACCCTGAACATTAAACTTACAACACAGCATGCTTCCGTGTTCAAGCACTATAAAAATAGACTTAAAAGATGGTCCTTCTTGGCTTCGTGCCAGGATCTCGGCTGTTAGGCTAGAAGTTTCAGACAAGTGGCACTTCTGATTCTAATTTCTCAGCGAAGAGGGCCTTTCTACCACCCTCCAACTATAGAGTGGTTACCTGGGGCTGGCAGCCTGAGGATTTCACAGGAGGCTGAAAATGTGTACAGCTGATCATTAAAGTCGACGTCCACCTGACCTAAATCTATCTTTGGCATTTGTGGAACTTTCACACACACCCTTTACAGGGAGATTCCTGTTTTAACAGGTTTGGCAAGACACAAAAATTGCTAGGTTCACCCTCATCTCCATAAAAGGGACACCTACTGTTCCAAGGTGTAGAGAAGAGGCAAACATGGTGCCTTTTCTTTTTCTTACATGAAGCAAATGCTTGTTATTGTACGTGACAAATGGCGCATGCTGGGGGATGCTGGGAGATGCACAATAGAGACAGGTTTTGCCCATTCCAGAGCAAAAACCTTTGGAAAACAAGATGCAAACTCGGTTTTTCATCTCTATCGCTGTTCAGGGGGCTTCTGAGATTGCCAGATTGTATGTAGTGGTATTTTGTTTATGTTTTAACAAATAAAGCTTGCCTGAAGAGCGGAGTGCAGAGTTAAGACACTAGAGGCCAGGGAGTAGTGGCACACACGTTTAATCCCAGGACTCGGGAGACAGAGGCAGAGGGATCTCTGTGAGTTCAAGGCCACCCTGGGCTTTATGAATTGATGCAGTCTAAAAGAGAAACCGAGCTCACATAAAGGTGATCCCAGTAATTGGGATCCCATGCCTTTAATCCCAGCACTAGGGAGGTGGATATGGCGCGAAATGGCTGGGCAGAGAGAGGATATAAGGCAAGAGGAGACAGGAGAGCAGTGCAGTCTGAGGTTTGGTGGCGACAGATGGGGTCTGAGGATCGCCCCGAAGTCAGAGGATAAAGTCTAAGGAGACAGTCTGACAGGATGGCCCCTTCAGTCTGAGCATTGGTAGAACTTAAGAGGTCTCTCTAGTGGCTGGCTGTACTGCTTCTCTGATCTTCAGCATTAACCCCTATATCTGATTCTGGGTTTTTAATAAGAACAATTAGAATTCATGTTACAAAAGATAACTGTAGTATGTGACTTCCTTCATGAAGCTTGGGTTCTACAAAAGAATCATGACCTTCTTAGTATCCTATCTTCCATTTCTGCTTACTTCCAGTGCCAGCACTAGCAACTGCTTTTCTTTTCGGTTAGTAATACAGGAAAAAAAAAAAGCCTGGGCACAGGAGACAACGTTGTTTTAACTTCATAAGAGTTCCTGCTCAGAGCTATAAAAGCTGTGTGGTGCCGGGCAGTGGTGGCGCATGCCTTTGATCCCAGCACTCGGGAGGCAGAGGCAGGCGGATCTCTGAGTTCGAGGCCAGCCTGGTCTACAAGAGCTAGTTCCAGGACAGGCTCTAGAAACTACAGGGAAACCCTGTCTCAAAAAAAAAAAAAGCTGTGTGGTTAGCTAGGCTCAGCAAGACCAGGGCCACGGGTGTCTTCCTCTACTTATCAGTCTGATGGGGAAGGAAGTTCAAATGCACATCTCTGCCAAACTGCAAGTCACCACAGGACATGGACAGTCCGGCTTTTTCCTAAATGTGGGGATCACAACCACTAAGTGTAGACAGATTTGGGGGGAGGGGCGCCAGCTCACAAAATAATGACATAGAGCCTTGCTATTATGAAAGCTCAGCCACTAGCTTCGGCTTATCCTACTAGCTCTTACAATTTAAAAGAACCTGTTTCTATTCATCTACATGTTGCCATGTGACTCCTGGCTTTTTCCGCTCCTCCTGTACATCTTTCTCTCCCTGAGTCCGGCTTGCAATTCCTCCTTTCTTCATCCCAGAGCTCTCTGCCCCCAGAAGTCCTGCCTAACCTCTTCCTGCCCAGCTAATAATGGTCATCCCGGTCTTTATTAAACCAGTCACATTTACACAGCTTCACACCGTGTGAAGGAATTTCCCACAACAATTAAGGCCATAAGTACCAAATGTTTACAAAGAACTGAACTGGTGCAAGGCATGGTGGTCTAGGTTCGTAAACCTAACACTCAGAGGTGGGGGTAAGAGGATCAAATTTCAAGGTCACCCTCGACAATGTATCTAATGGGTAACCAAGCTGAGCTGCAGGAGATCCTGTCTCAAAGAACACATAACACATAAACAGCAAAAAGAGAGCTGAGGATGAAGCTCAGGTGATTGTCTGCCATAAACAAAGCCTTGGGTTCAGTTCCTAGAGACTTCATGAATCAGACATGGTGGAATGTACCTGAAATTACAGCCCTTGGGATATGGAGGCAGGTGAATCAAAAACTCAAGGTCATCCTCAAGTTCATAGCAAGCTGGAGACCAGTCTGAGCTACGTGAGATCCTCTCAAACAAAAGAACAAACCGAGCTGGAGATATGCCTCAGAGATTAGGAGCCTTTGTGTTTTGTCAGATGGTCTAGGTTCAGTTCCCACAGCTGTCTATAATTCCAGCTCCAGGAGATTCACCGCCCTCTTCTGGCATCCTCAGGCATTGCAGTCATATGGTATACAAGTACATGCAGGCAAAGTACATTTTAAAAATACATATTTTTAAAAAATTAAATACACATTTTTTTAAAAATCTAAAATAAACAACTAAGAGGTTGAAGTTTGAGGACACTTTGCGGGGGTATTCAGCTTTTATGAAGATTTTTGGATATTGGATAAATGTTAGTTAAGGATCTTATTTTTATGATACTACAGTAATAATGGAGAAAGGAAGACACAAAGAGCCCAAATATACTTTCAGAAGTGGTAGTACCTCAGGCATGGTGACACGCACCTATAGAATTTATAGTTCCGTTAAGAAGGGAAGTCCAAGCAGGGCAGTAGTGGTACACAGCTTTAATCCCAGCACCCAGGAGGCAGAGGCAGGAGGATCTCTGTGAGCTCAAGGCCAGCCTGGTCTACAGAGAGTTCCAGGACAGCCAGAGCTGTGACACAGAGAAACCCTGTCTCCAAAAAGAAAACAAAAAGAAGGGAAGGCAAGCAAGGAAATAATGATATAGGGGCTTTAAGGTGACTTTTCCTGTGACAACGGCAAATGGAAATATCATCGGCTAAGAAACAGGAGACATGGTTAGGTTTGAGCTTTTTTGAGTTTGTTAAGAGTGTCATGAGAAAGTAATGGAGATTGCAGGCCTCGAAGAACTCAGTGTACTTTCCCACAGTTCCGCAGGCTGGAAGAGCCAGGGTTGGAAGGATTGGCTTTTACAATAGCTTGCCCATGGCTACCTTCTGTGCATCTTCACACGATGTTCCCTCTGTACAAGACTGTGTCCTATGTCTTCTTTTTTTGTTTGTTTGGGTTTTTTTTCTTTTTCTTTGTTTTGAGGCAGATTCTTACCCAGACTGGCCTCCAACCTGTAATCCTCATACCTCACCTCCCCACTACTCAAGAACAGATATTACATGTGTATGCCACCACACCAGCCAAATACTTCCTCCTTAAGATGCCACTTCGACTGTATTAGGGCTATCCCGAAGACCTCATTTTTATTCATTTGCTTCCACGGCCATCTCTTCAAATTTGGTCATTTTGTGAGATACTAGAGATTAGCATTTGGGGGGGGGGTACAATTCCACCAATAACAGATTGCTTCTTGCTAAGGATGATAGTGGGTCAGGCCTGTAGATATGCACAGAAGGTGGGGAGACAGGTGTCTAGGGAAACACTATTGGAGGAGGAGGAGAGGAGGGAAGGAGAATGAGATAAAAGCAGAAAGCAAGAATGAAGAGAAGGATAGAAAGGAGGAGGATCCGGAAGAGAAGAGGAGATGGGGTAAACTGGAGGGAAAAGAGCGAAGTAGATGCAGACCAAGAGGAAGAAGAAAAGAGAACAGGAAGAGTAGACGAAGAAAGGGAATAAGGAGATGGAGAGAGAGAGGGGAGGAGGAGAGGGAGGACAAGAAGGAAAGGGGAGAAAGGGAGAATACAGGAAAGGAAAGGAAGAGGGAAAATGAAGAGAAGAGGAAAACAAGAAGGTGAAGAGGAGGATTGGGGAGAAGAGGGGGATTGCTGAACTACCTCTCACAATGTCTGCAGTTAGCTGCTATGTGGTGTGGAATGTTAGTTAAAGACGTGATACAGTTGTTTATGCTGTGGAACATTTGTTTAATGATGCAAGGGTGTGTTGCATTCTCTTGTGTTTCATTTGTTTAACTGGGAAACTGTGGTTCTTTGTCTAAAACACCTGATTGGTCTAATAAAGTGCTGAATGGTCAATAGCGTGGCAGGAGAAAGGATAGGCGGGGCTGACAGGCGGAGAGGATAAATAGAAGAAGTCTGAGAGGAGGAAATGAAGAAGGGGCCAGCCACACAGCCACACAGCCACACAGCCAGACATGGAGTAAGAAGGAAAGAAAACAAGTACAGAAACAGAGAAAGGTAAAAGCCCAGAGGCAAAAGGTAGATGGTATAATTTAAGCAAAGCTGGCTAGAATTAAGCCAAGCTAAGGCCAGGCATTTATATGGAAGAATAAGTCTCCATGTGTGATTTATTTGGGAGCTGGGTGGCAGGCTCCCAAAAAAGCCAAAAGAGTAAAAACACAACTAACTACAGCCATCCGTTATGTATTTCACCCAGGACATAACAATTTTAATAGAGAATCAGAGGCCAACTAATAGGAAGCGGAGTCACATTCTCATCCGGAAGTGAGTGGTGGCACATTTCTGGAACTTTCATTTCAGTCACTTCCTGCCATTTCCCGGCCCCTGCTTCGCCACGCATTTCTTTCTCTTTTTCTCTCTCCCATCATGCCGCATAGACGTTGTTTAGTTCTAGTTAGACTACGATATGCGGCTAGAATAGAAGCTTGCAAGGTGAGATTGAACGGCACCAGTAGGTTAATGTTCACGACTTGTACATGAATGCATATGAGTATCAGGCTGGGGAAATAGAGCACTGGCTCTGGGCTCCATCTCCAACAATACAAAAATAGAGCATGGTGGCATATATCTGTAATCCCAACACCCAGGGAGGAAAGTAGGAGGACCAGAAGTTCAAGATCATCCTCAGTTACATAGCAAGTTCAAGGCCATCCTGAAATAGATGCCGGTTTTTCTCAATAAATGCTTGGCGTGTTGACAGTACTTAGGAAGCAGATATAGGTGGGTCTCTATGAGTTCCAGGCCAACAAGCCTGGTCTACATTGTAAGTGCCAAGCCAGCCAGGGTTGCATATTGAGACACTGTCTTTTAAAAAGTAGACACACACACACACACACACACACACACACACACACACAGAACTATATGTTCAACTCCTTTCTACCAATACGTAGAATGTAAATTTTAGAGAGAGGAAAAGGTGTCTTTGCTCATAACAAACCACTCCAGAATGACTTTCTTAGTCTCTGATGGGTATGTGGTACAACTCAGCAAGATGAGAATGCTGTTGCACTTAGCATTATGGAGGCTCCATTTAATAAACAGAATACACAGTCAGCAAGGTTGTGTTTTGTTAGAATTTTACCACTCGGATTGCCACTCGGTGACCATTTGAAGAAATACCCAGAAGAGCATCTGCTGCTTTGATCAACTCTCTCCTGTTTTTAGGGAGGCCAAGACACAAAGGCTTGTGTAGTCTTCATGGCCGTAAGCATGCCTAGATTCAAGGATGCTAATGCGACTGAATTTTAGTCTTCAAGGTCAGGATTTTGCAACCATGCCTCTCACTGTTCTATTATTTTAAATCCGTACCATGAGTATCTCCCAAATGTTCAAAAACTGTTTGGAGAATTCTGTATTTTCTCTCTCAAGATCCCCCAAGGCCAGCCTGTTTTAAAGCTAGGAGTTCCAGGTCAGCCTGAGCTATAGGATGAGATGGTCTCCTTAAAAACAAGCTAACAGGTAGAGGGACTCACAGACTCCACCCCTCCCTGAGGGTCTACAGGCAGTCAATGGAGCACATGTGTGCACAAGATTGAAAAATAAAACAAATAATTTGAAACAAAGGCAGAGAAGCTCCTCTAAACACATGCTCTGTCCTTCCACCTGTGTGCTCCTCCTTCTTTCTTTCTTGGATAACTTGATGTGATGTGTTTGTCATCCGCTTATCCGCCCACCCATCCTTACATCCCAGCGTTTATAGTCCTGGAGGAAAGCAAGCGTAGGAAGTGTTAGGGTCAGATGCAATTCTTACTGAGTGACAGAGGGAAAGACTCTAAGATGATCACTCAATAAAAAAAAATCTCGTAATTGTTTTAACTTCATACAAGTTTTTAAAGTATGTTTTTATCTCACTTTATTGTAGTAAAAAAGCTTTTAAAGCCACATTTTATTGTTGCAATTGGAACATAGCAATGTTTAGCTCATTTTAGGAGTTTCCCAAAGTTCGTAAGTGGAATTTACAACCACTGACTCTAATTTTGTGACTTCCAGTGATTTCATGTCTCGGAACAAAAGTAAGGTACTTTAGTAAATTTTACACTGCTCCCCATCATCTGACCTCCTGTCTACTTTCTGATCTCATTTCCTGCTAACATCCCTCCTACATCTAGCTATATTGACTGATATACCTGGACCACCTTCCCCTCCTAGTCTCAAGACTTTCTTCTTGGCTTCAGATGAAACATTCCCATCAGCATTTCACCTTACCTCATTTGAGTATGGGCTTCCCACCCTCTACATTGCTTTCCTATATCTGATCTAGAGAGCTTGCCACACCGTGTTATGCTACATATTTTTATTCATTGGTTTCTTGTCTGCATCTTTATCTATAGAAAGTAAGCTACAAGGATCAGGGAGTTTTGTCTGTTTTTATAGAGACATATTTACAGTATCTCGAATCGTGCACATTCCAGGCAATACATTAATCAAACAGTCAATGAATGCGGGCACAAATGAAGTGAGAAAAACAGAAACCTACTTTATTTGTATAAGGAACATTTCCTCCTCTTTTTACCTTAAAATGAGTGGTTGTCTGATATGGTGGTTTGAAAGAAAACGGCCCCCAAAGGGAGTGGCACTATTAGTAGGTGTGACCTTGTTGGAGGAATATGTCACTGTGGGGGCAGACTTTAAGGTCTCTTTCTCAGGCTTCCCTCAGTGTTGAAATAATCAGGCTAGCTAAGGATAAAACAATCATATTTTATTTACTATAAGGGGGAAACCCACGAAACAGGAAATGAGAAATCCAAGCACAGCAATGTCCCATGGGAAAAGGCAGAGAGAGAGCGCACAGGGAGGTACACACCTTTTTACCCTGGGACCCAGCAAAGCCACGCCTTAACTAAGACCCACCTCTTAAAGACGTCGGCTAACAAGGTTCCCCATCATCTCAGTGTGACAGTCAGTCAACTTCCTGTTGTCCTCAGCCCCAGCACTATGTCTGCCTGCATGCCACCATGCTCCCTTTCGTGATGATAATGGACTGAACCTCTGAAACTGTATGTGAGCCACTCTCAAACATTTTCCTTTGTAAGCATTGCTGTGATCATGGAGTCTCTTGACAGCAATAGTAAACCCTAACTAAGACATATGATCTCAATCATCTGATGAATCTTTGCAAGGTTTTGGTGAACTCCGCATAATCCTTGACACCAAGTATGTGGCATTCTTCCTGATGATCTCCTACACTGAGTGAATTCATCACTTCTATGATCCCACAGTACATGTATCTGCTTTGCTTTCAATGTTTATTATATTATAGTATTATAATAAAAACAATTACTAAATATATTATAATTAGCACTGGTAGTATCAATTTATTTATGTGTGAGGGCCTCTAGACTAAAAGCTGCCTACTTGGATGTGATGGCACACACCCATGACGCCCCATACTAGCAAAAATGAGGCAGGGGAATTGTGATTTGGAGGCCAAGAATGTCACATACTTGGGCTGTATAGCAAGATCATGTCTCAAAAATAAATACATTAATAAATAAAACAAAAGCTACCATGATCTGAGTATGGTGGCTCACATCTGTAATTCCAGCACTTGGGAAGCAGAGGTGAGCAGATCACTGTGAGTCAGAGGCCAGCAGGAGGTACAGAGTGAGCTCTGGATCAATCTGAGCTACAGAGTAAGCCCCTCCCCCCAAGAGGCTACCCTTGCTCCACTACGTGGCTTTACATCCACACACATATTGGGTCCCATGGATTTAACAAAAAAGAGCTATATATTTGGCAAATGAATGAATTATTAAACTAATATGTGAATCAATAAAGGAGGATAAAACCTTGTTAGTGTGGAAGTTCTCTGTATGCTAAACATTTAAAAAAATATTTCAGTGAATTTCTATACTGTCTGCTTCCCTTTCACACTTGCAACAGCCAGTTTCCTGGACCACCCTTGGTACTAGGACTAGTTTATTGCATTCTGTTATCATTAGGAAATGTACAAGAATAGTTTTTCCAGTAATAAGGATGGTTTGTAAGCAGTAACTTATAAGTTCCCCTGCTTTAAATATACTTTATTTTTAAAAAAAAAAATCAGCATGTTTATTTATTGGGGAGCATGCCATAGTGCATGTGTGGAGGTCAGAGAGCAACTTGGAGGGGTCAGTTCTCTCCTTTACTACATGACTCTCTAAGACTGAACTCAGGAACCATCTTACCCGCCCTTCAATATAGTTTGCAGAGAGGCAATCCCTGAACTTCGTTTTCCTGAAGGCGAGTATTCTTGTTTTCCTCCAACGGAGTATTTTTATTAATTATTTGGGAATTTCATACAATGCACTCCAATTCCTTCCAGGTCCACTCTCCTACCCTTGTACCCTCCCCACCTTCCCCCCAAAACACCAAGCAGTCAGTGGTCATGGATATTCACATGGTCTCCAGTGGCAACACCAACCACAGGAGTCTTTTAAGGAGACTTAATCCAGAAAACAAACCATTCTTTATGTCAGATATCTTGCTACACAGAGTCAGGGTGATGACCAATCACGTTTACAGCTGAGGCCCCATGCTCTCCTCCCTGCAGGCCAAGCACCCACAAGTGCCAAGCTTTCTGCAAGGCCTGTGGGCCAAGAGGCAGCAACGACCTAGCAGTAAGGCAGGCTTGGTGGCCGGAGCCTCCCAGTAGCTCCTACAACATGCTGCCACGTTGGGCCTCAGTCACACACTCCCATATCCGTTGCCGCTGACACAAACTTGCAAATACTCATGGCCACAAGTCATTGATCTGGTTCAAGGTTTCTGAAACACCACAAATACTGGAATATCTCTGAGACTCATCTCGGATGTTTGTTACAGAACCCAAATTACCACCACTAGACCGACTCCGATGCAAAAACAGTCTACATTCGCGAGTTAACTCAGTTCCTCTGTCCACCAGAAGTGGCAGCAGGGCAGTGACAACAGCAACAGGAACAACACAGGGGAGGAACCCAGAGCAGCGAAAAACGTTTTTATTTTCGGGACAGGGTTTCTCTGTAGCTTTGGAGCCTGTCCTGGAACTCGCCCTGTAGACCAGGCTTGGCCTCGAACTCACAGAGATCTGCCTGCCTCTGTTTCCAGAGTGCTGGGATTAAAGGCGTGCGCCAACACCACCCGGATATGGGGGAGGGGGAATGGGATTTATACCAGGCAGAAGCGAGGTGGGGGTGTGAGTTCCAAGCCTCCTGGCTTGTGACTGGCTGCCCCCTAGTGGCACAAGCGGGAATTCCAGGCTTGGGATTGATGGCCTTCTGATGAGGTAAGGGGGCAACTGCCTGAGGTTCTGATTGGTCCGTTTTCCCTGCTCGGGGATTGGCTGGTTTTGAGTCAGGGGCAGAAATAGCAGTTTGGCTCCGTTTGGGGGCCCAATTGTGTTTCTTTTTCTGGTTCTTTCTACCTTTTTAACCCTATTCTTGGGGACAAGGCAAATATCTTTGGTATGCCCTGAATCTAGGGATTTAGGGCATTCTTTTGGTCCTAGTTTCAGGGTCCCGGGGCTTTTCTCCAGCTCTAGATTTGGGGACAAAGTGTCTCTTCCCCTGGCTCTGGTCCCATTTTCAAGGTGTGTTTCTTTCCCTGGCTCTGAACCCAGAGCCTGGCTGCTCGCGGGTTTTGCTATGGCTACGGAGTCACTGAGTCTGTGGGGACCTAGGGCTCTCATATCCTGTTATTGCCCCAAATCAGAGTGATCGCGGGGCTGGGTAGCACTTCTGGGAGCTTGTCTGTCCTTGGTGTCCGCAGCCAACAGGGATGCAGCTCATTGCTCTCCTCCCCACCACAGGGAGGTGGCCATAGGGCCAAGCAGTGGCCACAGGGTCAGGCGGCTGGTGGTGGCCCAAGCCTTCAGGCTGCCCCAGGACTTGCCCTACTTGGCGACTACATCCTTCTTTGTCTAGTGCATCTCTACTTTTGCTTTTCTTGTCTCCTCTTCACTTGATTCAGCCATCTTTCTTTCCAACTCCATGAAACCACTTTTTAAAAACATCTTCCCATAAGAGCTGCTTTTCTCTGGTTGTTCTGGAGATACTGCACACTCTTCACGCTCATCCTCTGTGTCTACCTGTGAAGCCTCTGTTACGGATTTGCTGCGGGTCCCCAGCAGCTTGCTGCGGGGTTGAGACCACGTGGTAGGTCCACAAACCAAGGTGGCTGATCCCCAGCCATGTGGCAGCTGACTGGTCCCCAGCGAGCGGTGTGGGCAGGCGGAGGGTGGGAGGCACAGATGTTGCGAATCTCCGGGACTGCTGGGGTCCTAAGCGGGGATGGCGCATGAGACCACGCGGCAGATCTCCATGTGACTGTGACCGGCGGGCGAGAGAGATGGATAAACACATCAAACATAATAAAGTTAAACATTGATTAGATGGGTTATGGAGGGGAAGGAAAGAAGAGGGGGAGAGGGTGGGAGAAGGAAAGCTGAGGTTGCAAGCAGGAAGGAAGTGGGCGTGGCTTGTCTCTTAAAGAGATAGAATTACAGCCTCTGTGGTTCTCTCAGGCGCCTTGGAGTAGCCCAGCAGGTGCTGGTGGTCTTGAATCTGGCAAGTTTTCTTGGTCCTATAGTGTGCCAATAGGCTGTATTCCTAACACTAACCAGCAAACTTGTCATTGTGAGCCAGCTATTGCAAGAGCATAATATATGAACCTTGGAGACCTTGCCTTGCCAATAAAATTGTCTTTCTGTTAAGAATAGTCTGTAAGAAATTTTATATTACAACAGGATATCAAGCCTTTTATATTAGGTCTCCTTTGCTCCCTGAGAACACCAGGTTTTAAAAAATATTCTACCTGGGGTGGCAGTGGGGCTGGAAATCCTTTGAAGCCTGGTGGCTGTAGTGGCAGATACTATGGTCTATTAAAAGTGGGGCCTAGTATGAGGCCTTCATTTTTATTATTTGAAAATGCATTTTTACATTTATTCTTGCATTTTGTGGAGGACGCATGTGTTGTGTGTGGAGTTCAGAGGACCACTTGCAGGAAGCTCTTCCCTTTTTCCACTGTATGGTTTTCAGGGATTAGCCTCAAAGCACCAAATGGGCACCCTTTACCTGCTGGCCCAGAGGTAACAACTTTCTTAGTTTTTTGCTGTTGTGCTTTGAGATGTTACGTTTTGTGTCTGCGACTGATTTTAGCACAGTGGTAATATCTCTACTTTCCAGATGGACCCATGAGAACGACGTTAGCGCTCTTGAGAAGGGGGTCCATCTGGAACCCTGAGTCACAAAATTAGTAGTCTAGGGAAGATAATTTCATTACAGCAACACACATTAGTATCGAGCTAATATAGCTCCATTCTCAGCAGGAAGATCGCGGTGTTCTGTCTGTACTGTGTAGAAGGGAAGCGCTACCAGCTCTATCTCAAAAGTGCTAACATCTTTCTTATGGGTACATCTAGAAAGCAGAGACATTGCCACTGTGCCAAAAATCAGTCACAGGTACAAAATGTAATATCTCATGCAGCTGACACAGGAAGGGAAGTGAAAGGGCTTTCAATAGCCTTGAATGACCACATTGAATGGAGCCCATATACTTATCCCTCCCTGAGAGGACAGTCAAGCACTACCAGCTCCAATTAGCAGGGGACACAAGATAGATTGAGTCTGAAAATAAGACTTGCTTCCTTAAAGTGAAAGACCACTGTGATACCCATAGCAAACTGGCCCTAATGAGTTGTAGAAGAAACAGCAGAAACACTGATGGAGAAAGTTCTGTGGGATCTTGCAGACGGTAATGTGGCTCTCTTTCCATGCTTAAGATCAATGAAGCTTTGTAAACATCAACAGCAACACACGAAGAAAGATGTGAACTTGGGGTCATTGAGATGAATCTTCAGTTAAAGGTGCCAGCTACCATGCCTGATAGCCTAAAGAGTTTCATCTCCAGGAGTCACGCAGTAGAGAGGAAAAAGCTACTCTTACAAGTTCTCTAGCAAGCACACTGTCACACACATACACACACACACACACACACACACACACACACACACACTAAATCAATATAGTTTTTAAAATGATGTAAATTCCTGAAAGAAAGCAAAACTGATCCAGTACCAGTATCTTGTGGTATCCATGTGAAGAATTCAGCTAGATAAAGCCAAGAGAAAGTGGAGGTCTCATAGATGAGTGAGAGTCAGGTTCACTTAGAACTGAGCCAAAACAAGTAAGGATTGCTTCAAACCTTGTCTTCTAGACTCAGCTGAGTGAGAAATAACATCAAGGAGCCTACTCCACGAGGGAATAGATGGCCCTGTAACAATATGTGCTAATTAAATTCAACGTGGTGAGCTTCCAGAGCCCGTGTGATTTAATTCGTATTGTCTTGGTATTGATTTGTGGCCAGAGTTAAGCAGAGCTCTCTAAACAGTGAGCACATTTTGAAGTGCCACCCACAAGTAGAAAAACATGTAAATGTGATGTCTTCTAAAGTGCCGTGGTCCCACAGTGGAACGCTCTATGGCTATTAGAGATGACAAGAATGTAGTCTGTGTTGATCTATGTAAACGTGTATACGCACAATTACGCTAAGAGGACCCATGTGTACACATTGATTGAAGTCCTGCAAGAACTGAGCCTTTGCATCAGCTGAGATCATAAGACAACACAAAGTGGCACAAACAGAAATGAATGGACATCAGGATGTGAGTGATTTTCTTCCTTCCAGAAGCTTACCACGAATATAAACGACAAGGAAAATAGCAACAACAAACAAACAGAAACCATTGCTGTGTGCCCAGACCAGTGTAGCAGAGAAGTGCACATTGAAACCTGAGTCCATTTACTCCAGAAAGGGAGCGAACAACAGCAGGACAGCGTAGTGACACTGTAAAAATCAGACCTGCCTAGAAAGATAATATTGAGGTTGTGACTGGCCCAAGTGGAGTGGGCGAATGATCCAAGTGGAGTTTTCATGATACTGTAGGCTAACTGGTGGCTTCCAGGCAGTATGCATTCTTTCTGAAAAGCAACCCCTTCAAAAGAGAATACTGCCTTTCCTTAAAGTCTGTACTTTAGAGATCAGTTTTGCAAAAGAATCTGAAGAGGAATTTCAATTGTTTGCAGAAGTGTTAAGTGCATATCCCAGCGCCTGGTACTAGTGTTTGCTTTATGGAGAAGGGAATGGAGGTCCTCCGGGGAGGCTGGGACAACAGAGAGATCTAGAGCATCAGAGACTCACAGACTGCCACAAAGCGTACCATTTACATGGATTTCCCCATGGGCAGGCAGCAGGAATAGCAGGCAAACTGAGGCACCACTCCCTGCCTGCTGGTCCGTCTTCACGACAAGTAGCTTGAGAAGACCAACCGGCCGTGTGTGTGCAAAGGCATGCAGCACTTGTTGGCACCCATTGCTACTGCTTTTCCCACCTCTTGGCCATTTTCTTCTTCTGAGACTTCAGCAGAAGAAAAAGGATGAAGACCAATGTATTTCCTTCCCATGGCTGAATGGCAGCTTCCCCACCCCAGCTGTCAGGCAGTGGTAATGCTCCAAGGTACCCTGTACAATCCATCTCTGTCAGGCTAGCGATAAATAAGGTCTACGTGGCTTTCCCAGGGCAGGGCTTGCCAGATTCTCCAAGCATTTTATCTGAAGGTCAGACTCTGCTAATTAAATGGAGAAGTTAGGCTGGTATGGGCGGGGGAGGGGGAAGTCCTTGTCAAATCCACATGCCTTTTCCCTTGTCTGTGGCTTAGATTGTCTATTAACATTGTATTTCCCCTCCCCTTCCTAATACTCAGGGTTACTGTGCTCTGCTGGAGTGAGAATCTGCTCAGGCACACACACCACTCATAAAAGGCTCTCAGGACCAGTGCGCCATAGGTGTTAGTTTCACACTTCATGAATGGCTGTGGAGTCAACCGGATGGTCTGTTGTCTTCTAAGAGGAATGTCGTGACCTTTGGAAATGTACGGGACAGAGCTACCGTCCTTTGAACACCATCTGCAATGATGGCCCCAGCAGTGAAGAGAGGCAGAATTGGGATCCATGGCATGTTGGGGAGGAGGCCAATGTAATGTCTACCAAGGCTGTAGATGCTTCTTTATAAAACAGTATCCACGGAAATAAAGTGTGTCTCCATTGAAGGGCTGATGTGGCACACAAATTCAATCAAGGCGGCTCTGGGGTAGCACTGGATGCTCCCACAGCTGAGATTCTGGCAGTGCTGCATTCTCTCATTCATCTGGTCAGATGGGAATGGGCGCAAAAAGGTGGGAACTTCAGCCAAGGGCTTGCTCTTATAAATGTGAATCCAGTAAGTGGCTGGCCAGTGCTAGTCTGAAGACAGAAACAAAAAATGAAATGGCACCGCATAGACACTCATATTGGGTACGTACACACAGCTCACTGAAGCCTCCGAACAGGATGACAAAACGAAGGACCCATTCCAAGGGGACAGTGGCTGCAAAAACTGCCCAGAACAACCACCTGGCTGGTACCACTGAGTCAGCTTGTTAGGAAAACTGGTACCGACATTTACCCTGGCGTGACTGTTGACTTTGGAGGAAGAGCCCTGCATTCTGCTTTGCTGGCAGCTAGGGAAATCCAGGAACTCCAGCAAGACCTGGAACTCAGCAATCTGGATGGAGACTGCCAGGCAGATGTCATCATGACATTTACAGAGGCAATAATGTATAAAGGCTATTGTTTTACTTGTGTGGTGTGTGTGTGTGTGTGTGTGTGTGTGTGTGTGTGTGCATTGTGTGTTTGATGTATATAAGGACTCACTTGGGAGTGTGCATGCATGAGAGTGTATGTACATGTATGTGTACATGAAAGTCCAAGGTTGACATCAGGTGTCTTCCTTGATTGTCATTATTTTTTGTTTAGTTGGTTTGGTTTAGTTTGGTTTGGCCTTTTGTTCTCTGAGACAGGGTTTCCTCTCTGTGTAACAGTTCTGGCTGTTCTGGAACTCGCTCTGTAGACCAGGCTGGACCTGAACACATGAAGAGTGGCCCGCCTCTGCCTGTCAAGTGCTGGGATTAAAGGTGTGTGCTACTACCACCTGGCTGCTGTTAGTTTATTTGGGACAAGGTTTTCGCTGAGCTTGGAGCTCACTCTTTAATAAGGCCAGCTGAATTGAACAACAAGCCCTAGGGATCTGTCTTTGGCCTGCACCTCCCCTTCCCATCACTGGGACTAGAGCATGCAGCACCATGCCCAACTTTTTAAGTACTTTTGAGGATCCAAACTCATGTCTTTGTGTTTGTGGGGCACATACTTTACTGACTGACCTTCCCAGCTCCAGGGAAGGGCTATTTTTAATGAGCATTTACTATGTGCCAATCTGGAATAAATGAAATGATACAGGCAAAAATAGCAAGTGAAGGGGACTCTGTGAATGAATGCTTTCGAAAGTATGGCCAAGATCAGATGAGTCAACTATTACTATCCTTGGCCTAGGGATCGAGAAAATGGGAACTTGTATTATCTGTGTCTAAAAGAAGCTGTAAGTGGCTAAAAGAGACAGTGCGGCCACCAAGATGCGGTCAAGAAGCAAGAAGCTAGATAAATAAATATCCGGATCGACTCTTGTCCTGATTCCAGGTCTCCTGTTAGTGCTTCCCATTGGCTAGATGGAGCACAAATTGTAGTAGATGGGAGGCTATAGATGCAGTTAACTAAGATCACAGAGCTGAACTAGGCATGGGGGTGCACACCTGTAATCCCAGCACACGGAAGGTAGAAAAACAGGAGGATCAGAAGTTCAAGGTCAGGCTTGGTTAACTAGTGAATCTTAGGCAAGCTTTGCCTTTTGGAAGGCAAAAATTGCAGAGCTAGCTGAGGCCGTGATATATGCAGTTCGGTTGGTAGACTGCTTGCCTAGAGAACTGTGGGTCTGATCTCCAGCAGCAAATAAACTTGGCATGACGTGGCACACCAATAATCCCAGCACTTTGGAGACGGAGGTCATCCTAGCCTATACAGCAAATTCAAGGGCAGCCTCGTTATAGGAAACCTCATCTCAAAAACAAAAACAAAAGTCACAAAGAATGCGTCTACAGGGGCTTTCCTAGATCAGTTAACACGCCCTTTAAAAGAGATAAATCAAATATGGGAAAATTAATTGACCAGGCAACTCAGGCTGAAGCAAGATGGCAGATCAGTGACAGCTGTAACAATTGTAGTGTTAGGTCATTCTCCTTAGGCAGGCCAGGCGAGGATGTCGCATCCTTTCCTGTCCTGGTGTGTTCATTATGTTCTCAGGCTGCGTTTTTCTGACAGATTATGCCTTATGACCATAAGACCATGCGCTCCCATGGTCCCAGTCTCTTGGACATGCTCACACAGGGCACGACCTTATTACTATTAGTAATGAATTGTCAGGCTGTGCCTTGTAGGTAGTGCTGGACAGGTGGTATTATTTCCAGTCGGCCCAGGTGCAGAGCTGTCCTCCTCAAACTGGAGCCCATAGCTGCATGTAAAAAAGAGCAAGTCAGAGCAGGACCCAATCCAGGAAAAAAAAAACACTGTTTTGCACAATCCAGAGTAATTTAGAGCAGGGTACAGCCTGATCTCAACAAGGACCTTTCTCAAAACCCAAAACCAAAAAGCTGTCTCCAGTTCACGGACCGCTTGCAGCTCTTCCTCTTCCTGAAGCGCTAAACTTGTTCTGTGGCATTGGTCTCATTCTGTCTCCCGTTCCACGAGTCTCTTGTCTCAACTCTCTGGGTAGCCTGCCTGCTCTTGTGTGTCTCACCCTCAAGATCTAGCCCTGTGTTGGACGGACTGTCATTTATCCACGCTAGCTGGTTCCTGGGCAGATTTGTCGAGACAGACAGGCCGAATCGGGCAGTTATTTCACACAGTCAAAACTAAAGCAGTTGGAAAACATCCTGAATAATTTAGAAGAGTCAGTATATTAAAACTCACAATAATATTTGAGGTTTAAATATTTTATTTAGACCCTAAACAGAATTTATTATCATTTTGCTTTCCCAGATTTAATGGAAGCAAACACATCAATAATATTTTCAAAAGCTACTTCTCGAAAAAAAAGTTGGCTCTTGAACTATCCATAAAAACATGTATCTAGGCCCACATTTTCCTTTTGCCTCAGGCTCTAATATGGCTTGGCATGACATTGTGAGATTCTGTAATGAAAAGTTTGAAATTCTGTTACTCATAGCTGTTTAGCATTCGTTTGGTGTTTTGAACATACCATGTTAAAATGTGAGGTTTTGGTAGCCTCCTTTGACGGTGCCCCAGAGGCAAAGGCAGCTGCCTACAGTGAGTAGATGGGTCTCGGGCCTAACCTTAGTAGCTGAGGCTCAGCGCAGCAGCTTTGAGCTGCTGGAAAGAAAATGCAGTGGATTGCTGAAGAGCTAGTACCAGCATAAAGGACACTCCGCACACTTCATTTCTGAAACAGTCATTCAAAGAGATCTTCTGCCCTTTCACATAGCCTGTGCTGGCCTCGAACTCCCTACATAACAGAGGCTGGGCTTGAACTCCTGATCCTCTCATCTCCAGCTTTCAAGAATTGAATTTTATCTAATTTTAAACCTTTTCTTCATTGCAAATTATGTCTTTTGAATAATGGAACTTAAAAGGCCACCAAGTCAGGTGGCACAGGCCTTTAAT
Source organism: Arvicola amphibius (assembly GCF_903992535.2). Classification (NCBI taxonomy): domain Eukaryota; kingdom Metazoa; phylum Chordata; class Mammalia; order Rodentia; family Cricetidae; genus Arvicola; species Arvicola amphibius. Next base: position 117,800,864 of record NC_052065.1, read on the forward strand.
CCCAGCAATCGGGAGGCAGAGGCAGGCGGATCTCTGTGACTTAGAGGCCAGCCTGGTCTACAGGGCTAGTGCCAGGACAGCCATGGCTACACGGAGAAACCCTCTTTGCACAAAAATAGACAGAGTAATGGGTGTCATAGCCACGACCAAGTTGCTTGTGTTTCAGTAAATAAACCCCACCTATGCTCATAAAAACATCTTAAATTAAATAAAATGGGTCATCGAGAATACATGGACGTTGAAAGGGTTCTTGTTGGGAAGAAGGGGTTTATATGAGAGGGTAATGGGGCTGAATACTATCAAAATGCATTGAAATAGTCAATAAGTAAAACTGAATATTTTTAAGGAATAAAATCAGTTAGATTGAAAAACACTGGCCCATGCTTCATGCTTCTATCTCAGACTGACAGAACCTAGTCTGATAGGTTTATGTATTTGTTTTTATCTATTTAAATATTTTAAAATAAAGCAAAATGAAATTTTCATAGCAAAAAGCCACAGAATTATATAAATTGATGATAGATTGATAGATGACTGATACACGATACACACACAGATACAAAGAGAGAGAGAGAGAGAGAGAGAGAGAGAGAGAGAGAGAGAGAGAGAGAGAGAGAGAGAGATCTAAATTGTTAAGGCGTCTGAGCACAGTTCCCTTGGCTCCCAATTCCAGGTTCGAGTCTATCATCACAGAGAAGTCAAGGTGGCAGGAATGTGAGGCAGCTGGTTATACCGAACTCACGATGAGTCGAAGAGCGCGATGAATTCGTGTGCACATTCTAGTGCTCAGCTCATTTTCTCCACTCATACAGCGTATGATCTCCTCCCTGGGGAATAATGCCACTCACAGCTGGCAGACCTTTCCTCATCAATGAGTGCAATCAAGACACAAGTGCAAGAGAAATTCTCAGACATTCTTCTCCATGGTCATTCTAGATTGTGTCAGGCTGATAAATCAAACTAACCATCATGGGTCTGGAGAGATGGCTCCGCGATTAAGAGCCCTTGCTGCTCTTGTAGAGGACCCAGGTTTGTTCCAAACACCCATGTGGCAGCTCACAACCATCTATAAAGTCCGTTTCCGTGAAATTTAACCCTCGTCTTGGTTCTTTGGGCACCAAGAACAAATGTGGTGCACATTCATGCATACAGGCAAAACACTTATGCACATAAATAAAAATTAATCAATTAGAAAATAAGCATCACTTCACGATACATAGCTCTTCAGGCTGGTGAGATGGTTCACAGGGTAAAGGTGCTGGCTACCACAGTTGATGTTATTTCATTTCCTGGAACTCACTGGTAGATGGAAAGAGAAAACCGACTTTTACAGGTTGTTCCCTGACCTACACACATACATTCCTTGCCTCATGTGTACTCACACACACACACACACACACACATTGTTTGCGTGGCTCTCGTGTGCAAATTGTCTGCCTTTTTCTGAATGTCAACGTTATTTTCCATGAAAGGAGGAAGTTTCATGCCTGCATACAGGTGAAGTGATCATTTGGGGTTTGGACATGTGTTTTGGAAGGTGAAAAATGTCAGCCAATTGACCATCTCCATCTGGAATTCCTCTGGTCATTTGGAGGTTGACAGAAAGACACTGGGCTTTTCCTTGACCCACCCCCCCAGTTGTGTCCAGAAGGCTCCAGTTAGAACAGCAGGCTCCTTGGCTTTTTCCCTTGCGAGCACAGGCACCGGGGGACTCCATAGGTCAGACTTCCTCCCATCTTCCTACAGTCCTCAGGCTGGGAACATGTCAAAGTAGCAGCCACTGCAGGGATATACAATAGATAGATTTAATGTTTTCTGCTTTGTGTGTGTTTGAGTTTGGGACTCTGCTGACTGAGAGTAAGGCGGGATGGAGCTTTTACAGATGGCCAGGAGTGAGGGTCGCTAGGTCCTTAATGGGCTTATTCTGCCAGGTCAGAGACAAAATGGAGTTTAGATTTTCACAAAACCCCTCGAAGTTTCCAATACTAAGGTCAGTGGTCTAGCTTAGAGGCTGACAAACTTCTGGAAAGGGCCAACTAGTAAAGATTTCAGTGTGGGGGCCACATAAACTCCTTCACAATCAACCAACTCCACTGTTATATTGGCTATGACCATAATCATTAAGTTTTCATTTTTACCTGCTAGGTATCACAGAATATTATTCTTGGGATTTTTTTTTCAACTGTTGAAAAATGTAAGAATCAAGTACCACTGGGCCTGGTGGTACTTGTCTGTTTTCTCAGCTACTTGAGAGACTGAAGCAGGAGGGTCAGGAATTCCAGGCCTTCTGGGGTTCCCCAGGGAGTACAGACCAGCCCAAGTGACCCTATCTCAAGTCATTAGCAAAGGCCTTTTGCCTGAAAAAGGAAGATCTGTGTCTTTCTCTTGAAACTCTTCTCCTGCTCTGATTTTAAATCTAGTGACAAATAGCAACAAGAGGGGCTAGAGAGGTTGCTAGGCAATTAAGGGTACCTGCTGTTTGCCTCCAGGGCCTGCTTCCCAATCCCCACATGAGGCTGTTTACAAGTGCCTGTAACTCCAGCCCCTGGTATCTGATCCCTTCTCCTGACACCCATGGGCACCCACACACATGTGACACACACTCACAGGTGCAGACACAAACACACACTCACACACAAACTAAATCTTTAAAAAAAACACTGTAAAGCCGGGCGGCGGTGGCGCACGCCTTTAATCCCAGCACTCGGGAGGCAGAGGCAGGCGGATCTCTGTGAGTTCGAGGCCAGCCTGGTCTACAAGAGCTAGTTCCAGGACAGGCTCCAAAGCCACAGAGAAACCCTGTCTCGAAAAACCAAAAAAAAAAAAAAAAAAAAAAAAACCTTTTACCAGATCCTTGCAACTCACATTTCATTGACATTCAAAAATGTGGGTTTATCTCTCCCTTCTGTTGTTCTTTCTCAACCTGCTTGGATAGCATCACTTTTATACCCAGCTCTTGCATGGCAATTAAGATGTGATATGGTGACCTAAGGTCACATAATCAGAAGGGGTGGGCAGCCTGTGACTGACTAGAAGCTATCAATAAACCCTAGTGCCTCTGTCCAGAGAGAGAGAGAGAGAGAGAGAGAGAGAGAGAGAGAGAGAGAGAGTCTGTTTTGCCCAAATAAAAGCAAATACATTCTTACTACCTGATGCAGGTGTGCTGCCTAAGTTAGGAACCTCAGCTCTCAGCCCACAGGAAAAGGACTGAGTCTCACATTTCTAATTAAAAAATTATGGAAAGAAAAAACGTGCAAGCAATTTTCATCACAGATTTAGAGAGAAACAGGAGCTCTCTGAGGGTGTCTCCTCCACCATTTGACATGCGTATCCTCTTGTATTTCCCACACCTTCCTCCCTCTCTCCATGTCTGTCTCCTGAGCCCCCTCTCCCCCTCACACTGATTTCTCTGCACCACACAGGTCTGGGCAGAGACTCTGTTTTTAAAGCCTTCTGGATCCACAAAAATCAGCGCTAATTCTAAAGCGAGGCTTCTGGAAGACACAAAGTGGGCAAGTAATTCACGTGGAGCAGGCTCCCCAAAGCTCAGGTCAGCTCTGGGAACACAAATCTGACATGATTCCCTAAATCCAAGACAGACTTCTTCCCGCAAACAAGCTTTAAGAGTGGATGTAAAAGATGCCTTTTACGTTTCTTCCTTTGGCTGCTGAGGATCGTGTAAGCTTTTCCAGTTTAAACACAAGTTGGAACAAAATGCATCACTTTTGTATTCTGTTCCAGCTACAGGGCATCCCAGAAGCACAATTTAATCCCATTGCTGGGAACTACAATTATTTTTTGCTTCTCCTGGAGGCTTCTGAAAGACAACCATAAATGATGGTGTATTCTTCTCACCAAATGGAAGGCAATTGAGTCACCAATGCCTGAAGACTGGACCCGGGAACTCCGAGATAGAGAGAGAGAGAGAGAGAGAGAGAGAGAGAGAGAGAGAGAGAGAACGCTGGAAAGTCCCCGAGAGAGGACTAACCGGTCATTTTCATCCTACACGTTTCTTCAAGCAGACTCCTAAGTTTAATTGGCCTTTGACTACATTAAGCTCTTTTCCTAAAGCCCTCGCTCTCACTAGCCAATAGAAGGCCATTTCTGCCTGCCTGAGGTCTGTGAGAGACGGTTCTTGTGGTGAGATCTGACAGATTGAAAGCAATCCTGGGAGGCTTGCTAGCTGGCAGCTTAGAAATAGACGTAAAAAGAAGGACCTTGAGTGAGCGTTCGAAACACATTAATGTTAAACTTGACATTTGTTTGGGAGTCTCGTGGACTCCATTAAAAGCTATAGTCTCTGCTCAGCGTTACTGGGTCCTGGGCCTGGGAAAGTGGGACTAGGAGTTTCCCCCACACCCAACCCCCTTCATTTAGAGACTCTAATTCTCTGTAATTGTATTTATAGTGCCGAGTTGAGATTACTGGAGAGTAACCACAAACAGGTGAGGCTTTAAGAGTTTTCCTGCGTGTCTGAATGCTGATCTAAGGCAGGGCAAACTGTTTGGATTTCATTCAAGCACAGCCTAAAGTATCATTGTACACACTTGAAGGGAATAGACAGAAAGAAAGGGTGGCTGCTCGTGCCAAGGCTGCAGTGTTGCATTATGGGGGGTGGCAGAGAGCCCAGGACACACAGTCACAGACTGGAAAAAAAAGATGAGTTTTCTTTTTCTAGAGATGCAATTCTCAAGCTAGTTCTTGAGGTTTCCATTACCAGCGTTCTCCCTTCCAGAGATACTTTGGGACACAGAGATCTAGGGACCCCTGGGACACAGAGACCTAGACTCTCCTGTCCTCAGAGTCTTCCCATCAGAGACCAGGGCCTAGTGCTGATGTCATCTCCTTTGCCTCTACCATCCTCTCAACTAATTCTTCTGGATATGGTGCCATTTGAAGTACCCACTAAATTGTGTGTGTGTGTCTGTCTGTCTGTCTGTCTTGAACAAATGCATGGTGTGTGTCTGTCTGTCTTGAACAAATGCATGGTGTGTGTGTGTCTGTCTGTCTTGAATGCACGCATGGTGTGTGTGTGTGTGTGTGTGTGTGTGTGAGAGAGAGAGAGAGAGAGAGAGAGAGAGAGAGAGAGAGAGAGAGCGCATAGGTAAACTGTGGTGTGATTCCTCAGGTGCTATCCACCTTGTCTTGTGAGACAGAATCTCTCACCGGCCTAGAGCTCGCCAATTTGGCTGCACTGGCTGCCTCCTTCCCTTCCCCTCCAGCACCATGCTTATATGTGAGTTCTGGGAATCAAATTCAGGTGCTCAGTCTTTCCCAGCAACCATTGTATCGACTAGACTCTCTCCCTAGTCCCTTCATTGCACTCTTAAAGCTTAAAGAAAGCCTAGGTTCTTTCTCCTGCGCTAGGAGAGACCTAACAAGGGATATTAAAAGAAGCAACAGGGGAAAGGGGAAGAGATCCCACAAAGGGCAGTACGGTTAGATGTAAGAGGCGATTGGGAAAGTTCAGCTCGGCCTGCTTTGTGATTTGGCCTTGGGTCCTCCCCGCCAGAGATATCTGTAGCCGTATGAACTAGAGGGAACACATGGGCCAGCTGCCTTGGTTGCTCAGGAGCTAAGACTGGAGAGTGTCAGTCTTTTCCCTATTGCCCTTCTCCCCTTTCCCTATTGCCCTTCTCCCCTCGGCAGCTCTAAGGCGAGTATCTCTTTCTCCTCATCTGTGCCACAAGGGACTTCAGTCAGTGGTCTCATTCTTCTGAACTCTATCCTTCCTCTTGGGGTTGGAACATGTACCTTCACTTACTGGTGCGTTCCCCTTCTCAGCAAACCCCTTGGTGGAAGCCGGGTGGGCCTCTCATTGTCCTCTAGGGAGGAAGGGAAGATGGTGGAAAGGCACCTGTAACGGGGGACATAAGTACGTCACCCAGTTTCACAATGAGTAGCCACAGCTCTTGGCTCCAGTCAGACCACCTGGCACTCCGTCAGTATCCCTGCAGCCACTCCTAGAGCGGGGTCTACTGAGGGCCTCGATTCAACTTTGCCAGCAAGAATAATCCTGCAAAGGTCTCTGGAGCTCCTGCTGAGACCCCAGGCTCCAAAACCCTGAAGTCTTGGGAGGATCATTTGTCGCATAAAGGAGCAGAGCTTGCTGTCAACGTCAAGGGAAGGAGTTCCCGAATAGTTGGAGAAATGTGAACAGAGCAGATACCAACCCTGTCTGCATCGCCAGCCTCCCCTTCCTTCCGAAGCCACCCACTTGCCTAGCTTCTGGGGTCAGACAGGAAAGGAAAGGGAAAGGGGCTGAGAAATCCATTTATCTAGAAGAACTGGCAGTTTCGTGGGAGGTGGTACATTTTTAAAGCTGATAGTACTTCGCACAAGAACACTCAGGTGAAATCATGGTTGCCGTCAATGGTGGGCAGGGGCAGTATGTGTTTGGGAGGGATTTCTGGTGCCTTTTGAGTATTCCTGCCAAGCAACTGTTTTCCTAGAATAGCATTCCTGGCTCTGCCTGTTTCATACATCCGTTTTGGGCTCCCAGGCTTCTACTTGAGCCTCAGAGAGGGGCTGAAACTTCCCTCTGGGAAGCCCTCCTTGGACCTCTCCCCTTGGAAACACACAATTACACATCTAACTGCAAAGCCACAACACTGAGTACTCATTCTCTGTCCCCAGAAAAATGTTCTGCCTAAGCCCACAATTGGATTGCTCGTGGGAAGCTATATTTTCTCTGAGAAGCGAAAGATGTTCTGCCAGAGCTGCTCTCTCAAAGTCTCTGAGAACAACAAAGCATTGTTTGGTACCAGCAGCATTCAGACTTAGAACAATTATGTAAGGACCCGGCACCATTGTAACATTGTCTCTCGTGTGACTTACATCACGTCACTGTTTCCAGATCTCTTAATCATCCAGAAAGCTATTATATTCGGGGATTACCAAGTTAATTGAAGGGGAAATCGTGGAATTCAATAAAACCTTAACAGCCCCAAACTACCTGCTGCACCTTTCATGAGTTTTCAAATTCTATAAATGGTTCTTTGTCGGGTGGCTTTGTTAATGGTCATGGTAGGAAAAGTTGAGGAGGGAAGAGATCACCTCATCTTCTGCGAGCAATCCAAACGTACTAAAAAGTGTGTGGGGTTTAACAGCCAGAAAATCTGCTTCTAAATTCCGGTCCCTACCTCATAAGTGCAATTGAAAAGGAAGGATGTTATTGAGCTGCCCAAGCAAAATATTTTAAAAATTTAAAAGATGCTTCTAAATCTTTCACTTCATGTGCTTGGGAAGTAAATTGGAGCTATTGCCACATGGAACCAATCAAATTGATATGTCTTTTTGAAAGCAATATATTTTAGGTTCTAGCAAAACTGAAGCAAATTGTCAACAAAATGTCACATTTTAATTTCATTTAACTCTCTTGGTAATCCTGTAATATTCTGTATAAACTTACTAGGTAATAAAAGTGAGGTATAAGTGTCAAGCTTGGTAAGGCACACCTGTAAGCTCAACAACCCTCAGAAGGCTGAAGCAAAAGGAATTTGAGAATTTGAGCCCAGGCTGGGCTACCTAGTGAGACCTTGTTCAAAAACAAATAAAAGTAGACAGCAAAAAAAAAAAAAAAAAAAAGGGAGGAAAAGAGGGAGAGATGGGGCTAGAGAGGGGGAAGGGAAGACAGGAAGTCTGGGCATGGTAGTGAATGCTTATAATCACACTTAGGAGGTAGAGGCAGAAGGATCAGAAGTGGTAATCATTTTCTGCTACATAGTGAGTTCAAGGCCAGCCTGGGCCATACAGGACCCTGTCAAAAAAAAATAGAAACATCAAAGCAAGATGGAAACACAATTGAGATTTGGACAGTACTAGGAACTCAGTCATGTTGTGCACTCGGCGAAGGGTGAACTAGAATATAGCTGGCTCTGCACGCTACATACAGCATTTAAACTAAGTCACGCTGGCAACGTATCTCTTAGAGGAGCCCTATGCATGGGTTGAATGCTTTCGGAAAAATGAAGTGGCATGACTGGAGAACTGGCTCAGTGGTTAAGTGCAGAGCACCACGCCCGTCTGCGCTCTATGCGCTACCATACGGTTCGTGAACCGAGCAAGGGGCTGGAGATTGAACCACACAAAGACTCACAGACAGAGACACGGGTCATCCTTGATGCCAGAATGCCTGAAACAGGAATGCCCCCGTTATTGTGTACTAGAGCCGCTTATATGGGGATCCTTAACTGATAGCCACGCCCCAGCCAAACCCACCAGAAACCACTCTCCTGCCACTCCTGAGGGTCTCCTGCTCAGAGCAGCTGCAAGCATTCCAAGTTGTTTACCAGAAATTCAGGATCTGGGGAGGTTCACAGCTCCCAACAGTTAAGAGCACTGGCTGCTCTTCCAGAGGCCTTGGTTCTATTCCCAGCACCCACACAGTGCCTCACAGCTGTCTATAACTCCAGTTCTGGGGCATCTGCTGCCTTCCTCTGGCTTCTGTGACACTGGCAGGTACATGGTAGACAGCCAAAATCCAGGCAAACACTTATATGAATAAAAAACAAACACACCTTTAAAAGACTCTATTAGCCACAAGTGACTTACTTTTTAAAGGTACAAGCCAATTTACAGTAAAAGTTAAGACCTAGCTTAGGACCTAGTATATTTTTATGCAAATGCAAGGAGCAAATACTCCTAAACACATAAGATAAACTACAGCTTTCAGCAAAATAACAGAAGATACGGGGAATGAAGACATAGTAAGTTACCAAAATCCAATAATCCAAACAAGTGTGATCTAATCTATAAGGCCACCTCAGACATTTAAACACCAAAGTGACACACGTACTAGAAGACTCAAATCAATTTTTTTGTTGTTTTTTTGTTTTTTCGAGACAGGGTTTCTCTGTAGCTTTGGAGCCTGTCCTGGAACTAGCTCTTGTAGACCAGGCTGGTCTCGAACTCACAGAGATCCGCCTGCCTCTGCCTCCCGAGTGCTGGGATTAAAGGCGTGCGCCACCACCGCCCGGCGACTCAAATCAATTTTAAGTAGACATTTTGCTATTTGAGCTCGGAGAGTTCGAATAGGATATGAGTAAGGGGTGTCAGCTGCTGTAATAAAAAGAAATCACAAAACTTCAGTGGCTTAGCACATAACAAATTTCCCTCTAACTTCACAGTGAAATGTGAACATTCCTGGTGTGTGGGTAGCTTGCTTTCCTGTAATGATTAGGAAACAGTGTTCTTTCCATTGTGTGTTCCCCCAGTACCCACAGCATCTTCTGCTGACCTTCAGAAGGTGAAAAGAAAAATGGAATTTCTTAAAGTGTCTAGTCTAAGTGGAACTTGAATGGCATCAGCTCTCATTTCATTGCAGAGATGTTCAAACCTAGATTTGAAGACGGCTAGGAAATTTAGTCCCCGGTCCAGCAGCAACTCCCAGGAATAGTTTCATACTATGCAAGAGGAAGCAGGATTCTTTTCGTGTGGCCAGAGTGCCACATTGGCCACAGAGGAGCAATATCAAGCAAAGGCAATGATATATAAAACAAGGAAGCATTTGTGCCCTGGTTCAGCGCAAGTCTGAGGGGCAGATACCACCAAAGACATGCATTACCTGAGGTGACTTAAAGTTGAGATAGAGTCAGAGGAATAGGCAAGGTTGTGCGGAGAAGGAAGGATTCACTCATTTATTCCAAGAGGTCTGGCTTGGAATGTGCATCAGTCGGTAGAGTGCTTGCCGCATGTGCAAAGCCCCGCTTCCATCCACAGCACTACATAAACCAGATATACTTAGGTTTGCCTACAGTCTCATCACCAGAGTGATGGAGGCTGGACAAGCGGGGAATCAAGTACCTCCTTAGCTGCATAGGGTGTTCAACAGCAAGTTCAGTGGCTCAGAGTGGGGAAAATAAACAAACAACACTCACAAAGAGCAGAACGAGGTGTGAGGTTTGATTCAGATAAGCTCCCTCTTGGTTTAGGAAGGAGGTTATACTCCCGGGAGCTCCCAGGAGAGAGACAGAGGCTGGAATGAAGCCTCGTGAGGCTAGACAGCATGACCACATGGAGAAAACTTCCTGTTCAGTCAATGCAAGGCACTTTAGTTTGTTATTGTTGTTGTTTTTAAGAAGGTTCACAAAAATTGGCAATGTACCAAGAATGTAAAAATATACTTGTAAAGACAGAGAAGTCTGTATGGCCCATTCTCAGACCATAATGAAATAATGGTAGCTATGCATACCAAGGACTGGAGTGCTGGAGCTTATTAAACTTGAAGCTTGTTGAACTTATGGAACTTACCCAACATATCTGAAGGCCGAGATTCTATACCCAGAACCACAAAACAAAAGGACATGTACAAGGACAAAGGTGCAAAGTTCAGTACTGCAGAATATACATGTGTGCATATGCACATCTGCCTATTTACATACGTATCCAGAATGGAATCAATTAATAAGTGTAGAAATTAAAAGTCTCTCATAGGTTACTCTCAGGTCAAGGAAGAAATAAAGAACAAAATGAAATTATTTTATTAATTTGGGGACAGGGTCTCCTGTATCCCTGGCTGGCCTCAAACTCACTATGTAAGTAAGGATGGTCCTGCACTTTGATCCAAGTGCTGGGATTGCAGGTATGGATGCCTATGCCTAGTTTATGAGTGAATATCAAATCCATGCCATAAATGATTACATTGATAAGTAGAGAGTGCATGGTAACAAACTAAATAATTGCCTTTAAAAGAGAATAAAGCTCCCTAATATATAGAACTAGAACAAGCCAACTAAAGATAAGCAAATGGGAAATTTAAAAGAAAGCAGTTAGTAAACAAATCAATATTGTTTCTTTGAAAAAAAAAAAACATGCAGCTCTAACACCCAAAGCCAAATGATTTACAAAAGAGGAAGAAACACACAGCATAAAAAAATTAGTGACAAGCCGGGCGGCGGTGGCGCACGCCTTTAATCCCAGCACTCGGGAGGCAGAGGCAGGCGGATCTCTGTGAGTTCGAGACCAGCCTGGTCTACAAGAGCTAGTTCCAGGACAGGCTCCAAAGCTACAGAGAAACCCTGTCTCGAAAAACCAAAAAAAAAAAAAAAATTAGTGACAAAAGATTTAGCAATGAGTAGGAGAGAAAGCCAAAACGCTGTGGGGCTATTTGTCTCGCTTTGTTTCCGTAGCACCCTCTCTCTTTCTGTAGTGAAACTTTTATTGTGCTCTCTTTTAACCATATATTTATTTGTCTGTCTCCTTGTATTAGCCATTCTTCCAGCCAGAAACAGATGGTACACTCAGAAAGGTTTTATGGAAAGAGACTTGATAAAGGGACTATTTCCAATGGTAGGTCTCCAGAGTTGAGGGGACCAACCCAGGCTGCGGGCATGAGAGCATCAAGGCCATTCTGCCTGAACCTAAAGGGGCAAAGAGTAGGAATGAGTCAGAGTTAAGTTGGCCAGAACTGAATCCTAGAAAGAAGGGCTTGCTGATCAGAGCTCAGGGAATAGGTAGATGTGGGAAGTCCCCACTAAATATTTAGCCTGAAAGCCAGAAGGTGGAGAAGAACATCTCAAACTCTTACATCTCCATGATGCTCATTTCTTGCCATTCCTCCAAAAGACAGGATTCTGTCTGGAGCCATAAGACAGGAGGACAGAAAGTGAGGCTAAGGGGATGGCAAACAGCAATTACGATAAAGGAAGATCAGCAAAAATGGACTACAAGAAAGGAAACCATAAAAGGGGAACCATAAAATTAGGTGCCCAGCGCTGATTGACTCAGTGAAGATGCTTTCTAAGAAACAATCCTTCTATTAATGAATCTGTTTAAAAACACAGCAAAGGGTAAGAATTTGTTTCAAGGCCAGTGTGTTTTAAATAGAAGAAAGCAATACAGAAAACACAATCCCAGACTGGCTGTATAAATACAAACACAGAAATTGTAAGAAAAAAATACAGTAACTCAAAGGCTACAGGGCTGGCAGGATGGCTAAGCAGGTAAAGATGCTTGCTGCCAAACCTGGTGTTCAACCCTGGTACCCACGTGGGAAAAAGAGAGAACCTACTCCTGAAAAGTTCTTTTCTGATCTCCACACATGCACTATGGGACATGGGCCCAAGCTCTCACATATCCCTGCACAGACATGCATAAAATAAATAAATACGTGTAATAAAAAAGAATACAGACAAGGCTGTGTATAATGGCGCACACCTTTATACAATCCCAGAATTCAGGAAGTAGAGGATTGCTGCAAGTTTGAGGCCTGCCTAGGCTACATAGGGAGACCCTGTCTCAAACAACAAAGAAACAAATATATACAAATAGTACAAACAAACTCTTGGCATGCGCCTTCCTACAGATGTAAGAATATTATGACCATCTGAACACGTAACATTAGCGATAATGTTAGGGAATGGGGAGATAGCTCAAAGTATAAAACACTTGCCAGGCAAGCACCTGAATGGAGGTCTTCAAACTCACAGGAAGCCGACCACAGTACCAAGTGTCAGTAATCCCCCTGTGCTCCTAGGACAAGATAAGAGGAAGCAGGAGAATTCCCTAGGAGCTTGCAGGCCAGCTGGAATGGCATGCTCAACAACAAACGACTAAGGAACTCCGGCTCTAACAAGGTAGAAGACGAGGGCTGACAGCTGACATTGTCCTCTGCCCGAAACATACAAGCTGTGATACACTCTCACCCGTGCACACACACACACACACACACACACACACACACGAAACAGTTTAGGGAGAAAGTACAAAAACCATAAAACCATACCCATTTATGTCTCCAATAAATACACGCTGAGGACATAGGGCAGGAACACAGCCTTGAGCAATACGGACGGACTATTCTTGGAGTTTCCATCTTCATAAAGGAGAGAAGCAAGCAGGCCCAGAACTAACTAGGATAATTTCACAAGGCAGCAAGTACTCTAAAGGAAATGATACAGCATCATATGGTGAGTGGATGTGGAGGCAGGGTTACATTCGATAAGTGTACCAAGGAACTTCTCCCTGGGAACATTTGTGCTGACGTCTTGATATTTCAAGAGTTGCTGAGAAGTCACTTTCAAAGCTTCCATTGATGAAACAAAAGAAAATAAGCGCAGGCAGTTTGCTTCCTTATCGGGAGCATTATACATGCCGAACATCCAGAGTCAGAAACACAAGGGATGCGCTATTAAAAATATAAATATGACAAGGCTGTCTCTTTCATCAGTCTTAATTAACTTTGCAATAAAATGAGATTGAATAAAAAGAAATGAGTTATAAATATGTGAATGGAGGAAATAAAAATAACATTCTGAGATGACAGAATTGTATAAGGAAGATGTCTGAGACATCAACACAAAATTCATTAAAAACAATAAATATGGTTGGCAAAGTAGCATAATATAAGATAAAATGACAAAAGTCTGTTGCATTTCTAATAAGAGTGACACAGAGCTAGACAATATAATGAAAAAGGAGGTTCACAATATTAAGTATGTGGTTATTTACTTAATTTGAGAGAATAAAGCTATATTGAAGGCAAATTATAAGACACCGAGGGGACAAGGAAAGGAAGACATGAATATATGATGCTATTTACCAGGAAGAAATAATGCCGGAGAGATAAACTGTTATAAAGACATCCAGGTTGGCAGATACATTTACTGGAGCACAAATGAAAGCCACCGAGAAAAGTGTTACAGGATTTGACAAGGTTTTAGGAAAATTCCTCTGAAAGTAAACAATGAGTTTGAAGCAAAGGAAAAGTCAAAAATTACCAAATCTATATGCTATTTGTTTTAAAAAATATTTGAGAGTACGTGTGTGTGTGTGTGTGTGTGTGTGTGTGTGTGTGTGTGTGTGTGTGTGTAACTATGTGGAGTAGGAGGACAGCTCAAGAGAGTGAGTTGTCTCTCACCTCCTGAGCCCTGGGGCTAGCGCCCAGAAGCGCAGACCCTGCAGCGGGTCCCTTTGCCTGCTGAGTCAGCTCTCAGAGCTGACACCTGTCATTCTGCAGCTGATGCTGAAGAATGCACAGGTAGGGTAGATGTTTTCCATGTTTTACTAAAGAATGTGGTTTGGCCCCCAGAGTAGTTTTGACGATTTACTGATCCAACATCCAGTAACCCAGATACCACATACTAATAGAAAAATAAAGCACTGCCTTAATGAATGGATTGAATTGAGGATAAAATAAATTGAGACATAGCTTTAAGTACACAGCGCAACAAATTCTGTACAATTTGAGCCATCCTTTTACTTTTACTTTGAAACAGGGCTCACTAAGCTACCCGGGTGCTCCCACAAGCTGGGATCCCAGGCCTGCATCACCAGGCCTGGAATGTCACATTTTACTATATCACAGTGACATAAAAGATGAGAGACACCTTCAGAGCTGCAATATAAGAAATAAATGTGAAACCAAACTTGGAACGATTGTACTATCAAATGAATTTAGAATGTAGGAAACATATGCAATCAATATCCAAATACCATAACAAAAGCAGCCGAAGGAGACAGAGAGCTTCAGGAATACAGACAATAAACTATTCCACATACAATGGAATCTTGCTAGTAAGAGGTAGAAATTAGAGAAGAACCGGATTGAAAGCACATTGTTTGGTTGTTTCTTCTGTTTTTCAATCTTTATTTTTATTTTGTGTGGATGAGTGTTTGGCCTGCATGCATGCCTGTGTACCATGTGCATGTAGTTCCCAAGGAAACCAGAAGAGGGGAGTAGATCCTCTGGAACTGGAGTTAAGGGTGCTGGGACCTCTCCCCAGACCCTTTGGAAGAGCATCTAGTGTTCTTAACTGCTGGGCTATCTCTCCAGCCTGGATTTTTGTCTTTTCTTTTCTGTTTTTTTTCTTTTTGGGTTTGTGAGATTCATTCACTTTTATTTCATGTGTATGGGTACTTTGCTTGAATCTACATCTGTGCAGCATGTTTGTGCCACGCCCATCAGATATCTTGGGACTTGAGTTATAGAGGGCTGCGAGCCACCATGCAGGTGCTAGGAACTGAATCCAGTTCCTCTGCAAGTGCATCAAATGTTCTTAACAGCTAAAAATGACTTTCCAGTACTTGATTTTTTTCTTGTTTTTATTTTTGTTTGATCTCACATGGGTTAGACTGGCTTCAGACTTACTATGTAGGTAAATATGCTCTTGAACTCCTGCTTCTGCTGCTCCCTACCTGTCTTGGAAGTTGGCATTACAAGCATATAATACTCCACCCAGCTTTATTTTTAATTCTCTTAGTTTAGGTGGAGTATCTGTTCCCTACTACACCCTCAGATGCCAGTGTCTGTCTCCTACTGCTCAGCATGTTTGCCAATGTTATAGTGAGTTTGGAACAGAAGAACTTTTGTGAGTCAGGGAGATCCATTCAGATCCTTTGCCCATGTATTAATTTGGTTAGTTGTCCTTTTTTTGTTGTTGTTGCAGTATAAGTGTTCTTTATATAATCCAGATGCTGGGTTCTTTTGATTATGACTTGTAGGTATTTTCTTCTGCCCTGTGGACTGTCCTGTCCATTTCCTGACTGCGTCCTTCATAAAGTGAAGATTTGGTCAAGTCCCATGTGTCTACACTGATGTGTTTCTACATCGTTTACGTTCTAATTAAATAAATCTGGGCTATGGAACCCATTAGAAGGGAATGAACACTGGTGGGGACAAAGAACAAAAGCCTAGCATTTATGTCCTATATATTGCATTAAATGTTGTTTAGTCTTGGCCTGTTCCTGAGCCACAAATGAGAGTTGTGGCTCTCAAGATGAATCTTTTATTCAATTGCAGCCATTCATTCAAAAAGTCTACACTGGTTATTATGATATGGTAAACATTATTCCAGGGACTTGGACTACAAAAATGCAAGAAGACAGTTCCTGCCCTCAAGGAGCTGACAAAGTAGGAGAGGATGAAATTCCATAGGAACCTTCGCCCTCAAGCGGATGCTGAGCCTCAGCTTTGGGACAGCGGGGCTCATGGTGAGAAGCATGGGCTTGAGGATGAGCTCAGATTACAGGGACCACATCTGTTTGGGGGCTTCACAAATGCTGCTTTGGCTGAAGACATTTTAAACCAAGGGGAACAAGCAGTAACCACTAAATCAAAAAGAAAACCCTGGCCACTAAGTAAACAACAGTTGAAGAAATGCTGAAGTGGGAGGGGGAACTTCCTAGAAGCCTGGGCTAAATTCAAACAATGCAGGGATTTCTTTGCTCTCTGATATACACACTCTCCCTTTCCATCTGTATATCCGAATTAACCCAGCGAGATGTGACAGTATGCTCCTTGTTTAAGGATTGATTAATTCAGTTATTAATGTTATTTTTTTCGAGACAAGGTTTCTTGGTGTACCCTTGTCTGTTCTGGAACTCACTCTGTAGATCAGGCTGGCCTGGAACTCAAAGGAGATCTGTCTGCCTCGACCTCCAAAGTGCTGGGATTAAAGGAGTGTGCCACCACTACCTCCTGACTACTATTGTTATTTTTTAAGACAGGGTCTCATGTAGCTTAGACAGTCTCCAACTCACTGTGTAGCTGAGGAAGTTCTCGGCCTCCCACCTGCTGGGATTCCAGGTGTCTAGCTCTAGGCCTGGCTCACTGGTTCTTTTCCTAAAAAAAAAAAAATCCACATTAAAAGTTTAAATTTATCCCTAGCACTGTGTTTCCATGTTAAACATTTCTCCTTGAATTACAGCAAGGGCAACTTGTGGATCAGATGCTGGGAGAAGGAAGAGAGAGAGAGAGAGAGAGAGAGAGAGAGAGAGAGAGAGAGAGAGAGAGAGAGAGAGAGAGAGAGAGAGAGAGAGAGAGAGAGAAAGAGAGAGAGAGAGAGAGACACGGAGGGACGGAGGGAGGGAGGGACGGAGGGAGGGAGGGAGGGAGGGAGAGAGGTAACCTTGAGTAAACAGTCATGTTTTCTGCCATAGCAGTCTGTGAAGAGGCAGACACGCAAGTGTGTGAGTGTGTGTGTGTGTGTGTGCGCGCATCTAGTCTGAACTTGGAGGTCCTTTGAGATAGTGTAGAGTGTGACACCCAAGCTGGAAACTGCAAACAATGAAGAGGAATCATACAGTTAAAGGCAGGAGTCGACTAGAAGGATTCCCAGACAATGATTAAGGACAAAAGACATTAAGAAAAGAGTCTCCACCACTCTGGGTGAGCAAAGGTGGCTGGAAGACAGGAGAAGGACAGGGAGAGATTAAAGTCAGTCAGAGCCAGATTACAAAGGTTTGTAGAAACTTGGACAGCAGGGTGATCTGATCTCTTTCCTCCTCTCCCTGCCACTCTTTTCTCCCCTTGTTCTAGTCTTCTCCCTGCTTCCTCTTCCATGTCCTTTTCCTTCTCCTCCTTTTCCCTAGCTCTCCTCCCACCTATCCCGGGTTACCATGGAATTTCCTTTGTCGACAAGGATGGCCTTGAACTATATTGGTCCTTCTGTTTTCACCACTCTCATGCTGGGATTACAGCTGTGTGCCTCCATGCCCAGATGACATGATCAATATTCTATTCCAGATTACCCGATGGCTGGAAGGAGAGTGTAGACCAGTGGTTCTCAACCTTTTCCTAATGCTGCGACCCTTTAATACAGTTCTTCATGTTGTGGAGACCCCAACCATAAAATTATTTTTGTTGAAACTTCCTAACTGTAATTTTGCTACTATTATGATTCCCAACATAAATATTTTGGAGGTGGAGCTTTGTCAAATGGGTCACAACCCACAAGTTGAGAACCACCGGTGTAGCCGGATATGGTGATGTCCACTTGGCAATACCAGCACAAGGGAGACAGAGGCAGGGTGGGTGATGTAAGTTTGAGGCCTGCTTAGTTAATAGTAAGAAGTCGCCTTAGTTAATAGTAAATTCCAGGCTCTAAAGGGCTGTAGAGTGAAGACCCCTGTCTAACAAACAAACAAACAAACACAAAGAAGACAGGAGGCTCAGGAGCTTACTCAGTTTCCGCATTCTTAGCTAGGTGTCAACACCTTAGTAGAACAGCAAAAGGGAAGAAATAATTAGATTTGCAAGCTAAGAGTTCTGTGCAGGGTTATAAGTGTGGATCAATTTGCTGTCTTCTGTATGCAGCTCTTCAGTTTGGCAGCACTGTTTGTTGAAGATTCTGTCTTTTTTCCAGTGTAGATCATACTGGCCTCGAATTCACAGACATGTGCCTGCTTTTCCTTCCCAAATCCTGGGATTAAAAACATACATCACCACACCTCGCTGAGCAAACTTTTTAAAAAAGTAATCTAGTGTGATTGCTTGCACTGTCAATTTGACGTGATCTAGAGTCACCTAGGGACAGACTCCTGGCCATGCCTATGAGGAATTATCTACATTAAGTTAAATGATGTGGAAATGTCCATGCTAGATGTGGGTGGCACTATTCTATGGTCTGGGTCCTGGACTGAATAAAAACAGAGAAATAGAACTAAATACTAGTATTTGTCACTCTCTGCTTCCTAACTGAGGAAGAACTCTTCTCAGCAGCACCCCCCTTTCTATTGCCATGCCTTCCCGACCATGATGAAATCCCCTCAACCTGTAAGTCAAAATAACTTCTTAAGTTACTTTGGTCAGGCATTTTGTCCCAGCAATATATAAAATAACTAATGCACCTAGCTCCAGTTATTTTGTTACAGCAACATAAAATAATAATAATGATGATAATAATAAATAATAATAATAAACACTGAGAGAACTGGGGAGATGGATTAGTCGTTATGATGTTTAATGTACAAGCCCAACCATTTGAGTTTTACTCCTGGAACCCACATGGTGGAGAGAGAGAACTAACTCCTGCAGGTTATCCTCTGAACTCCACTCTCATACCATAGTATGTGTGGACCTATGTACACACACATACATATACACATACACACACTACACACACACACACACACACACACACACACACACACACACAGATTTAAGTATAAAACATGTCTCCCTAGCCTAGTAAATTCTCTATTTCCCGTCTTCTTTCCTAGTAGTAATTTCCAAGAAGGTGTCTGTTGTTAACAAAAGGTCCACCACTTTAGTCGTTGCTGTTAGTCGTTTAGTGATTCAGCATATAACACAGTGAGGTGTCATGGCTCCCTGCAATCCACTTTCAGGGTGAATGCAGCATGAGCTTGAATTCAGTGATCCTGGGTTACATAGAAAGTTCAGAGTCAACCTGAACTACATGAGATCTTGTCAATGAAAAAAAGGAAGGAAGGAAGGAAGGAAGGAAGGAAGGAAGGAAGGAAGGAAGGAAGGAAGGAAGGAAGGAAGGAAGGGGCTAGAGAGATGGTTCAGTTGCTAAGAGGACTTGCTGCTCTTATAGAGGACTCAGGTTCAGTTCCCAGCACCTATATTGGGTATCTCACAACCACCTGTAACTCCAGTTCCAAGAGATCTGAACACCATCTTTCAGGTCTTCATGGATAGCAGGCACATATATGGTGCCCATACATTCCTGCTAGCACCTATGCATACACATAAAATAAAAAATGAATAAAACTTGGGATAAAAGTAAAT
Organism: Arvicola amphibius; assembly: GCF_903992535.2. NCBI lineage: Eukaryota > Metazoa > Chordata > Mammalia > Rodentia > Cricetidae > Arvicola > Arvicola amphibius. The sequence goes on from NC_052065.1 coordinate 117,820,335, forward strand.
CAAGCCCAGTGAAACAGCATGAGATGCAATTGTAAAGATTTTGAAGATGTGGTCTTGGGTGCTAGACTGGAAGCCCTGATGAGACTGGTGAATGGCAGTCAATTAGAGACAAGGGATTCTAGTAGGTGGGGAATTTCAACCACACTTTGGTGCCGTAGAGCAATTAAAATGGATTGATGGGTGGAAGGCTAAATTGGGAAAACCAAATTCTTTTTTCTCTTTCATTCTATATTCTTAATATTATTCATTTTACATCCCAACCACAATTTCCCCTTGTTTCTCTCCTCCCAGCCCCTCCCCCACCCCCACCCCTGCTTCACTCCTCCAGTTTCTATTCAGAAAAGGGCAGGCCTCCCATGCATATCAACAAAACATGGTGTCTCGAGTTACAGTAGGACTACGCACCTCCCATGTATTAAGTTTTAAGACTGGGTAAAATGTCCCAGTATGAGGAGTAAGGCCCCAAAAGCCAGTAAAAGAGTCAGAGACAGCCCCTGCTCCCACTGTTAGGAGTCCCTTAAGAGGACCAAGCTACACAACTGTAGCATATATGCAGAGGGCTTAGGTCAGTCCCATGTAGGCTCCCTGGTTGTTGGTTCAGTCTTTTGAACCCTATGAGCCCAGGTTAATTGACTCTCTGAGCCATTTTCTTGTGATGTTCTTGACCCATCTGGCTTCCACACTCCTTTCTCCCTTTCTTCAGCAGGATTGATTCCCTGAGTTTCGCTAATTCCCTAATGTTTCGCTATGGGTCTCTGTAACTGTTTTGATCAGTTGCTTGATGACTTCTCTCTGATGACCATTGGGCTAGGCACCAATCTCTGAGTACAGCAGAATATCGTTAGGCATTGCTGTGCCTGTGTAGCAAGACTCCCCCGATAAAAGACCACCGCAGAGCCACAGCTTCCCAAGCAAAACACACTGGGGTTTATTGATTTATTGATTTACAAGCTAGCTTGATCAAGTTTCAACACAGCAGGTGGAGAAAATTGGCCCCCAGCCTTTAGGGTAAGGGGTTTTTAAAGGGACAAACCGCAAAGCAGGGTGACACAAATCTTGGCATTTCGGGATTGGGTACGGATATGCAATCTTTAAAGTCATTGATTGGGTATAGTGGAATTTCAAAACAGCAATTGTCAGCAGGCAGGAATTTCAAAACAACAGTTTGATCTGATGCCTGCAAGGACGTCTGAAACTAGCAGCTATTTGGGCATCCTGATAGGGTAACTCCGACCTATACAGACATAGTGGGTGACTTTTCCTGGAACTGTTTATAACTTTTACTGGGGCTGAGTTCATCCTCTAGTTGGGCTTTGTCTAAATCTGGACTGGTGAGTGATTGCAGACCCTGGGGCAACCTGCCCTGAAAGAGAGCACAGACTCCCTCCTCCCAGCTCCCTCTGCAGGCTTGTCTTTGTTTCTCATGTCCCTGCCTCTCCCAAGCCTTCCCTAGTGTTTTCAGGTGTCCTGCTCCTGTACTAAGGCCATCCACCCAAAGGGGTCAGACTCTGGCCTCCAGGCAGGTCTGAGGATTCCTTCAAGGGAGTGTGGGCTTCTTTAGATTGTGACGCAAGGAATAGGTCCTTCTCTGGCACTGGGGAGATCCAGCCAGTTTCAGTCACAGCAAAGATTGGTCTAGGACACCAAGCGCCTCCAGGCTCCTTTTGAAGGAAGAGATGGGCAGGCGCCAATGCAGGAGCTCCTCCAACAACATGAAAGGCAACATGCCATCACCACAATCCAGACATCCCGAAACAACAAGAATTGAACACCCTACCCCAGAAGATATAGAAGAAACCGACCTTAAACAGTACTTTATGAAAATAATAGAGGACCTTAAACAGGAGGTAAAAAACTGCCATAAAGAAATGGAGATGACAAACAAAAAGGTAGACGAAATAAATAAATCTCTCAAAGATACCCAAGAAAAACAAGAAAAACAAGAAAAAGCAATCAAACAGGTAAGGGAAACAGTACAAGACCTGATAAATGAAATGGAGGTAATGAAGAAAACACAAGCTGAGGGAAGACTGGAAATGGAAACTCTGAGTAAACGAACAGAAACTTCAGAGACAAGTATTTCCAACCGAATACAAGAGATGGAAGAAAGAATCTCGGACTCTGAAGATACTATAGAGGAAATAAATTCACAGATTAAAGAACTAAACAAATCTAACAAATTCTTAACACAAAACATCCAGGAAATCTGGGACACCATGAAAAGACCAAACCTAAGAATAATTGGGGTAGAAGAAGAAGAATTACAACTCAAAGGCCCAGAAAACATATTCAGCAAAATTATAGAACAAAACTTCCCCAACCTAAAGAAGGATGTTCCTATGAAAGTACAAGAAGCCTACAGAACACCAAATAGACTGGATCAAAAGAAAGCATCCCCACGCCATATAATAATCAAAACACAAAACATACAGAATAAAGAACAGATATTAAGAGCTGCAAAGGAAAAAGGTCAAGTAACATATAAAGGGAAACCTATCAGAATTACACCTGATTTCTCAGTGGAAACCATGAAAGCCAGAAGAGCTTGGATAGATGTGCTACAGACACTAAGGGAACATGGATGCAAGCCTAGACTACTATACCCAGCAATGGTGAAGCTTGCATTCACCATTGATGGAGAAAACAAGATATTCCAGGACAAAAACAGATTTAAACAATACGTAGCCACAAATCCAGCCTTGCAGAAAGTAATAGAAGGAAAATCACAAACCAAGGAGTCCAACAACACCCACAATAACTCAGGCATCTAGCAACCCTTCACCAGCACAACTAGAAGAAGGGAAACACACAAACTCTACTACAAAAAAATAACCAGAGTTAACAACCACTGGTCATTAATATCACTTAATATCAATGGACTCAATTCACCTATAAAAAGGCACAGGCTAAGAGATTGGATACGAAAACAGGATCCAACATTCTGCTGTTTACAAGAAACACACCTCAACCACAAAGACAGACACCTACTCATAGTAAAGGGTTGGGAAAAGGTTTATCAAGCAAATGGACCTAAGAAACAAGCGGGTGTGGCCATACTAATTTCCAATAAAGTTGACTTCAAACTAAAATCAATCAGAAGAGATGGAAAGGGACACTTTATACTCATAACAGGAAAAATCCTTCAGAATGAAGTCTCAATCCTGAATATCTATGCCCCTAATAGAAAAGCTCCCACTTATGTAAAAGAAACACTTCTAGAACTCAAGGCAGCCATCAAACCACACACATTAATAGTTGGAGACTTCAACACTCCTCTCTCACCAATGGACAGGTCAATCAGACAGAAACCTAACAGAATTGAAAGCTTAATGGAGGTAATGAACCAAAGGGACTTAGCAGACATCTATAGAACACTCCACCCAAATAGGAAAGAATATACCTTCTTCTCTGCGGCTCATGGAACCTTTTCGAAAATTGACCATATACTTGGTAACAAAGCAAACTTCCACAGTTACAAAAAAATATTAGTAACCACCTGTGTCTTATCGGATCACCATGGATTAAAATTAGAAATCAACAACAATGCTACCCCCAGAAAGCCCACAAACTCATGGAAACTGAACAGTCAACTACTGAACCACACCTGGGTCAAGGAAGAAATAAAGAAAAAAATTAAAGTCTTTCTTGAATTTAATGAAAACAAAGACACAACATACTCAAACCTATGGGACACAATGAAAGTAGTGCTAAGAGGAAAGTTCATAGCACTAAGTGCCCACTTAAAGAAAACGGAGAAAGCACTCATTGGTGACTTAACAGCACACCTGAAAGCTCTGGAAAGAAAAAAAAAAGAAGCAGACTCACCTAGGAGAAGTAGAAGACGGGAAATAATCAAACTGAGGGCAGAAATCAACAAAATAGAAACACAGAAAACAATCCAAAGAATCAATGAAACAAAAAGCTGGTTCTTGGAGAAAGTCAACAAGATTGACAAACCCTTAGCCAAACTAATCAAACGGCAGAGAGAGAACACGCAAATTAATAAGATTAGAAATGAAAAGGGGGACATAACCACAGACACAGAGGAAATTCAGAGAATCATTAGATCTTACTACAAAAGCCTGTATGCCACAAAATTGGAAAATGTAAAAGAAATGGACAGTTTTTTAGATAAATACCATATACCAAAGTTAAACCAGGACCAGATAAATGCTCTAAATAGTCCTGTTAGTCTCGAAGAATTAGAAACTGTTATCAGAAACCTCCCTACCAAAAAGAGCCCAGGACCAGATGGTTTCAATGCGGAATTCTACCAGAACTTCCAAGAAGACCTAATACCTATACTCCTTAAGGTATTTTATAATATAGAAACACAAGAGTCACTGCCAAATTCCTTCTATGAAGCTACAGTTACCCTGATACCTAAACCACACAAAGACTCAACCAAGAAAGAGAATTACAGGCCAATCTCACTCATGAACATTGACACAAAAATTCTCAATAAAATACTGGCAAACCGAATCCAAGAACACACTAGAAAAATTATCCACTATGATCAAGTAGGCTTCATCCCAGAGATGCAGGGCTGGTTCAACATATGAAAATCTATCAATGTAATCCATCATATAAATAAACTGAAGGAAAAAAACCATATGGTCATCTCATTAGATGCTGAAAAAGCATTTGACAAAATTCAGCACCATTTTATGATAAAGGTCCTGGAGAGATTAGGGATACAATGGTCATTCCTAAATATAATAAAAGCTATTTACAGCAAGCCGACAGCTAACATCAAATTAAACGGAGAGAAACTCAAGGCTATCCCACTAAATTCAGGAACACGACAAGGCTGTCCACTCTCTCCTTATCTCTTCAATATAGTGCTTGAAGTTTTAGCAATAGCAATAAGACAACATAAGGGAATCAAGGGGATTCGATTTGGAAAGGAAGAAGTTAAACTTTCGTTATTTGCAGATGATATGATAGTGTACATAAGCAACCCCAAAAACTCCATCAAAGAACTCCTACAGCTGATAAACTCCTTCAGTAACGTGGCAGGCTACAAGATCAACTCCAAAAAAATCAGTCGCCCTCCTATACACGAAGGATAAGGAAGCAGAGAGGGAAATCAGAGAAGTATCACCTTTCACAATAGCCACAAATAGCATAAGATATCTGGGAGTAACTCTAACCAAGGAAGTGAAGGATTTATTTGACAAGAACTATAAGTCTTTGAAGAAAGAAATTGAAGAGGATACCAGAAAATGGAAGGATCTCCCCTGCTCGTGGATTGGGAGGATCAACATAGTAAAAATGGCAATTCTACCAAAAGCAATCTATAGATTCAATGCAATCCCAATCAAGGTCCCATTAAAATTCTTCCCAGAGATTGAGAGGACAATAATCAACTTTATATGGAAAAACAAGAAACCCAGGATAGCCAAAAAAAATCTTATACAATAAAGGTACTTCTGGAGGCATTACCATCCCTGACTTCAAACTCTATTACAGAGCTACAGTATTGAAAACAGCTTGGTATTGGCATAAAAACAGAGAAGTTGACCAATGGAATCGTATAGAAGACCCGGATCTTAAACCACAAACCTATGAACACCTGATTTTTGATAAAGGAGCCAAAAGTACACAATGGAAGAAAGAGGGCATATTCAGCAAATGGTGCTGGCATAACTGGATGTCAACCTGTAGAAGAATGAAAGTAGATCCATATCTATCACCATGCACAAAACTCAAGTCCAAATGGATTAAAGACCTCAATATTAATCTGAACACATTGAGCTTGATAGAGGAGAAAGTGGGAAGTACTCTACAACAAATGGGCACAGGGAACCGTTTCCTGCGCATAACCCCAGCTGCACAGACATTAAGGGCAACATTGAATAAATGGGACCTCCTGAAGCTGAGCAGCTTCTGTAAGGCAAAGGACATTGTCACTAAGACACAAAGGCAGCCTACTGACTGGGAAAAGATCTTCACCAACCCTGCAAGTGACAAAGGTCTGATCTCTAAAATATATAAGGAACTAAAGAGACTAGACTGTAAAATGCCAATTAACCCAATTAAAAAATGGGGCGCTGAACTGAACAGAGAATTCTCAACAGAAGAAGTTCAAATGGCCAAAAGACACTTAAGGTCATGCTCAACCTCCCTAGCTATCAGGGAAATGCAAATCAAAACAACTTTGAGATATCATCTTACAACTTTGAGATATTATCAACCTGTCAGATTGGCTAAAATCCAAAACACCAATAATAACCTTTGTTGGAGAGGTTGTGGGGTAAGGGGCACACTCATCCATTGCTGGTGGGAATGCACACTTGTGCAACCACTTTGGAAAGCAGTGTGGCGGTTTCTCAGGAAATTCGGGATCAACCTACCCCAGGACCCAGCAATTCCACTATTGGGAATCTACCCAAGAGATGCCCAATCATACTACAAAAGCATTTGCTCATCTATGTTCATAGCAGCATTATTTGTAATAGCCAGATCCTGGAAACAACCTAGATGCCCTTCAGTGGAAGAATGGATGAAGAAACTGTGGAATATATACATGCTAGAATACTACTCAGCGGTAAAAAACAATGACATCTTGAATTTTGCATGCAAATGGATGGAAATAGAAAACACTATTCTGAGTGAGGTAACCCAGACCCAAAAAGATGAACATGGGATGTACTCACTCATAATCGGTTTCTAGCCATAGTTAAAGGACATCGAGCCTATAATTTGGGATCCTTGAGAAGATAAGAAGGTGAACCCCCCAAAAAAGATATAGTAATCCTCCTGGATATTGGAAATAGACACGATCGCCAGGCAAAAATTGGGAACTTGAGGGTTGGGCGAGATGCGGCCAAGGGAAGATGGGGAGAGAAAAGCGTGAAGGGGAGAATGGGGGGAGCTCGGAGGAATGGGGTGCTTGGGATACAGGAAGGGTGGATATGGGAACAGGGAAGCATATATCTTAATTTAGGGAGCCACCTGAGGGTTGTCAAGAGACTTGACCCTAGAGGGGTTCCCAGGTTTCCAGGGAGACGCCCCCAGTTAGTTCCTTGGGCAGCTGAGGAGAGGGAGCCTGAAAAGGCCAGTTCCTATAGCCATACTGATGAATTTCTTGCATATCACCATAGAACCTCCACCTGGCGATAGATGAAGAAAATGACAGAGCCCCACATTGGAGCACCGGACTGAGCTCCCAAGGTCCTGATGAAGAGCAGAAGGAGAGAGAACATGAGAAAGAAAGTCAGGACCGTGAGGGAACCTCCACCTGGCGATAGATGAAGAAAATGACTGAGCCCCACATTGGAGCACTGGACTGAGCTCTCAAGGTCCTGATGAGGAGCAGAAGGAGAGAGAACATGAAAAAGAAAGTCAGGAACGTGAGGGGTGCGTTCACTCATGGAGACAGTGGGACAGAACTAATGGGAGATCACCAACTCCAGTTGGAATGGGACTGATGGATCATGCGACCAAACCCGTCTCTCTGAATGTGGCCAACAGTGGGGGCTGACTGAGAAGCAAAGGACAATGGCGCTGGGCTCTGATTCTTCTGTATGGACGGGCTCTGTGGGAGCCTTCTCAGCTTGGTCGATCACCTTCCTGGACCTGGGGGGAGTTGGGAGGACCTTGGTCTTAATATAGAGTAGGGAACCCTGATGGCTCCTTGGCCTGGAGAGGGAGGGAGGGGAGGTATGGGTGGAGGGGAGGGGAGGGAAGGAGGAGGAGGAGGGGAGGGAAGGTGGAGGAGGAGGGGAGGAGATGGAAATTTTTAAATATAAAAAAGTAAACCATGAAAAAAAAGCCACCAAAAAAATAATAAAATAAAAGAAAAAAAACAGAAATGATCTTTGCACCAACTTGAGAAGTGGTTCCATCTCAACCGGACCCATGCTCGGGGTGACAGTGTTGTCAGCTGCTGTTAACATCAGTGACGACAGTAATAACATTATCAGATGAGGAACAGAAGGGAGAGCAAGAAAAAGAAAGATACTGAGGTTGAGGCCTGGGGAGTTACTGTTGCAGCGTTGCCAGCCGAGAGTGTGACTATTCTCAATGGGGGTGTGATGGTGAGCATGGAGGTGGTGAGCTTAGGTTTAAGGGCTTGAGGAATGGGGGCAAGCTTGGACTTGGGCCTGGATTTGGCTTGATTAGGCCCTATTACTATTCCAGCGGTAGGATAGCCAACAAGCAATCTTATGGTGAACATAGCTCCTGGGTCAGGGGCCTGTCCAAACCATCGACGCTTATTGTAATGCCTGATTCCCCAAATCTACCATTTGAGCCATTCAACTTCTTTCTGCTGCCCCATCTTGGTAAAGGTTATATTTATGGGGCTACATCAATGCTCCCAGCAGTCTCCCACCTCCATTTGCTCAAGGCTGGGAAAAACACTGAGTTATCTCTCTGTTACATGCCCTGGGATGTCGGCGGGGGGGAGTGAGGCATTTTAAGGAGACATAATCTGTTTTAAGAGGGGTGTTCCACCATAAGTACCCAGTAGACACGCAAGACCAAATGGTGTAGTAGTCGTCATCCCATCCCCCACATCTTGGCTGGTCTTTCTAGTCTCTGCCAGTGTTACGTTGTGGGCATATGTAAAAATGTGGTTGCCTGTGCTGCAATACTGAAGAAGCATAGGACAAATGAGGACTTATGTCTGGGTAAATGAGGGGGGTAGAACTTGCTGAGATTTGCAGTTATATTGGGGAACCAAGTGACAAATGGGGCCACCTTAGGTATTTGGGCTATGGCATTCTTATCCTGAATGTATCCCTGGGTAGTTCTTATGAGTTGCCAAGTCAAATTTAGGGTGCATGTGAATTTCCTGAGGAACATCTCATAGGCACAGTACATACAGTCAGCAAAATGATTAAGGTTGTCACTGCTTAAAATACCAAATTCACAGCTTGCATGGGTTGCTTGGGTCCTTGGTGGCCTCCCATCCTTCTCTCTTGTAGTTTTCTTTGGATACGAAGCGGTTAGCTGGTCTGGCATGAGTATTGTAAATCCAGGAGGTTACACTATCAACCTTGATGGCAGTTGGTGTAGGCAGCAGAATGACAAAGGGTCCCTTCCACCTGGGTTCTAGTGTTTCCTGGCCATGTCTCTTAATGTAGACCCAGTCCCCTGGGATTCGGGAGAAACGCCAAACTCAGAAAGGTCCCTAAGCTTTGGCCATACATGTTTATGTACCCATTGGACTCTCCGTCATCGAACTCTGCCAAGAGTTCTGTTTGCAGGCTGGGAAAGATAGGGGGTGGGGTACCAAACATAATCTCGAAGGGTATCAGCCCCATTTGGTAAGGAGAGTTTCTAATCCTAAGCAGGGCAAAGGGGAGGAGGGTCCCCCAGTCTGCACCAATCTCCAAGGCTAAATTAGTAAGGGTCTCTTTTAGAGTTCTGTTCATGTTGCTCTACCTGTCCTGAATTCTGGGGTCTATATGCACAATGCAATTTCCAATCACTCCCTAGGACAGTGGCTAAACTATGACTCACCTGGGACATAAATACCGGTCAGTTGTCTGACCCTATCATAGTAGGAAACCCATACCTGGGCAGGATGTCTTCTGGGAACTTCTTTGCTACCACCTGTGCAGTCTCATGCTTCCGGTCAGCCCAAGAAGGTGTTTATAAATATTTATACATATACTTGCCAGGTTTGACTTCAGTGAGGCCCACCTCCCAATACACTCCAGGCTTCTTTCCTCTGAGTCGGGTCCCAGTGTATATACGATTGGCAAGTGCATTGGTTAGTTGACAGGCCTTGCAATTATAAACTATGTCCAGGATTTTCTGCTCTCTGTCTCTGATTTTAACTTCAGAGTGCCTCAATAAGTCTTGCGTTCTGTGAATTCCCATATGAGAGGAGCAGTGGATCTTTCAGAGCAGCTTCTGCCCCAGTTGGTCAGGTGACGTGACTTTACAATAAGCTGAGCGCCACCATCCTTCCAGACATTGTGTCATAGGGAGAGACATTATGCAAGTCAAGTCCTCCCAGGAGTATTTGAGAGTTTCAGGTAAGGCCGGGGCCCTAGATCTACCAGGACTGTAGCCAGGACTGGGTCAGTCTGTAGCATTACTTCCTGGGTGGTCTTATCTGCCAAATTGCTGCCTCTGGGAATAGGTCCATGACCCTTTTGGTGCCCCGGACAATGTGTGATGGCCACTTTATTAGGCTTCCATAAGGCTTTGAGAAGGGCTAGAATCTATTTTTGATAGTCTTCCCCTCTGCAGTTAACAGTGCCCTCCCTTTATATATTTGCCCCATACACATGTACAGTGGCAAATGGATAATGGCTGTCAGTGTAGATACTAATTTTTCTCCCCTGTCCCAGCTCCAGGGCCTTTGTCAAGGCCACCAGCTCTGTCCACTGTGCAGAGGTGCCAGCTGGCATTGGTTCAGTCCAGACCACCTCCTCCGATGTGGTCACTGCAGTCCCTGCACATCTCTGTCCATTTTGAACAAAACTGCTCCCATTAAGTATAACAGGTAACCTCTGCATCAGGCAGAGGGGTGTCTCTCAGGTCAGAATGGACACAGTGTACCTGGACCAGGATTCTGGGACAGTCACATAGAGGTGCCTCCAGGTCTGAATCAGGCAGTGAGGTAGCAGGGTTCAGGGCTGTGGGTACCTGGGATGTTATTCTGGCAGGGTTAAGTAATGGGGTCTGATAGTGAGTCATTCTGGCGTTATTCAGCCATTTGTTCCGGGGGCTGCTTGAGGACTCCTTCCAAAGCATGAGGAGTGCCTATAGTGAGGCTTTGTTCCAAAGTCAATTTATCAGCATTGTTTTACTAATAAGACACAACTACTATTGTATGCAGGCACGGAGGCCATCCGGCTGCCACGGGATCTATTTTTTTTTTTTTTTTTTGACAAATAGGTTACCAACTATTTTCAGGGACCCAAATTCTAGGTCAAGACACCTTTAGCTATTCTTCTGTGTTCATTCACAAACAAGTGAAAGGGCTGGGTCACATTTAGTAGAGCCAGTGCTGGGGCCGATAGCAGGCTTTGTTTGAGTTTGCCAAAGGCCTGCTTATGGTGTTCTGCACATAGAAAGTCCTGCCCTTCCTTAGTGGCCTCATATAGGGGTTTGGCCAATTCAGCAAAGTCTGGGATCCACAAGTCGCAACAGTCTACTGTACCTGGAAACTCTCTCATTTGTTTGGCCATGGTGGGAACCAAAATCTTAAGGACCATCTCTTTTCGTGCATCCAAGAGACACTGTTGTCTTCCTTTTAAGATGTACCCCAAGTATGTGACCTCTCTTACAGATTTGGGCTTTTTTCACTGAAGCACAGTACCCTGGGCCTCCTAGGGCTTGCAGTAACCACTCAGTTCCAGTCAGGCAGGTCTCCTGATCTGCAGTAACAATTAGTAAGTCATCAACATTTTGTAACAGGCTAGCATCTGGGTTTTGAGTCTGGTACTCACTCAAATCTTTGTGCAGACCTTCATCAAAGATAGTGGGAGAATGTTTGAATCCTTGTGGCAGTCTGGTCCATGTTAATTGGCTGCTGATCCATATCTCTGGGTCATGCCTTTCAAAGGCAAAATATGGTTGGCTCTTGGAAGCCAAAGGCAAACTAAAAAAGGCATCCTTCAGGTCCGGAACAGGATACCATTGCCGATCCAGAGGCAATGAGCTGAGCAGAGTATATGGCTTAGGCACTATGGGGTTCATGTTAACCACCCTTTTATCAACCTCTCTCAGGTCCTGGACTAGTCTATAGTCATTGGTGTGTGGTTTCTTAACAGACAGCAAAGGCTGAAGGATCCTCAAGTCTAATAATTGCCTGATGTGTGAGGTGATACTCTTTGTGGCTTCTAAGGGCATGGGATATTGGCAGACATTGACCAGATCTGCCCCCTATTTGATCTCTACATAAATGTGGGAGGAGGGATGGGGAGCAAGCAATGTCAATCCCATACTCCCTGTTTCGGCCCATATCAATGGAAACATTTGGAGACATTTTTCCAATTGGGGTTCAGGCTCCATGGCCACTTGATGTAGCCTATGTTCTTTAACCAAACTATTAGTCATTAGTATCTGAATAAGTTTTCCATCTTTGTGGAGTAGCTTAGCTTCTTCATCAGAAAAAAAAAATATCTGAGCTTTCATTTTTGCCAAAAGATCTCAGCCCAATAGGGGATAGGGACATTCTGGAAGTGCCAGAAGAGAGTGGGTTACCTGTCCCATTCCTAAATCCACCTTTCATCAGGTAGTCCATGAATAGGGATTCACCCCTGTGGCTCCCTGGACCCAAGGTTTTTTGTTGTTGTTGTTGTTGTCCATGAGCCCATCGGCCTTTAACAGAAATGAATTTTGAGCTATGTATTCGCCATGGAATTGACCCTTTCCCCCTCCAACTCTCAGGATTATCCTGGGATCTGGGAGGGGGACCAAACCCTGTCTCCCCTAATCACTGTCTATTCTTAGGCTAAGGACTTTGACATTGTCCTTGGTTCTCTTTGGGCATTTTGGGGAGTCTCTAGCCCAATGCGCTTGTTCCTTACAGTGTGTACATTCATTCTCTCACAACTGGGGCCTTTATTACCTCCCAGTGTCCCGTCCTCTGCTCCAGCAGCCAGGCATCTCAGTTGCTTCCTGAGTTCTGCTGTAGCAGCTGGCAGTATCCCAGAAAGGTGCTGGTTCTAGTGCTACTCCTTTTTCATTTCCTTCTCATTTGTAGTTCTCTGTCACTGCAAATGACTCTCTAATATTCTTTTCTCCTAAGCATTCTAGCCTTTGTAATTTCCTCTTGATAACTGGAGCTACCTGATTAATGAATGATAAAGTCAAAGATGGCACACCTTCCTGTGACTCTGGATTATATGGTGAATATCTTCTGAAAGTGATGGAGGAGTGTCTATGTGTTACTTTCATTATTAATAAAGATACTGCCTTGGCCCTTTAAGAGAACAGAAAATTAGGTAGGCGGAATAGACAGAACAGAATTCTGGGAGAGTTGGGGAGACAATTCAGGCAGTCGCCATAGTGAGTCGTCATGATTCTCCTGGTAAGCCACACCTCGTGGTGCTACACGGTTTACTAAATATGGGTTAAAGGAAGATGTGAGAATTAACCAATAAGAGGCTACAGATAATGGGCCAGGCAGTGTTTAAAAGAATACAGTTTCCGTGTAATTATTTCGGGTGTAAAGCTAGCCAGCGGCCGCAGCCCCGCCGCTTCATCTACATGAAAGACTGACTCTTGTCACTGCTCTGAAAATGTCACTGGGCTCTCAGCTAATTCCTGCCTGACATCATAGAACTTGTTCAAATTTGCAGGCCATCTTGCAGCTGCTTTGAGAGAGCCTGGCAATAGACTAGGAGATTCCGCTTATCTTCTGACATGTTGTAGTCTTATGCAGGGTGGGATAGGGGGAATATGGTATCTATAAGAGCTTGGTTGGCTATAGGCTCTCCAGTGGGTCCCAGAACCAATTTCTGGGCTTCCACCTGGACCTGGTTCCTCTCTTCCATGGTGAACAGGATCTGCAAGAGCTGTTAGCAACCATCTCAAGTCAGATGATGTGTGAAAAGAACAGTTTCAAGGAAGTTAATCAAGTCTCAGAGATTCTTGGAGAAAGGGACATTTTGAAATTTCCAATTATAGAGATCATTGGTGGCAAAGAGCCAATAACGGAAATGTTGATTCCCATCATGGTCAGGGGGTACAGTGGTCCTCAGGAGAGGAGCCACAGTGGAATCAGGAGCTCCCCGCTCTGTCTCCAGGTGCCTCTGGACTACCCCCATTCCCCCTCCTAAATGGGACTTACTTTATTGAGCTAACACTGGTGCAGACCCAGGTTTAGGGGTGTGGATATAAGAAGGGAGAAAAAGATGTCTTCCTCAGAATTTCCACCCTAAAAGACTAGGGGGTGACAGGTGGGACTGAGGAAGTTGAGGTGCCCCTACCAGGTGGGTATTTCTTATCTGCTGCCAGTATCTTGACCTGCTGGGAAAGAAAAGCCTTAACCCAAGAGGGAGGGTCTTCTATCAGACTTCTCCAGGTTACAGGGTAAGGTATCTGATCTGGGTGTCCAGCTCGAGGTCTGAACACCATGTCCTTCATAAACCCAATCAGACCAGCATTAAAGGTCCCCTCTAGAAATCATCTCACATTAAAAGCAGGCCATTCTGTGCTGCGAAGAGTAATGAATTTTCCTTTGTGAATTTTAATTCCTTGTTTATGAGCCACAGCCAGGTGGTGATACACAGATTACTAGAAATGGATTAAATTAAGATGAGTCAGACAATAAAAAGTTAGAGCTAATGAGCCAAGCAGTGTTTTAAATAATACAGTTTCTGTGTGACTATTTTGGGTCTGAGCTGCAGGGCAGCCGGGAAACAAACAAGCAACCTCTTACAAGAAATGGGTGCCCATTTGGGGCTGACTACATCCACATAAAACCTGAGAAAGCTTGGAAAGGAACTCTAGACACAGAAAAACAAAGTTTAGCCCATTTTTTTCTGGCTTGTAGTGTGCTGCAGCTCCCATAAGAAAGGTTTCCCTGATTCAGCAATAACAGAAAAAAAATGAGCTGTTTTGAATTGCTTTGAAAAAGAGGTTCTTCTTTTGTTTCCACAGAGGATGAGAACCTGTAAAATCCTTCCAGACTAATGTGGTTTGATGGACCAAGAACCCCCAAAAGGTCACCACAAATACCCCCCAAAATTAATTCACCCAATAAACAGCAGAAAGTAGTTTGGAGAAAACTACGCCCAAAATCCCTAAATGATTGTTTATAAACATTTGTTTACATTTAAAGGTGGATATGCTATAGAGATTTGCATTGGTATGAATCTTGGTTTATTGATATAAATTTAAGGTCAGTTTTGTTATACTGTGTATATGTAGTTCTGATCTTGAATAAAATATCGTTTGTGCAGCTCATTTAAAAATGTAATGTATAATTAAGAAATATAGGTTAATAGATAGTCATCTATAATAGTTAAGCTTGTAGTCATGTTAGTTAGGTTTTCTAGATATATATAGAGAGATTTCAGTTAGATAGGTATTCTTCAAATTTTTCAGAGACCGTTAGAATAAATATGGCATTTAAAATATTTAAGAACTTAGGATTTTTCATGACAATGAGACACACATGCTCCTGGCAGCAAAAATCTACTTCAAGAGGATGCTAGGCATTGAAGAGGCTCCTCATGGAGTTTGCTAGCCATTTGGGCAAGAAACTGTTCTTTTCTGGAGTGCTTGAGAGTATGCTTTGTGAGCTGGACATGCAGGACCCACAAAAAAATGACTGCTAAACTTGCCTAAAGGTGAGACAATCCTTTGGGGTTCCTGCTTCACGAAAGAGTCTGCAAGACATTCTTCAGGACACAGAAAAAAGTAACTGACAAACTGCCAATACAGGCGAAACTGTCTTTAAAATTTCCTGCTTCATGAAAAAGTCTGCTAGATACTATGGGCCTGTAGGCTAAAGACAGATGCCCCAATGGTACAGAAAAACTTTAGAGGACTGTACAGGTAGCGAGATGTCTCTGTCACTTCTAGAGTTTTGGAAGTTGCTTACAATGCACTTCTAGTTTACTTAGGTAATATATCTTTCTGGAGTCTTTGATGGAGTTCAAGAATAGATATAGTTTTCCTTAGTTATGATAAAAGATAAAACAGATATAAATATTATAACTGTAATTTTTGCTTGATACCTGTTTTGTTACATGTAATTTTGTGTTATGTTCCAATGGCAGCCCGGGCCATAAATTATTTCTCCAGACCAGAGGGGAGGTGTGGGATTAAAGACACAACTCACAAGGCTTTACTGGGAGGGAGTTTTCAGTGATCCCTCATGAAATCCTGAGTTCACATCCTGAAAATTCATTCCATGTTTATCCTCCAAACAGCTTTTATACCAAACATAAACTGAGGGGGAAATTCCTTAGCATTCTGTTTCCTAGGTAACCAGATGAATGTCTCTGGTCACATCCATAACTTTGACCATGCCTTTCTATATCCTATATTCTATGGATATTTTGTCACGTCTTTCTATCTTCTTGCTCTGTATGCCAGCTCTGTCATGTAGGTCGAATTAACACCTCTTCCCAGGCAATCTCCATAATTACAAAGAAAGGAGGAAAGTGATATTAGCATATCTTGATCCTTTCAGGATGGCAACATCTGACTGAAAGGCTATGTGACTACCTTCTGTGAGGCCAGGTATGAGCTGGCCTGTAAGTTTTGCTGCCATACACTGTAGGGCCTGTATAATACTGCCCCACAATTTTACTACGCTACAGTTAGAACCTTACTTTTTATTTAAACAGAAAAGGGGAGGTGATGTGGGAATCCCCTCTGTATGCTGTGAATACCACTGGTTAATAAAGAAACTATCTTGGGCCTGCGCAGAGCAGAACAGAGGTAGGCAGGGAAAACTAAACTGAATGATGGGGAAAAGGAGGCAGAGTTAGGAAGAAGCCATGGAGCCCCACCAGAGACAGACATCAAAACTTTACCTCGTAAGCCACAGCCACATAACGATACACAGGATTACTAGAAATGGGTTAAATTAAGATATAAGAGTTAGTCAATAAGAAGCTAGAGATAATGGGCCAAACAGTGATTTAATTAATATAGTTTCTGTGTGATTACTTTGGGAGTCTGGGCAGCCGAGAAACAAACAAGCAGCCTTACTACAACACATGACTATCACATCCTTCCAATGAACTGAACATATGTCTAAGGGTAAGGACAGGCACTGTCCCATAATTTCTATCTCAGTCAGATACACAGAGACAAAGGCGCCAAAAAAAGACAACATACAACACCGAGGACACACAAAAAGATTTTGCCCCAATCAGTCAACTGACAGAATTTCCAAAACAGCAGTAGCTTGGGATTCTCAGGAGGGAGCAACCCTCCAGGCTCAATCACACTGAAAACCATCCAAATACGAGATTCTCCATCTCTTCAACATCATTACCAAATTGTATAAAAAGAACTAATATTTTAAAATCTGAGTTAACTTATAACACAGAGGAAAGCTACACTTAGTCCCTAATCAGACCAATGAAAACAATTATAATTGTCCTCAAGTATAGTTGTTAATTATATCTATGAAAAGCATTGATGGAGGACTGTCATTAGTTAATAAAGAAACTGCCTTTGCTTTTTGATAGGGCAGGATTTAGATAGGTGGAGTAGACAGAACAGAATGCTGGGAAGAAGGGAAGTTAGGCAGACACCATGCCTCTCCTCTCTGAGTCAGACGCCATGGATCCAGCCACCAGGTCAGACATGCTGAATCTTTCCTGATAAGCCACCACCTCATGGTGCTACACACATTAATAGAAATGGGTTAATCAAGATGTAGGAATTAGCCAATAAGAGGCTGAAACTAATGGACCAGGCAGTATTTAAATGAATACAATTTGTGTGTTGTTATTTCGGGTGTAAAGCTAGCCGTGCAGGGGCCGGGCAGGACGAAAAGCAGGCCTGCTCGTCACATCACTACAAAGCATTGTCATGGAAGTAAGTCTTAATAAGGGCCCTGACAGTCCCTGCTATAGCAGGCAGAAATTCTACCTATCTCCCCAGTGACTGTTTCTCTAATGAAGAGACAACACAAAACACACTTTTTTATTAACTCCATTACTATTTTTGGAAAAATCTACTGTGTCTATTGATATAAACCGTCTCACACAAAATAGAAAAGCTTCCTCTATTTTTTAGATGGAAACCATGGCAAGCTCAGTAAGAAACCGTAAGGCCTTGCTTCAACATTACTTCAGGTACTAGAAGGCAAACTATAATTCAAACCTTCAACTGTTTCAGCTCAAGGTATCTGGCTTTTTGTTTTTGTTTTGTTTTATTAATTAGTTTGTTTTCGATATTTTGGCATTTTTTGTTTTTGTTTTTGCTTGTTTTTGATATTTTGGGCTTTTTGTTTTGTTTTGTTTTGTTTTTGTTTTTGTGTAGCTGACCTGAATCTGCTCTGTAGATCAGGCTACCATTGAACTTGTAGTGATCCTGCTGCCTCTGCCTCCCAAGTGCAGGCATTATGGGCATGTACCAACATGCCAGGCCATAACAGTTACTGGAAGCCCAGTAAGGAACTGACAATTGACCAAAGTGCAACTTGGAGAAATCAGTGAGTTTATTAGGGTTACCTACAGGAATGTGGAAGACTCAATGGGCAGCTGCATCATGATAAAGCTCCCTGCAAAAATTCCAGGCATGTAGTTTGGCTGGTAATTTCCATAGAAGTGGTTACTGCTTGTATAATTTTCAAAGGGCCTTGAAAATCTTGTAAGTCTGAGGGATTTCCTGAATGTTGTGAGTTGTTTATTTCCTGAGGCTTGCAAGTTTTGTTTACTTGAGTCTAAGGCTCTCCTTCCAGGGTAGAATAGTTGAATTTGGAAGAAATTGCTGTACAATAATTCATTCTGTTCCTCTGGCCACTGCTTAATATAAATGTATTTCAGGGAGAGTCAAAAGAAGGGGGAATAACTGATATGCCATGGGCTATGCAGCTAGCAAGAAAACTTGGTTTTCCTTTTGTTATTTGAGTATCTGTTCCCATATCCGCTTGCCTGTGAGTATCTGCCCCTACCCCCACAAGGAGCTGTTGATAGTGTTTATGGAGTCACGCATTTGAATATGTCCCTACACTTCTGAAGGGCAGAGACTAGCTCTCAGATTTCCCAATAGTTCCAAAATTATTATGCATTTCTTCAATTCATTCTGCTTACGTTTCTTAAGTAACTACTATGTCTAAGATGTATGTTAAGGACCAGGAAAACACGAACTAAGTCACACACAGCCCAGTCTTCAGGTACCTTGTGAGTAAACAGATAAATAACCAATTGCTTAGCATTGGTTATAAGGTTTGTCTTATGTGCATTAGTTATAGAGTTTGCTATTTATTAAGCTATTTATGTGTCAGATTAATGTGTGTAATAGCTCAGATAATTCTCAAAACAACCCTGTGAAGTAGGTTCTGTCACTGTTTCTTTTTACAAATAATAAAACAAAACTTCAAGGCACTGAATAATGAAGTAACTCACCCAATGTTCTACAGATAGCAAAAATAAAATACCAAGACTGGAGGACTCTTCAAGTGACCTCTGGTCACTACTTCATCTTAAGTATAATGGTTCACCCTACGTGTTGGAAGAAGACTAACACTGAAGAGAAATGGAACCTCTATGTTGTTTATCCCAGACTTGAGAGAGCACTGTTGGTAAAAAGGGAATCCTAAAAGCAAGGCAATGGTGTCGATGTTTCTGTCTTCATAGTTGTATGATCCAAATAATGGGAAAAAAGACAAGGCAGGTGTGGCGGCACATGCCTGTAATTCTAGCTCTCAAGAAGCAGAGGGAATGGAATTGTGAATTCAAAAATAGCCTGTCATGGTGGATTTTTTTTTTTTTTTTTTTTTTTTTTGGTTTTTCGAGACAGGGTTTCTCTGTAGCTTTAGAGCCTGTCCTGGAACTAGCTCTTGAAGAACAGGCTGGTCTCGAACTCACAGAGATCCGCCTGCCTCTGCCTCCCGAGTGCTGGGATTAAAGGCGTGCGCCACCACCGCCCTGGCCTGTCATGGTGTTTTTTCAGGATTAGAAACCTAAGACAGCTCTGTACACACAAAATTACTCATTTTTAAACTTAATGCCTACTAATTTGGTAAAAAATCCTAAAATACGTACAATTTTCACCAAAAATTATAAAATATTCTCTGAATTTCTAAGGGACCCTATTCTTTTTTTTATTAAAAATTTCCGCCTTCTCCCTCCTCCCATTTACTTCCCCCTCCCCACTCCACTCCCTCTCCATCTCCTGTCCAAAGAGAAGTAAGGGTTCCCTGCCCTGTGGGAACCTGAGACCCTGTCTAATCATAAACAAAAGAGGGGGCTGAAGCGATGGCTGAGAGGGTAAGTGTGCTTGCTGTTCTAACTGCGCCAGGGAACCCAACGCCCTCTTCTGGGCTCTACAGGCACCTGCGCCCATACACACAAACCAACATAGACACATAGAATTTTTTTTTCATGGTTTATTTTTTTTTATATTTAAAAATTTCCATCTCCTTCCCTCCTCCTCCCCCCTAGACACATAGAATTTTAAATCATTAAAATGAGGAAGGATGAACTGCGAGTCAGACCCAGAACTACAATTCCCGGAAGGCGATGGGGCATTGTGAGGTGGCTGCTAGAGCACGAGAACTCTGTGTGCGCATGCGCGCAGTGGTGATGAGGCATCGCGAGACCATTGCCGTTTGCGGGTAGTGCTGTGCGCCTCGGAGTAGGAGTCTGTGAGACCGGCCGGTCATCGACTAACGCAACGCGCGCTTTCAAAGACCCTGAATCCGTGCACACAGTGTACAGGAAATAACTTCAGGAGATTCCGGACCAGAGTAGCGAAATCACCACTACCAACTTCACGTGGAGACTGGATTCCGGTAAGACTTCTGAACGGCTCTCAGACATGATGAGTGACTCTGCCTTGAAGAAGGCCCGTAAGAACCTTATGCACGAACTGCTTTCAGACCCGGGCCACCCTAACAGCCCTTCAAGGCAATGTCTAGAGAGCAAAGATAGTGACAGGGCCTTTGTGATCATCCGTAGGCCTAAGCCGAATCAAGAGAACTTAGCAGGTATTCCCTGGGATACCCTTCCAGATGAGCTGCTCCTTCGAATCTTTTCCCACCTGTGCCTCCCTGGGCTAGTCCGTGTCTCCAGAGTCTGTAAAAGGTGGTACCACCTCTCGCAAGACGGGTCTCTCTGGCAAACCCTTGACCTTGGAGGTGTAAACCTGCACCCGGACGTGACTGTCCGTTTGCTTTCTCGGGGGGTGATTGCCTTCCGTTGCCCACGATCGGTTATGGAACAACCACTGGGTGAAAGGCTCAGGTCTTTTCCTGTAAAGCACATGGACCTGTCGAATTCAGTTATAAATGTGTCAAGCCTCCATGGAATTCTGTCCGAGTGCTCCAAGTTACAGAATCTAAGCCTGGAAGGCCTGCAGCTTTCGGATCCCATTGTCAACACTCTTGCCCAGAATGAAAACTTAGTGCGACTAAACCTTTGTGGGTGCTCTGGATTTTCTGAGTCTGCCGTGGCGCATCTTCTAAGCAGCTGCTGCATACTGGATGAACTGAATCTCTCCTGGTGCTTTGAGTTTACTAAAGAGCATGTGAAAGCAGCTGTGGCACATTTACCAGCGACCATCACCCAGCTCAACATCAGTGGCTACCGAAAGAACCTCCGGAAAGCAGATCTTCGTACCTTAATTAGACGGTGCCCCAACCTTATCCGCCTTGACTTAAGTGACAGTATCATGATAAAGCAAGACTGCTTTCCAGAATTTTTTGAGCTCAACCACCTTCAACATCTCTCGCTCAGCCGGTGCTATGATATAACTCCTGAGAGTCTACTTAGACTTGGAGAAATCGCCACACTAAAAACACTACAAGTTTATGGAATCGTGTCAAAAGTTACTCTGCGGGTATTGAGAGAATCCCTGCCCCATCTGCAGATTAACTGTGACTATTTTACCACCATTGCAAGGCCAACTATCGACAACAAGAAGAGCACAGAGATTTGGGGTATCAAATGCCGACTGACTCTGCAAAAGTGCCTATGAAGTGCTTGCGATAGGCCAGTGTCATCCCTTCCTTTGGAATGAGGAACACAGACAGCAAATCCAGTTTCTGAAGACCTTGGTTACCTTTCCTATTGGTCTTACCTTAACCCTCATTGTATATGTATGTTTAGAGAACCATTTGTAAGGGAGAACTATGAAGTATTGCTTTTTCAAGAATATAGAGATGTTTCTGTCAGTGCTATGCCCTCAGATTCCAAGTGTTAGGTCTTTAAGTGAGTCTGTAATTTGAAAATAGCTTTTTAGAGCAAAATTTGAGGCAGCTCTTCCAAGTGCCTTTCAGATTAAGTCTATTTAGAATTGAGTTTTAAAAATTACTCCTGGTTCACAGTTTTCATGCTGTTTTTCATAGCTTGTTATCTCTTTTATTATTCAGTATTTTATAAAACTTGATTTTGAAGAACAATAAGCTATATGTTTGGTGAGCTGGATGGAAAGAATCATAGGCTGCTAGCTTTTGAAGTAGCCATCAATGTACTATGTATGTTCCCAGGTTATGCTTTGTCCCCAGAAACCTAAGTTTGATGAGGAAATATTTTATTTGTACTTTAATAAATAGTGATGTGGGACTCCCCTCTGTATGCTGTGAATGTTTTATTACCATTGGTTAATAAAGAGCTGCTTTGGCCTATAGCAGGGCAGAATAGAGCTAGGCTGGAAAACTAAACTTAATGCTGGGAGAAAGAAGGTGGAGTCAGGCAAATGTCATGTACTTGCTAAAGGAGAAAGATACCAGAACCTTACCACTAGGCCACAGCCTTGTGGTGATACACAGATTAATAGAAATGGGTTAATTTAAGATGTAAGAGCTAGCTAGAAATGTATTTACGCTATTGGCCAAACAGTGTGGTAATTAATTCAGATCTGGGCAGCCAGGAAAAAAAGTGCAGTCTCAGACTACAGATTAAAGCTTGCCTGAAGATAAGAGAATAAAACGGCTGCACTGGTCAGCCTGACAAATTTCTAGTCCTTGAAAGTTATTATTGCTGTTTAGAATATACTAAGGAAATGCAGGTTAGTAATTAGTCACCTATTATAATTGAACTTGTAGTCACATTAGGTATGTTTTCAAGGTCAAACAAAGATATATTTTAGACAGACAGGTTATTTTCAAACATTTCAGAGATCTACAGAATATGGCATTTAGATGTTTTAATAACATAGACTCTTTTTTTATGACAATGAGACATGTCTGCTCCTGGCAGCACCAATCTACTTCAGAGAAGTTAATGGGCATCGAGGAAACTTCGATATAGAGTTTACTGTCTTTGTGGAAAAAGTAAACCACTAGGCAAGAAAATGCCCTTGCCTCAAGGCAAGAAATGCTGTCCTAACTGGATAAGCAGGACACAAAAGAAAGTGACATTGTCAAGATAAGGAGGGAGAGTCCTTCACAATATTCTATTTCACAGAAAAATCTATTGGATATGCTAGGCTGAAGATAGACACCCCAACATTGCGGAGAAACTTGCTCGCATTTTCTGCTTATTCAGTTAATATTATTTCCTTTTTAGGTCTCTGAGGAAGTTGAAGACTAGATAGTTGAGGCTTTCCTCATTTTCCTGATACAGAAAGCAAATTATGATAGAAAGTAAAATAGGTATAAGACTTTATACATAGGATATAGAGTGCTTTCTCTGAATTTGTCAAATGCAAATGGACTAGACATTGTTGATATATTTATTGCCTTATATAATATATATATAGTCATTGTACTTATTGTATAGGGTTTTCTTTATATTAGTCATAGCCTTCTTTTTCATATTTTAGACATTATGGGTAAATGTAGTGATATTTTGTTTGTATTTTACTTAATAAAGCTTGCCTGAAGATCAGAGAATAAAACAGCCCCACTGGTCAGCCTTACAGACCAGATAGTAGTGACACACCTTTAATCCCAGGAGCCACACTAGTTTACCATAGAAACCAAGTGGTACAAGTGTTTAATAACAGCCCTAGAGAGGAATATAAAATGGAATGAGACACCTCTCAGACAGTCTCATTCTGAGGATTTCTGGAGGTAGTATTGCCATTTTGGGCTGAAGTAGAGGCAAGAGCCAGTGGCTGACTATTTTGCTTTTCTGACATTCAAGTTAAACTCCAATTTCTGTCTCTGGGTTTTTACTAATTGTGCTACAGACTTGAAACTCTTTTTAAGTGGTCTTTTCCAACAATGGTTTGAAACTGCCCAGGTTGTTACTGGATCTAAAGTTCCTTAGGTAGAGCTGCTTATTTCTCTCTATGAGAAGCAGGTGTGTGTGAAACTTCTGCACGGCTGGCACGACTTGCACTTCACCTAAGTTTTTAGGAGTCACCGGGCATTAAATCTTTTGATAACAGATATATTTTATAACACTTGATACACAGAAGCAAAAAGATCATATTGTGTTTCTTAGAAAAGGAAAAGAAAAAATTAAGACAGTTACCTCTTTGGAATATGACAGAGCCAGAATACATTTCTGTTACTTTTTAATCAAAAAATCTTACTGTTACAACAATAATATGGAGTACCTTTATCTGCTCAGACCTTAAGTACAGCACGCCATGCCCATCTGTGCTCTAAGTGCCGCCATACAGTTTGCAAGCAGTGCGAGGGGCTGGAGATTGAAACACACAAAGATTCACAGAGACACGGGTCATCCTTGAAGCCAGAATGCCCCAAGAGTGCTCCCTTTATTGTGTCCAGGAGCAGCTTATATAGAGATTCTTAACTGATAGCCGCCACGCTCCAGCCAAACTCACCAGAAACCATTCCCCTGTCATCAGGAACTCCTGAGGTTCTCGTGCTCAGAGCAGCTGTAGGCACTCAGATCAGGGGAAAACAATTGTTTACAAAAAATTCAGGATCTGGGGGTTCACAGCTCCCAATACTAGAGAACATTTCTTAAAAGTGTAACAGAGGAATAATTATGCTTCAATTCCTGAGTAGTTAAAGTGCTAACTACTACTTGAAACTATTGTTTGCAGATTAGTGACGGCTGACAGTGGGCTCTGGCTGGACTCGGGCCTCCAGCTGCCCTCAGACATGCAGGACCTGTTCTTCCTTACTCAAGTCCAGCTGGGAGCTATTTTGCCAACATGTCGCAGTCATCTGTATTTTTGTATGTGATTTCTACTTTTTTTTTTTTTTTTGGTTTTTCGAGACAGGGTTTCTCTGCAGCTTTTTTATTTTTTTAGAGCCTGTCCTGGAACTAGCTCTTGTAGACCAGGCTGGCCTCGAACTCACAGAGATCCGCCTGCCTCTGCCTCCCGAGTGCTGGGATTAAAGGCGTGCGCCACCACCGCCTGGCTTGATTTCTACTTTTATAGACTCGTTTTTAAAATAAAGTACATTTTTATAAAAATGAAAAAAATAATGAAGACATGGGAAAAATGATTCCCTCCCTCATCCACATTGGTCTATCAGCAGTAACCCATTATCAAAATCAAGGCTTGGATTTCTGTTAATGGCATCACATAAATCTTTTGAAATACACTCCAAAGCCAAGTTTGGTCCCAGAAGAAAGGCCTTTTGAAAATGGAGGGGATGTGGCTTGTTAGTTCTCTTAGTGCAGATCCATAGCTCCATAAACATGGGCACACATTTGACAGAAATGTGATTTCTGGTGTGTATCACGGTGAAATTGAGACCACTGAAACATGTACAAAGAAAACAAATTCTCAACTTGCTTTAATTACCAAGAGACTTGATTCTGAGTTGGCTGAGACAGAAAAGAACCACATACTGTTTTCCATAGTTAGTCCACTGTAAAAAGAATCGCAGATTTTTCCAATGAAAATGACGATTTGGAACAAGTGAGGAAAAATCACATAGAAAATCAGGCAAATGCTTAAGACCTCTTTTTAAAATCTCCCCTTAATATCCCATAATAATGCTGGGAGGAGGGCCTTTGAGTGCAAATAAACCTTACCTTGGGTGGGCTTAACCCAGAGAACCAGGGCTTCAGAATCTCTATGGCCCCACCAGTTACTCTGAGCCAGTGGCTCCCAGGTTCACGGTCTCACAATCTTGAAGAATGAGGAGCAAAGAGAGTAGAAAAGCACACAATGCTTTTGAGTGGTAAAGCAGCTCTCTACAAGGGAGAGGTCTTGAGTTCCTTGTGAGCCTTGAGTTCGGAGGCTTCCGTTTGGATGAACTAAATGGGCGTGGGGACTCTGATTGGGCGGAAGATAAAGACAGCATGGCCTGAGAAAGGCGGTCCTCAAGCCTGCTGAGAAACTTCAAAGGGGAGATAGAGCCAAACAGCGAGGAGAGCAATGACGGGAGGTCCGCCACTATTGGAGCAAAGGCTTGTGGCCAGCTGTTATCTTGTAAGTCGGGGCTTCTTCAAATGCACAGCTTCTGTGCAAATCTTGCAAGAGAAGGACCTGTGTTCTCAAGGCCCAGCCCAGCACTCTTGTGCAGAAGAGCTCCGTAGCTGAATTTACAACACTGGACTAAATCCACAGTTTTTTATTGCAGCTTCTGCATTCAGTGCTGAGATGGAGCTCATTGGATAGCTGGTTCTGCTAGTCTGCAGCTCACTGAGAATCAGCTCCGCCAGCTTGCAAAGGTCTCTCTTCTCCAGGAGCCTCTTACCCTTACCTACCTGTCTAAAACTGAAACTACCTTATTCCTGTCTCTATTAATATTAAAGGATGTATGGAGGAAAAACAACAACAACAAGCTTTTCCCCAGATCCCATAACTTTATGTTTCGTCTGTTTGATTTGAGGCAGAGTCTCGCCATGTAGCCTGAAGACCCCACGGAGACCAGTCTGGCCTCAAAAATCACAGATCCCCACCTACCTCTGCCTCTTGAGTGCTGGGATTAAACGTGTTCACCACCACACTTGGCCATAACTTTAATTTTTGAGTTTCTACTTAGTTATTAAGTGTTGTGTTTGTATGTTCCTGGACATCCATGCTGTGGCTAGGCTTCCTGATGGGAGTGGAGGGGTCAGAGACCAACTTGTGACAGAGTCGGTTCCCTTCGTCCACCCTGTGGGATTCAGGGGATTTAACGCAGGTCATCAGCCTTGATTGCCAGTGCCTTTAACAGGTGAGTCATCTCACCAGCCACCCACCCCATCCAATATCTCGAACATAAGGCCTTATAAAAAGGCATCTTTTAGCCCCATCTCCGCACACTCAAGGTCTCCATAATTGCATTAATAGTGAAAATACAATGTGCTATCCTGTTTCTATCATTTGACATCGTATAAGTGTAACACGAGGGCCAGCTTGTTGGGATTTCTGTCCTGCCCAGTTCTCACAGCCGGTAAGGCCCCAAAGAAAATCACACAGAGGTCTCCATAAGATTATAAACTGATTGGCCCATTAGCTCAGGCTTCTTGCTAACTCTTATTAACGTATGTCAACCCATTATTAGCCCATTATTTTTATCTGTGTTAGCCATGTGGCTTGCTACCTTTTTCAGTGGAGCAGGTCACATCTTGCTTCTTCCGTGGTCTGGGCAGGACTGGGAGGAATGGGCTTCCTCCTTCGTAGAATTCTCCTGTTCTCATCGTATTTTTGATGGTGCTAGATAGTCTTCTTAATGTCACTTAAATTTTTTCACTGATAGCATTAGTAGTCCACTGATCAGAAGGGTCATAGTAGATTTAACTATTCCCTTGTTAAATGAGTTGTTTTCCAGTACTGTTAAATACTAAACACCTTATTCACAGAGAGACTCTGCCGTCCCCTGCCTGCACATGAATGAATTTCCACCCTAAAAGACTAGGGGGTGACAGGTGGGACTGAAGAAGTTGAGGTGCCCCTACCAGGTGGGTATTTCTTATCTGCTGCCAGTATCTTGACCTGCTGGGAAAGAAAAGCCTTAACCCAAGAGGGAGGGTCTTCTATCAGACTTCTCCAGGTTACAGGGTAAGGTATCTGATCTGGGTGTCCAGCTCGAGGTCTGAACACCATGTCCTTCATAAACCCAATCAGACCAGCATTAAAGGTCCCCTCTAGAAATCATCTCACATTAAAAGCAGGCCATTCTGTGCTGCGAAGAGTAATGAATTTTCTTTTGTGAATTTTAATTCCATGTTTATGAGCCACAGCCAGGTGGTGATACACAGATTACTAGAAATGGATTAAATTAAGATGAGTCAGACAATAAAAAGTTAGAGCTAATGAGCCAAGCAGTGTTTTAAATAATACAGTTTCTGTGTGACTATTTTGGGTCTGAGCTGCAGGGCAGCCGGGAAACAAACAAGCAACCTCTTACAAGAAATGGGTGCCCATTTGGGGCTGACTACATCCACATAAAACCTGAGAAAGCTTGGAAAGGAACTCTAGACACAGAAAAACAAAGTTTAGCCCATTTTTTTCTGGCTTGTAGTGTGCTGCAGCTCCCATAAGAAAGGTTTCCCTGATTCAGCAATAACAGAAAAAAAATGAGCTGTTTTGAATTGCTTTGAAAAAGAGGTTCTTCTTTTGTTTCCACAGAGGATGAGAACCTGTAAAATCCTTCCAGACTAATGTGGTTTGATGGACCAAGAACCCCCAAAAGGTCACCACAAATACCCCCCAAAATTAATTCACCCAATAAACAGCAGAAAGTAGTTTGGAGAAAACTACGCCCAAAATCCCTAAATGATTGTTTATAAACATTTGTTTACATTTAAAGGTGGATATGCTATAGAGATTTGCATTGGTATGAATCTTGGTTTATTGATATAAATTTAAGGTCAGTTTTGTTATACTGTGTATATGTAGTTCTGATCTTGAATAAAATATCGTTTGTGCAGCTCATTTAAAAATGTAATGTATAATTAAGAAATATAGGTTAATAGATAGTCATCTATAATAGTTAAGCTTGTAGTCATGTTAGTTAGGTTTTCTAGATATATATAGAGAGATTTCAGTTAGATAGGTATTCTTCAAATTTTTCAGAGACCGTTAGAATAAATATGGCATTTTAAATATTTAAGAACTTAGGATTTTTCATGACAATGAGACACACATGCTCCTGGCAGCAAAAATCTACTTCAAGAGGATGCTAGGCATTGAAGAGGCTCCTCATGGAGTTTGCTAGCCATTTGGGCAAGAAACTGTTCTTTTCTGGAGTGCTTGAGAGTATGCTTTGTGAGCTGGACATGCAGGACCCACAAAAAAATGACTGCTAAACTTGCCTAAAGGTGAGACAATCCTTTGGGGTTCCTGCTTCACGAAAGAGTCTGCAAGACATTCTTCAGGACACAGAAAAAAGTAACTGACAAACTGCCAATACAGGCGAAACTGTCTTTAAAATTTCCTGCTTCATGAAAAAGTCTGCTAGATACTATGGGCCTGTAGGCTAAAGACAGATGCCCCAATGGTACAGAAAAACTTTAGAGGACTGTACAGGTAGCGAGATGTCTCTGTCACTTCTAGAGTTTTGGAAGTTGCTTACAATGCACTTCTAGTTTACTTAGGTAATATATCTTTCTGGAGTCTTTGATGGAGTTCAAGAATAGATATAGTTTTCCTTAGTTATGATAAAAGATAAAACAGATATAAATATTATAACTGTAATTTTTGCTTGATACCTGTTTTGTTACATGTAATTTTGTGTTATGTTCCAATGGCAGCCCGGGCCATAAATTATTTCTCCAGACCAGAGGGGAGGTGTGGGATTAAAGACACAACTCACAAGGCTTTACTGGGAGGGAGTTTTCAGTGATCCCTCATGAAATCCTGAGTTCACATCCTGAAAATTCATTCCATGTTTATCCTCCAAACAGCTTTTATACCAAACATAAACTGAGGGGGAAATTCCTTAGCATTCTGTTTCCTAGGTAACCAGATGAATGTCTCTGGTCACATCCATAACTTTGACCATGCCTTTCTATATCCTATATTCTATGGATATTTTGTCACGTCTTTCTATCTTCTTGCTCTGTATGCCAGCTCTGTCATGTAGGTCGAATTAACACCTCTTCCCAGGCAATCTCCATAATTACAAAGAAAGGAGGAAAGTGATATTAGCATATCTTGATCCTTTCAGGATGGCAACATCTGACTGAAAGGCTATGTGACTACCTTCTGTGAGGCCAGGTATGAGCTGGCCTGTAAGTTTTGCTGCCATACACTGTAGGGCCTGTATAATACTGCCCCACAATTTTTACTACGCTACAGTTAGAACCTTACTTTTTATTTAAACAGAAAAGGGGAGGTGATGTGGGAATCCCCTCTGTATGCTGTGAATACCACTGGTTAATAAAGAAACTATCTTGGGCCTGCGCAGAGCAGAACAGAGGTAGGCAGGGAAAACTAAACTGAATGATGGGGAAAAGGAGGCAGAGTTAGGAAGAAGCCATGGAGCCCCACCAGAGACAGACATCAAAACTTTACCTCGTAAGCCACAGCCACATAACGATACACAGGATTACTAGAAATGGGTTAAATTAAGATATAAGAGTTAGTCAATAAGAAGCTAGAGATAATGGGCCAAACAGTGATTTAATTAATATAGTTTCTGTGTGATTACTTTGGGAGTCTGGGCAGCCGAGAAACAAACAAGTGGCCTTACTACAACACATGACTATCACATCCTTCCAATGAACTGAACATATGTCTAAGGGTAAGGACAGGCACTGTCCCATAATTTCTATCTCAGTCAGATACACAGAGACAAAGGCGCCAAAAAAAGACAACATACAACACCGAGGGCACACAAAAAGATTTTGCCCCAATCAGTCAACTGACAGAATTTCCAAAACAGCAGTAGCTTGGGATTCTCAGGAGGGAGCAACCCTCCAGGCTCAATCACACTGAAAACCATCCAAATACGAGATTCTCCATCTCTTCAACATCATTACCAAATTGTATAAAAAGAACTAATATTTTAAAATCTGAGTTAACTTATAACACAGAGGAAAGCTACACTTAGTCCCTAATCAGACCAATGAAAACAATTATAATTGTCCTCAAGTATAGTTGTTAATTATATCTATGAAAAGCATTGATGGAGGACTGTCATTAGTTAATAAAGAAACTGCCTTTGCTTTTTGATAGGGCAGGATTTAGATAGGTGGAGTAGACAGAACAGAATGCTGGGAAGAAGGGAAGTTAGGCAGACACCATGCCTCTCCTCTCTGAGTCAGACGCCATGGATCCAGCCACCAGGTCAGACATGCTGAATCTTTCCTGATAAGCCACCACCTCATGGTGCTACACACATTAATAGAAATGGGTTAATCAAGATGTAGGAATTAGCCAATAAGAGGCTGAAACTAATGGACCAGGCAGTATTTAAATGAATACAATTTGTGTGTTGTTATTTCGGGTGTAAAGCTAGCCGTGCAGGGGCCGGGCAGGACGAAAAGCAGGCCTGCTCGTCACATCACTACAAAGCATTGTCATGGAAGTAAGTCTTAATAAGGGTCCCTGACAGTCCCTGCTATAGCAGGCAGAAATTCTACCTATCTCCCCAGTGACTGTTTCTCTAATGAAGAGACAACACAAAACACACTTTTTTATTAACTCCATTACTATTTTTGGAAAAATCTACTGTGTCTATTGATATAAACCGTCTCACACAAAATAGAAAAGCTTCCTCTATTTTTTAGATGGAAACCATGGCAAGCTCAGTAAGAAACCGTAAGGCCTTGCTTCAACATTACTTCAGGTACTAGAAGGCAAACTATAATTCAAACCTTCAACTGTTTCAGCTCAAGGTATCTGGCTTTTTGTTTTTGTTTTGTTTTATTAATTAGTTTGTTTTCGATATTTTGGCATTTTTTGTTTTTGCTTTTGCTTGTTTTTGATATTTTGGGCTTTTTGTTTTGTTTTGTTTTGTTTTTGTTTTTGTTTTTGTGTAGCTGACCTGAATCTGCTCTGTAGATCAGGCTACCATTGAACTTGTAGTGATCCTGCTGCCTCTGCCTCCCAAGTGCAGGCATTATGGGCATGTACCAACATGCCAGGCCATAACAGTTACTGGAAGCCCAGTAAGGAACTGACAATTGACCAAAGTGCAACTTGGAGAAATCAGTGAGTTTATTAGGGTTACCTACAGGAATGTGGAAGACTCAATGGGCAGCTGCATCGTGATAAAGCTCCCTGCAAAAATTCCAGGCATGTAGTTTGGCTGGTAATTTCCATAGAAGTGGTTACTGCTTGTATAATTTTCAAAGGGCCTTGAAAATCTTGTAAGTCTGAGGGATTTCCTGAATGTTGTGAGTTGTTTATTTCCTGAGGCTTGCAAGTTTTGTTTACTTGAGTCTATGGCTCTCCTTCCAGGGTAGAATAGTTGAATTTGGAAGAAATTGCTGTACAATAATTCATTCTGTTCCTCTGGCCACTGCTTAATATAAATGTATTTCAGGGAGAGTCAAAAGAAGGGGGAATAACTGATATGCCATGGGCTATGCAGCTAGCAAGAAAACTTGGTTTTCCTTTTGTTATTTGAGTATCTGTTCCCATATCCGCTTGCCTGTGAGTATCTGCCCCTACCCCCACAAGGAGCTGTTGATAGTGTTTATGGAGTCACGCATTTGAATATGTCCCTACACTTCTGAAGGGCAGAGACTAGCTCTCAGATTTCCCAATAGTTCCAAAATTATTATGCATTCCTTCAATTCATTCTGCTTACGTTTCTTAAGTAACTACTATGTCTAAGATGTATGTTAAGGACCAGGAAAACACGAACTAAGTCACACACAGCCCAGTCTTCAGGTACCTTGTGAGTAAACAGATAAATAACCAATTGCTTAGCATTGGTTATAAGGTTTGTCTTATGTGCATTAGTTATAGAGTTTGCTATTTATTAAGCTATTTATGTGTCAGATTAATGTGTGTAATAGCTCAGATAATTCTCAAAACAACCCTGTGAAGTAGGTTCTGTCACTGTTTCTTTTTACAAATAATAAAACAAAACTTCAAGGCACTGAATAATGAAGTAACTCACCCAATGTTCTACAGATAGCAAAAATAAAATACCAAGACTGGAGGACTCTTCAAGTGACCTCTGGTCACTACTTCATCTTAAGTATAATGGTTCACCCTACGTGTTGGAAGAAGACTAACACTGAAGAGAAATGGAACCTCTATGTTGTTTATCCCAGACTTGAGAGAGCACTGTTGGTAAAAAGGGAATCCTAAAAGCAAGGCAATGGTGTCGATGTTTCTGTCTTCATAGTTGTATGATCCAAATAATGGGAAAAAAGACAAGGCAGGTGTGGCGGCACATGCCTGTAATTCTAGCTCTCAAGAAGCAGAGGGAATGGAATTGTGAATTCAAAAATAGCCTGTCATGGTGGATTTTTTTTTTTTTTTTTTTTTTTTTGGTTTTTCGAGACAGGGTTTCTCTGTAGCTTTAGAGCCTGTCCTGGAACTAGCTCTTGAAGAACAGGCTGGTCTCGAACTCACAGAGATCCGCCTGCCTCTGCCTCCCGAGTGCTGGGATTAAAGGCGTGCGCCACCACCGCCCTGGCCTGTCATGGTGTTTTTTCAGGATTAGAAACCTAAGACAGCTCTGTACACACAAAATTACTCATTTTTAAACTTAATGCCTACTAATTTGGTAAAAAATCCTAAAATACGTACAATTTTCACCAAAAATTATAAAATATTCTCTGAATTTCTAAGGGACCCTATTCTTTTTTTTATTAAAAATTTCCGCCTTCTCCCTCCTCCCATTTACTTCCCCCTCCCCACTCCACTCCCTCTCCATCTCCTGTCCAAAGAGAAGTAAGGGTTCCCTGCCCTGTGGGAACCTGAGACCCTGTCTAATCATAAACAAAAGAGGGGGCTGAAGCGATGGCTGAGAGGGTAAGTGTGCTTGCTGTTCTAACTGCGCCAGGGAACCCAACGCCCTCTTCTGGGCTCTACAGGCACCTGCGCCCATACACACAAACCAACATAGACACATAGAATTTTTTTTTCATGGTTTATTTTTTTTTATATTTAAAAATTTCCATCTCCTTCCCTCCTCCTCCCCCCTAGACACATAGAATTTTAAATCATTAAAATGAGGAAGGATGAACTGCGAGTCAGACCCAGAACTACAATTCCCGGAAGGCGATGGGGCATTGTGAGGTGGCTGCTAGAGCACGAGAACTCTGTGTGCGCATGCGCGCAGTGGTGATGAGGCATCGCGAGACCATTGCCGTTTGCGGGTAGTGCCGTGCGCCTCGGAGTAGGAGTCTGTGAGACCGGCCGGTCATCGACTAACGCAACGCGCGCTTTCAAAGACCCTGAATCCGTGCACACAGTGTACAGGAAATAACTTCAGGAGATTCCGGACCAGAGTAGCGAAATCACCACTACCAACTTCACGTGGAGACTGGATTCCGGTAAGACTTCTGAACGGCTCTCAGACATGATGAGTGACTCTGCCTTGAAGAAGGCCCGTAAGAACCTTATGCACGAACTGCTTTCAGACCCGGGCCACCCTAACAGCCCTTCAAGGCAATGTCTAGAGAGCAAAGATAGTGACAGGGCCTTTGTGATCATCCGTAGGCCTAAGCCGAATCAAGAGAACTTAGCAGGTATTCCCTGGGATACCCTTCCAGATGAGCTGCTCCTTCGAATCTTTTCCCACCTGTGCCTCCCTGGGCTAGTCCGTGTCTCCAGAGTCTGTAAAAGGTGGTACCACCTCTCGCAAGACGGGTCTCTCTGGCAAACCCTTGACCTTGGAGGTGTAAACCTGCACCCGGACGTGACTGTCCGTTTGCTTTCTCGGGGGGTGATTGCCTTCCGTTGCCCACGATCGGTTATGGAACAACCACTGGGTGAAAGGCTCAGGTCTTTTCCTGTAAAGCACATGGACCTGTCGAATTCAGTTATAAATGTGTCAAGCCTCCATGGAATTCTGTCCGAGTGCTCCAAGTTACAGAATCTAAGCCTGGAAGGC
The DNA here is from genome assembly GCF_903992535.2 of Arvicola amphibius. Classification (NCBI taxonomy): domain Eukaryota; kingdom Metazoa; phylum Chordata; class Mammalia; order Rodentia; family Cricetidae; genus Arvicola; species Arvicola amphibius. Next base: position 117,854,764 of record NC_052065.1, read on the forward strand.
CTGCAGCTTTCGGATCCCATTGTCAACACTCTTGCCCAGAATGAAAACTTAGTGCGACTAAACCTTTGTGGGTGCTCTGGATTTTCTGAGTCTGCCGTGGCGCATCTTCTAAGCAGCTGCTGCATACTGGATGAAACTGAATCTCTCCTGGTGCTTTGAGTTTACTAAAGAGCATGTGAAAGCAGCTGTGGCACATTTACCAGCGACCATCACCCAGCTCAACATCAGTGGCTACCGAAAGAACCTCCGGAAAGCAGATCTTCGTACCTTAATTAGACGGTGCCCCAACCTTATCCGCCTTGACTTAAGTGACAGTATCATGATAAAGCAAGACTGCTTTCCAGAATTTTTTGAGCTCAACCACCTTCAACATCTCTCGCTCAGCCGGTGCTATGATATAACTCCTGAGAGTCTACTTAGACTTGGAGAAATCGCCACACTAAAAACACTACAAGTTTATGGAATCGTGTCAAAAGTTACTCTGCGGGTATTGAGAGAATCCCTGCCCCATCTGCAGATTAACTGTGACTATTTTACCACCATTGCAAGGCCAACTATCGACAACAAGAAGAGCACAGAGATTTGGGGTATCAAATGCCGACTGACTCTGCAAAAGTGCCTATGAAGTGCTTGCGATAGGCCAGTGTCATCCCTTCCTTTGGAATGAGGAACACAGACAGCAAATCCAGTTTCTGAAGACCTTGGTTACCTTTCCTATTGGTCTTACCTTAACCCTCATTGTATATGTATGTTTAGAGAACCATTTGTAAGGGAGAACTATGAAGTATTGCTTTTTCAAGAATATAGAGATGTTTCTGTCAGTGCTATGCCCTCAGATTCCAAGTGTTAGGTCTTTAAGTGAGTCTGTAATTTGAAAATAGCTTTTTAGAGCAAAATTTGAGGCAGCTCTTCCAAGTGCCTTTCAGATTAAGTCTATTTAGAATTGAGTTTTAAAAATTACTCCTGGTTCACAGTTTTCATGCTGTTTTTCATAGCTTGTTATCTCTTTTATTATTCAGTATTTTATAAAACTTGATTTTGAAGAACAATAAGCTATATGTTTGGTGAGCTGGATGGAAAGAATCATAGGCTGCTAGCTTTTGAAGTAGCCATCAATGTACTATGTATGTTCCCAGGTTATGCTTTGTCCCCAGAAACCTAAGTTTGATGAGGAAATATTTTATTTGTACTTTAATAAATAGTGATGTGGGACTCCCCTCTGTATGCTGTGAATGTTTTATTACCATTGGTTAATAAAGAGCTGCTTTGGCCTATAGCAGGGCAGAATAGAGCTAGGCTGGAAAACTAAACTTAATGCTGGGAGAAAGAAGGTGGAGTCAGGCAAATGTCATGTACTTGCTAAAGGAGAAAGATACCAGAACCTTACCACTAGGCCACAGCCTTGTGGTGATACACAGATTAATAGAAATGGGTTAATTTAAGATGTAAGAGCTAGCTAGAAATGTATTTACGCTATTGGCCAAACAGTGTGGTAATTAATTCAGATCTGGGCAGCCAGGAAAAAAAGTGCAGTCTCAGACTACAGATTAAAGCTTGCCTGAAGATAAGAGAATAAAACGGCTGCACTGGTCAGCCTGACAAATTTCTAGTCCTTGAAAGTTATTATTGCTGTTTAGAATATACTAAGGAAATGCAGGTTAGTAATTAGTCACCTATTATAATTGAACTTGTAGTCACATTAGGTATGTTTTCAAGGTCAAACAAAGATATATTTTAGACAGACAGGTTATTTTCAAACATTTCAGAGATCTACAGAATATGGCATTTAGATGTTTTAATAACATAGACTCTTTTTTTATGACAATGAGACATGTCTGCTCCTGGCAGCACCAATCTACTTCAGAGAAGTTAATGGGCATCGAGGAAACTTCGATATAGAGTTTACTGTCTTTGTGGAAAAAGTAAACCACTAGGCAAGAAAATGCCCTTGCCTCAAGGCAAGAAATGCTGTCCTAATTGGACAAGCAGGACACAAAAGAAAGTGACATTGTCAAGATAAGGAGGGAGAGTCCTTCACAATATTCTATTTCACAGAAAAATCTATTGGATATGCTAGGCTGAAGATAGACACCCCAACATTGCGGAGAAACTTGCTCGCATTTTCTGCTTATTCAGTTAATATTATTTCCTTTTTAGGTCTCTGAGGAAGTTGAAGACTAGATAGTTGAGGCTTTCCTCATTTTCCTGATACAGAAAGCAAATTATGATAGAAAGTAAAATAGGTATAAGACTTTATACATAGGATATAGAGTGCTTTCTCTGAATTTGTCAAATGCAAATGGACTAGATATTGTTGATATATTTATTGCCTTATATAATATATATATATATATATAGTCATTGTACTTATTGTATAGGGTTTTCTTTATATTAGTCATAGCCTTCTTTTTCATATTTTAGACATTATGGGTAAATGTAGTGATATTTTGTTTGTATTTTACTTAATAAAGCTTGCCTGAAGATCAGAGAATAAAACAGCCCCACTGGTCAGCCTTACAGACCAGATAGTAGTGACACACCTTTAATCCCAGGAGCCACACTAGTTTACCATAGAAACCAAGTGGTACAAGTGTTTAATAACAGCCCTAGAGAGGAATATAAAATGGAATGAGACACCTCTCAGACAGTCTCATTCTGAGGATTTCTGGAGGTAGTATGGCCATTTTGGGCTGAAGTAGAGGCAAGAGCCAGTGGCTGACTATTTTGCTTTTCTGACATTCAAGTTAAACTCCAATTTCTGTCTCTGGGTTTTTACTAATTGTGCTACAGACTTGAAACTCTTTTAAGTGGTCTTTTCCAACAATGGTTTGAAACTGCCCAGGTTGTTACTGGATCTAAAGTTCCTTAGGTAGAGCTGCTTATTTCTCTCTATGAGAAGCAGGTGTGTGTGAAACTTCTGCACGGCTGGCACGACTTGCACTTCACCTAAGTTTTTAGGAGTCACCGGGCATTAAATCTTTTGATAACAGATATATTTTATAACACTTGATACACAGAAGCAAAAAGATCATATTGTGTTTCTTAGAAAAGGAAAAGAAAAAATTAAGACAGTTACCTCTTTGGAATATGACAGAGCCAGAATACATTTCTGTTACTTTTTAATCAAAAAATCTTACTGTTACAACAATAATATGGAGTACCTTTATCTGCTCAGACCTTAAGTACAGCACGCCATGCCCATCTGTGCTCTAAGTGCCGCCATACAGTTTGCAAGCAGTGCGAGGGGCTGGAGATTGAAACACACAAAGATTCACAGAGACACGGGTCATCCTTGAAGCCAGAATGCCCCAAGAGTGCTCCCTTTATTGTGTCCAGGAGCAGCTTATATAGAGATTCTTAACTGATAGCCGCCACGCTCCAGCCAAACTCACCAGAAACCATTCCCCTGTCATCAGGAACTCCTGAGGTTCTCGTGCTCAGAGCAGCTGTAGGCGCTCAGATCAGGGGAAAACAATTGTTTACAAAAAATTCAGGATCTGGGGGTTCACAGCTCCCAATACTAGAGAACATTTCTTAAAAGTGTAACAGAGGAATAATTATGCTTCAATTCCTGAGTAGTTAAAGTGCTAACTACTACTTGAAACTATTGTTTGCAGATTAGTGACGGCTGACAGTGGGCTCTGGCTGGACTCGGGCCTCCAGCTGCCCTCAGACATGCAGGACCTGGTCTTCCTTACTCAAGTCCAGCTGGGAGCTATTTTGCCAACATGTCGCAGTCATCTGTATTTTTGTATGTGATTTCTACTTTTTTTTTTTTTTTTTGGTTTTTCGAGACAGGGTTTCTCTGCAGCTTTTTTATTTTTTTAGAGCCTGTCCTGGAACTAGCTCTTGTAGACCAGGCTGGCCTCGAACTCACAGAGATCCGCCTGCCTCTGCCTCCCGAGTGCTGGGATTAAAGGCGTGCGCCACCACCGCCTGGCTTGATTTCTACTTTTATAGACTCGTTTTTAAAATAAAGTACATTTTTATAAAAATGAAAAAAATAATGAAGACATGGGAAAAATGATTCCCTCCCTCATCCACATTGGTCTATCAGCAGTAACCCATTATCAAAATCAAGGCTTGGATTTCTGTTAATGGCATCACATAAATCTTTTGAAATACACTCCAAAGCCAAGTTTGGTCCCAGAAGAAAGGCCTTTTGAAAATGGAGGGGATGTGGCTTGTTAGTTCTCTTAGTGCAGATCCATAGCTCCATAAACATGGGCACACATTTGACAGAAATGTGATTTCTGGTGTGTATCACGGTGAAATTGAGACCACTGAAACATGTACAAAGAAAACAAATTCTCAACTTGCTTTAATTACCAAGAGACTTGATTCTGAGTTGGCTGAGACAGAAAAGAACCACATACTGTTTTCCATAGTTAGTCCACTGTAAAAAGAATCGCAGATTTTTCCAATGAAAATGACGATTTGGAACAAGTGAGGAAAAATCACATAGAAAATCAGGCAAATGCTTAAGACCTCTTTTTAAAATCTCCCCTTAATATCCCATAATAATGCTGGGAGGAGGGCCTTTGAGTGCAAATAAACCTTACCTTGGGTGGGCTTAACCCAGAGAACCAGGGCTTCAGAATCTCTATGGCCCCACCAGTTACTCTGAGCCAGTGGCTCCCAGGTTCACGGTCTCACAATCTTGAAGAATGAGGAGCAAAGAGAGTAGAAAAGCACACAATGCTTTTGAGTGGTAAAGCAGCTCTCTACAAGGGAGAGGTCTTGAGTTCCTTGTGAGCCTTGAGTTCGGAGGCTTCCGTTTGGATGAACTAAATGGGCGTGGGGACTCTGATTGGGCGGAAGATAAAGACAGCATGGCCTGAGAAAGGCGGTCCTCAAGCCTGCTGAGAAACTTCAAAGGGGAGATAGAGCCAAACAGCGAGGAGAGCAATGACGGGAGGTCCGCCACTATTGGAGCAAAGGCTTGTGGCCAGCTGTTATCTTGTAAGTCGGGGCTTCTTCAAATGCACAGCTTCTGTGCAAATCTTGCAAGAGAAGGACCTGTGTTCTCAAGGCCCAGCCCAGCACTCTTGTGCAGAAGAGCTCCGTAGCTGAATTTACAACACTGGACTAAATCCACAGTTTTTTATTGCAGCTTCTGCATTCAGTGCTGAGATGGAGCTCATTGGATAGCTGGTTCTGCTAGTCTGCAGCTCACTGAGAATCAGCTCCGCCAGCTTGCAAAGGTCTCTCTTCTCCAGGGGCCTCTTACCCTTACCTACCTGTCTAAAACTGAAACTACCTTATTCCTGTCTCTATTAATATTAAAGGATGTATGGAGGAAAAACAACAACAACAAGCTTTTCCCCAGATCCCATAACTTTATGTTTCGTCTGTTTGATTTGAGGCAGAGTCTCGCCATGTAGCCTGAAGACCCCACGGAGACCAGTCTGGCCTCAAAAATCACAGATCCCCACCTACCTCTGCCTCTTGAGTGCTGGGATTAAACGTGTTCACCACCACACTTGGCCATAACTTTAATTTTTGAGTTTCTACTTAGTTATTAAGTGTTGTGTTTGTATGTTCCTGGACATCCATGCTGTGGCTAGGCTTCCTGATGGGAGTGGAGGGGTCAGAGACCAACTTGTGACAGAGTCGGTTCCCTTCGTCCACCCTGTGGGATTCAGGGGATTTAACGCAGGTCATCAGCCTTGATTGCCAGTGCCTTTAACAGGTGAGTCATCTCACCAGCCACCCACCCCATCCAATATCTCGAACATAAGGCCTTATAAAAAGGCATCTTTTAGCCCCATCTCCGCACACTCAAGGTCTCCATAATTGCATTAATAGTGAAAATACAATGTGCTATCCTGTTTCTATCATTTGACATCGTATAAGTGTAACACGAGGGCCAGCTTGTTGGGATTTCTGTCCTGCCCAGTTCTCACAGCCGGTAAGGCCCCAAAGAAAATCACACAGAGGTCTCCATAAGATTATAAACTGATTGGCCCATTAGCTCAGGCTTCTTGCTAACTCTTATTAACGTATGTCAACCCATTATTAGCCCATTATTTTTATCTGTGTTAGCCATGTGGCTTGCTACCTTTTTCAGTGGAGCAGGTCACATCTTGCTTCTTCCGTGGTCTGGGCAGGACTGGGAGGAATGGGCTTCCTCCTTCGTAGAATTCTCCTGTTCTCATCGTATTTTTGATGGTGCTAGATAGTCTTCTTAATGTCACTTAAATTTTTTCACTGATAGCATTAGTAGTCCACTGATCAGAAGGGTCATAGTAGATTTAACTATTCCCTTGTTAAATGAGTTGTTTTCCAGTACTGTTAAATACTAAACACCTTATTCACAGAGAGACTCCGCCGTCCCCTGCCTGCACATGAATGAATTTCCACCCTAAAAGACTAGGGGGTGACAGGTGGGACTGAAGAAGTTGAGGTGCCCCTACCAGGTGGGTATTTCTTATCTGCTGCCAGTATCTTGACCTGCTGGGAAAGAAAAGCCTTAACCCAAGAGGGAGGGTCTTCTATCAGACTTCTCCAGGTTACAGGGTAAGGTATCTGATCTGGGTGTCCAGCTCGAGGTCTGAACACCATGTCCTTCATAAACCCAATCAGACCAGCATTAAAGGTCCCCTCTAGAAATCATCTCACATTAAAAGCAGGCCATTCTGTGCTGCGAAGAGTAATGAATTTTCCTTTGTGAATTTTAATTCCTTGTTTATGAGCCACAGCCAGGTGGTGATACACAGATTACTAGAAATGGATTAAATTAAGATGAGTCAGACAATAAAAAGTTAGAGCTAATGAGCCAAGCAGTGTTTTAAATAATACAGTTTCTGTGTGACTATTTTGGGTCTGAGCTGCAGGGCAGCCGGGAAACAAACAAGCAACCTCTTACAAGAAATGGGTGCCCATTTGGGGCTGACTACATCCACATAAAACCTGAGAAAGCTTGGAAAGGAACTCTAGACACAGAAAAACAAAGTTTAGCCCATTTTTTTCTGGCTTGTAGTGTGCTGCAGCTCCCATAAGAAAGGTTTCCCTGATTCAGCAATAACAGAAAAAAAATGAGCTGTTTTGAATTGCTTTGAAAAAGAGGTTCTTCTTTTGTTTCCACAGAGGATGAGAACCTGTAAAATCCTTCCAGACTAATGTGGTTTGATGGACCAAGAACCCCCAAAAGGTCACCACAAATACCCCCCAAAATTAATTCACCCAATAAACAGCAGAAAGTAGTTTGGAGAAAACTACGCCCAAAATCCCTAAATGATTGTTTATAAACATTTGTTTACATTTAAAGGTGGATATGCTATAGAGATTTGCATTGGTATGAATCTTGGTTTATTGATATAAATTTAAGGTCAGTTTTGTTATACTGTGTATATGTAGTTCTGATCTTGAATAAAATATCGTTTGTGCAGCTCATTTAAAAATGTAATGTGTAATTAAGAAATATAGGTTAATAGATAGTCATCTATAATAGTTAAGCTTGTAGTCATGTTAGTTAGGTTTTCTAGATATATAGAGAGATTTCAGTTAGATAGGTATTCTTCAAATTTTTCAGAGACCGTTAGAATAAATATGGCATTTTAAATATTTAAGAACTTAGGATTTTTCATGACAATGAGACACACATGCTCCTGGCAGCAAAAATCTATTTCAAGAGGATGCTAGGCATTGAAGAGGCTCCTCATGGAGTTTGCTAGCCATTTGGGCAAGAAACTGTTCTTTTCTGGAGTGCTTGAGAGTATGCTTTGTGAGCTGGACATGCAGGACCCACAAAAAAATGACTGCTAAACTTGCCTAAGGTGAGACAATCCTTTGGGGTTCCTGCTTCACGAAAGAGTCTGCAAGACATTCTTCAGGACACAGAAAAAAGTAACTGACAAACTGCCAATACAGGCGAAACTGTCTTTAAAATTTCCTGCTTCATGAAAAAGTCTGCTAGATACTATGGGCCTGTAGGCTAAAGACAGATGCCCCAATGGTACAGAAAAACTTTAGAGGACTGTACAGGTAGCGAGATGTCTCTGTCACTTCTAGAGTTTTGGAAGTTGCTTACAATGCACTTCTAGTTTACTTAGGTAATATATCTTTCTGGAGTCTTTGATGGAGTTCAAGAATAGATATAGTTTTCCTTAGTTATGATAAAAGATAAAACAGATATAAATATTATAACTGTAATTTTTGCTTGATACCTGTTTTGTTACATGTAATTTTGTGTTATGTTCCAATGGCAGCCCGGGCCATAAATTATTTCTCCAGACCAGAGGGGAGGTGTGGGATTAAAGACACAACTCACAAGGCTTTACTGGGAGGGAGTTTTCAGTGATCCCTCATGAAATCCTGAGTTCACATCCTGAAAATTCATTCCATGTTTATCCTCCAAACAGCTTTTATACCAAACATAAACTGAGGGGGAAATTCCTTAGCATTCTGTTTCCTAGGTAACCAGATGAATGTCTCTGGTCACATCCATAACTTTGACCATGCCTTTCTATATCCTATATTCTATGGATATTTTGTCACGTCTTTCTATCTTCTTGCTCTGTATGCCAGCTCTGTCATGTAGGTCGAATTAACACCTCTTCCCAGGCAATCTCCATAATTACAAAGAAAGGAGGAAAGTGATATTAGCATATCTTGATCCTTTCAGGATGGCAACATCTGACTGAAAGGCTATGTGACTACCTTCTGTGAGGCCAGGTATGAGCTGGCCTGTAAGTTTTGCTGCCATACACTGTAGGGCCTGTATAATACTGCCCCACAATTTTTACTACGCTACAGTTAGAACCTTACTTTTTATTTAAACAGAAAAGGGGAGGTGATGTGGGAATCCCCTCTGTATGCTGTGAATACCACTGGTTAATAAAGAAACTATCTTGGGCCTGCGCAGAGCAGAACAGAGGTAGGCAGGGAAAACTAAACTGAATGATGGGGAAAAGGAGGCAGAGTTAGGAAGAAGCCATGGAGCCCCACCAGAGACAGACATCAAAACTTTACCTCGTAAGCCACAGCCACATAACGATACACAGGATTACTAGAAATGGGTTAAATTAAGATATAAGAGTTAGTCAATAAGAAGCTAGAGATAATGGGCCAAACAGTGATTTAATTAATATAGTTTCTGTGTGATTACTTTGGGAGTCTGGGCAGCCGAGAAACAAACAAGTGGCCTTACTACAACACATGACTATCACATCCTTCCAATGAACTGAACATATGTCTAAGGGTAAGGACAGGCACTGTCCCATAATTTCTATCTCAGTCAGATACACAGAGACAAAGGCGCCAAAAAAAGACAACATACAACACCGAGGGCACACAAAAAGATTTTGCCCCAATCAGTCAACTGACAGAATTTCCAAAACAGCAGTAGCTTGGGATTCTCAGGAGGGAGCAACCCTCCAGGCTCAATCACACTGAAAACCATCCAAATACGAGATTCTCCATCTCTTCAACATCATTACCAAATTGTATAAAAAGAACTAATATTTTAAAATCTGAGTTAACTTATAACACAGAGGAAAGCTACACTTAGTCCCTAATCAGACCAATGAAAACAATTATAATTGTCCTCAAGTATAGTTGTTAATTATATCTATGAAAAGCATTGATGGAGGACTGTCATTAGTTAATAAAGAAACTGCCTTTGCTTTTTGATAGGGCAGGATTTAGATAGGTGGAGTAGACAGAACAGAATGCTGGGAAGAAGGGAAGTTAGGCAGACACCATGCCTCTCCTCTCTGAGTCAGACGCCATGGATCCAGCCACCAGGTCAGACATGCTGAATCTTTCCTGATAAGCCACCACCTCATGGTGCTACACACATTAATAGAAATGGGTTAATCAAGATGTAGGAATTAGCCAATAAGAGGCTGAAACTAATGGACCAGGCAGTATTTAAATGAATACAATTTGTGTGTTGTTATTTCGGGTGTAAAGCTAGCCGTGCAGGGGCCGGGCAGGACGAAAAGCAGGCCTGCTCGTCACATCACTACAAAGCATTGTCATGGAAGTAAGTCTTAATAAGGGTCCTGACAGTCCCTGCTATAGCAGGCAGAAATTCTACCTATCTCCCCAGTGACTGTTTCTCTAATGAAGAGACAACACAAAACACACTTTTTTATTAACTCCATTACTATTTTTGGAAAAATCTACTGTGTCTATTGATATAAACCGTCTCACACAAAATAGAAAAGCTTCCTCTATTTTTTAGATGGAAACCATGGCAAGCTCAGTAAGAAACCGTAAGGCCTTGCTTCAACATTACTTCAGGTACTAGAAGGCAAACTATAATTCAAACCTTCAACTGTTTCAGCTCAAGGTATCTGGCTTTTTGTTTTTGTTTTGTTTTATTAATTAGTTTGTTTTCGATATTTTGGCATTTTTTGTTTTTGCTTTTGCTTGTTTTTGATATTTTGGGCTTTTTGTTTTGTTTTGTTTTGTTTTTGTTTTTGTTTTTGTGTAGCTGACCTGAATCTGCTCTGTAGATCAGGCTACCATTGAACTTGTAGTGATCCTGCTGCCTCTGCCTCCCAAGTGCAGGCATTATGGGCATGTACCAACATGCCAGGCCATAACAGTTACTGGAAGCCCAGTAAGGAACTGACAATTGACCAAAGTGCAACTTGGAGAAATCAGTGAGTTTATTAGGGTTACCTACAGGAATGTGGAAGACTCAATGGGCAGCTGCATCGTGATAAAGCTCCCTGCAAAAATTCCAGGCATGTAGTTTGGCTGGTAATTTCCATAGAAGTGGTTACTGCTTGTATAATTTTCAAAGGGCCTTGAAAATCTTGTAAGTCTGAGGGATTTCCTGAATGTTGTGAGTTGTTTATTTCCTGAGGCTTGCAAGTTTTGTTTACTTGAGTCTATGGCTCTCCTTCCAGGGTAGAATAGTTGAATTTGGAAGAAATTGCTGTACAATAATTCATTCTGTTCCTCTGGCCACTGCTTAATATAAATGTATTTCAGGGAGAGTCAAAAGAAGGGGGAATAACTGATATGCCATGGGCTATGCAGCTAGCAAGAAAACTTGGTTTTCCTTTTGTTATTTGAGTATCTGTTCCCATATCCGCTTGCCTGTGAGTATCTGCCCCTACCCCCACAAGGAGCTGTTGATAGTGTTTATGGAGTCACGCATTTGAATATGTCCCTACACTTCTGAAGGGCAGAGACTAGCTCTCAGATTTCCCAATAGTTCCAAAATTATTATGCATTCCTTCAATTCATTCTGCTTACGTTTCTTAAGTAACTACTATGTCTAAGATGTATGTTAAGGACCAGGAAAACACGAACTAAGTCACACACAGCCCAGTCTTCAGGTACCTTGTGAGTAAACAGATAAATAACCAATTGCTTAGCATTGGTTATAAGGTTTGTCTTATGTGCATTAGTTATAGAGTTTGCTATTTATTAAGCTATTTATGTGTCAGATTAATGTGTGTAATAGCTCAGATAATTCTCAAAACAACCCTGTGAAGTAGGTTCTGTCACTGTTTCTTTTTACAAATAATAAAACAAAACTTCAAGGCACTGAATAATGAAGTAACTCACCCAATGTTCTACAGATAGCAAAATAAAATACCAAGACTGGAGGACTCTTCAAGTGACCTCTGGTCACTACTTCATCTTAAGTATAATGGTTCACCCTACGTGTTGGAAGAAGACTAACACTGAAGAGAAATGGAACCTCTATGTTGTTTATCCCAGACTTGAGAGAGCACTGTTGGTAAAAAGGGAATCCTAAAAGCAAGGCAATGGTGTCGATGTTTCTGTCTTCATAGTTGTATGATCCAAATAATGGGAAAAAGACAAGGCAGGTGTGGCGGCACATGCCTGTAATTCTAGCTCTCAAGAAGCAGAGGGAATGGAATTGTGAATTCAAAAATAGCCTGTCATGGTGGATTTTTTTTTTTTTTTTTTTTTTTTGGTTTTTCGAGACAGGGTTTCTCTGTAGCTTTAGAGCCTGTCCTGGAACTAGCTCTTGAAGAACAGGCTGGTCTCGAACTCACAGAGATCCGCCTGCCTCTGCCTCCCGAGTGCTGGGATTAAAGGCGTGCGCCACCACCGCCCTGGCCTGTCATGGTGTTTTTTCAGGATTAGAAACCTAAGACAGCTCTGTACACACAAAATTACTCATTTTTAACTTAATGCCTACTAATTTGGTAAAAAATCCTAAAATACGTACAATTTTCACCAAAAATTATAAAATATTCTCTGAATTTCTAAGGGACCCTATTCTTTTTTTTATTAAAAATTTCCGCCTTCTCCCTCCTCCCATTTACTTCCCCCTCCCCACTCCACTCCCTCTCCATCTCCTGTCCAAAGAGAAGTAAGGGTTCCCTGCCCTGTGGGAACCTGAGACCCTGTCTAATCATAAACAAAAGAGGGGGCTGAAGCGATGGCTGAGAGGGTAAGTGTGCTTGCTGTTCTAACTGCGCCAGGGAACCCAACGCCCTCTTCTGGGCTCTACAGGCACCTGCGCCCATACACACAAACCAACATAGACACATAGAATTTTTTTTTCATGGTTTATTTTTTTTTATATTTAAAAATTTCCATCTCCTTCCCTCCTCCTCCCCCCTAGACACATAGAATTTTAAAATCATTAAAATGAGGAAGGATGAACTGCGAGTCAGACCCAGAACTACAATTCCCGGAAGGCGATGGGGCATTGTGAGGTGGCTGCTAGAGCACGAGAACTCTGTGTGCGCATGCGCGCAGTGGTGATGAGGCATCGCGAGACCATTGCCGTTTGCGGGTAGTGCCGTGCGCCTCGGAGTAGGAGTCTGTGAGACCGGCCGGTCATCGACTAACGCAACGCGCGCTTTCAAAGACCCTGAATCCGTGCACACAGTGTACAGGAAATAACTTCAGGAGATTCCGGACCAGAGTAGCGAAATCACCACTACCAACTTCACGTGGAGACTGGATTCCGGTAAGACTTCTGAACGGCTCTCAGACATGATGAGTGACTCTGCCTTGAAGAAGGCCCGTAAGAACCTTATGCACGAACTGCTTTCAGACCCGGGCCACCCTAACAGCCCTTCAAGGCAATGTCTAGAGAGCAAAGATAGTGACAGGGCCTTTGTGATCATCCGTAGGCCTAAGCCGAATCAAGAGAACTTAGCAGGTATTCCTGGGATACCCTTCCAGATGAGCTGCTCCTTCGAATCTTTTCCCACCTGTGCCTCCCTGGGCTAGTCCGTGTCTCCAGAGTCTGTAAAAGGTGGTACCACCTCTCGCAAGACGGGTCTCTCTGGCAAACCCTTGACCTTGGAGGTGTAAACCTGCACCCGGACGTGACTGTCCGTTTGCTTTCTCGGGGGGTGATTGCCCTTCCGTTGCCCACGATCGGTTATGGAACAACCACTGGGTGAAAGGCTCAGGTCTTTTCCTGTAAAGCACATGGACCTGTCGAATTCAGTTATAAATGTGTCAAGCCTCCATGGAATTCTGTCCGAGTGCTCCAAGTTACAGAATCTAAGCCTGGAAGGCCTGCAGCTTTCGGATCCCATTGTCAACACTCTTGCCCAGAATGAAAACTTAGTGCGACTAAACCTTTGTGGGTGCTCTGGATTTTCTGAGTCTGCCGTGGCGCATCTTCTAAGCAGCTGCTGCCATACTGGATGAACTGAATCTCTCCTGGTGCTTTGAGTTTACTAAAGAGCATGTGAAAGCAGCTGTGGCACATTTACCAGCGACCATCACCCAGCTCAACATCAGTGGCTACCGAAAGAACCTCCGGAAAGCAGATCTTCGTACCTTAATTAGACGGTGCCCCAACCTTATCCGCCTTGACTTAAGTGACAGTATCATGATAAAGCAAGACTGCTTTCCAGAATTTTTTTGAGCTCAACCACCTTCAACATCTCTCGCTCAGCCGGTGCTATGATATAACTCCTGAGAGTCTACTTAGACTTGGAGAAATCGCCACACTAAAAACACTACAAGTTTATGGAATCGTGTCAAAAGTTACTCTGCGGGTATTGAGAGAATCCCTGCCCCATCTGCAGATTAACTGTGACTATTTTACCACCATTGCAAGGCCAACTATCGACAACAAGAAGAGCACAGAGATTTGGGGTATCAAATGCCGACTGACCTCTGCAAAAGTGCCTATGAAGTGCTTGCGATAGGCCAGTGTCATCCCTTCCTTTGGAATGAGGAACACAGACAGCAAATCCAGTTTCTGAAGACCTTGGTTACCTTTCCTATTGGTCTTACCTTAACCCTCATTGTATATGTATGTTTAGAGAACCATTTGTAAGGGAGAACTATGAAGTATTGCTTTTTCAAGAATATAGAGATGTTTCTGTCAGTGCTATGCCCTCAGATTCCAAGTGTTAGGTCTTTAAGTGAGTCTGTAATTTGAAAATAGCTTTTTAGAGCAAAATTTGAGGCAGCTCTTCCAAGTGCCTTTCAGATTAAGTCTATTTAGAATTGAGTTTTAAAAATTACTCCTGGTTCACAGTTTTCATGCTGTTTTTCATAGCTTGTTATCTCTTTTATTATTCAGTATTTTATAAAACTTGATTTTGAAGAACAATAAGCTATATGTTTGGTGAGCTGGATGGAAAGAATCATAGGCTGCTAGCTTTTGAAGTAGCCATCAATGTACTATGTATGTTCCCAGGTTATGCTTTGTCCCCAGAAACCTAAGTTTGATGAGGAAATATTTTATTTGTACTTTAATAAATAGTGATGTGGGACTCCCCTCTGTATGCTGTGAATGTTTTATTACCATTGGTTAATAAAGAGCTGCTTTGGCCTATAGCAGGGCAGAATAGAGCTAGGCTGGAAAACTAAACTTAATGCTGGGAGAAAGAAGGTGGAGTCAGGCAAATGTCATGTACTTGCTAAAGGAGAAAGATACCAGAACCTTACCACTAGGCCACAGCCTTGTGGTGATACACAGATGAATAGAAATGGGTTAATTTAAGATGTAAGAGCTAGCTAGAAATGTATTTACGCTATTGGCCAAACAGTGTGGTAATTAATTCAGATCTGGGCAGCCAGGAAAAAAAGTGCAGTCTCAGACTACAGATTAAAGCTTGCCTGAAGATAAGAGAATAAAACGGCTGCACTGGTCAGCCTGACAAATTTCTAGTCCTTGAAAGTTATTATTGCTGTTTAGAATATACTAAGGAAATGCAGGTTAGTAATTAGTCACCTATTATAATTGAACTTGTAGTCACATTAGGTATGTTTTCAAGGTCAAACAAAGATATATTTTAGACAGACAGGTTATTTTCAAACATTTCAGAGATCTACAGAATATGGCATTTAGATGTTTTAATAACATAGACTCTTTTTTTATGACAATGAGACATGTCTGCTCCTGGCAGCACCAATCTACTTCAGAGAAGTTAATGGGCATCGAGGAAACTTCGATATAGAGTTTACTGTCTTTGTGGAAAAAGTAAACCACTAGG
This sequence comes from Arvicola amphibius, assembly GCF_903992535.2. NCBI lineage: Eukaryota > Metazoa > Chordata > Mammalia > Rodentia > Cricetidae > Arvicola > Arvicola amphibius. The sequence continues at coordinate 117,870,174 of NC_052065.1, forward strand.
CAAGAAAATGCCCTTGCCTCAAGGCAAGAAATGCTGTCCTAACTGGATAAGCAGGACACAAAAGAAAGTGACATTGTCAAGATAAGGAGGGAGAGTCCTTCACAATATTCTATTTCACAGAAAAATCTATTGGATATGCTAGGCTGAAGATAGACACCCCAACATTGCGGAGAAACTTGCTCGCATTTTCTGCTTATTCAGTTAATATTATTTCCTTTTTAGGTCTCTGAGGAAGTTGAAGACTAGATAGTTGAGGCTTTCCTCATTTTCCTGATACAGAAAGCAAATTATGATAGAAAGTAAAATAGGTATAAGACTTTATACATAGGATATAGAGTGCTTTCTCTGAATTTGTCAAATGCAAATGGACTAGATATTGTTGATATATTTATTGCCTATATATATATATATATATATATATAGTCATTGTACTTATTGTATAGGGTTTTCTTTATATTAGTCATAGCCTTCTTTTTCATATTTTAGACATTATGGGTAAATGTAGTGATATTTTGTTTGTATTTTACTTAATAAAGCTTGCCTGAAGATCAGAGAATAAAACAGCCCCACTGGTCAGCCTTACAGACCAGATAGTAGTGACACACCTTTAATCCCAGGAGCCACACTAGTTTACCATAGAAACCAAGTGGTACAAGTGTTTAATAACAGCCCTAGAGAGGAATATAAAATGGAATGAGACACCTCTCAGACAGTCTCATTCTGAGGATTTCTGGAGGTAGTATTGCCATTTTGGGCTGAAGTAGAGGCAAGAGCCAGTGGCTGACTATTTTGCTTTTCTGACATTCAAGTTAAACTCCAATTTCTGTCTCTGGGTTTTTACTAATTGTGCTACAGACTTGAAACTCTTTTTAAGTGGTCTTTTCCAACAATGGTTTGAAACTGCCCAGGTTGTTACTGGATCTAAAGTTCCTTAGGTAGAGCTGCTTATTTCTCTCTATGAGAAGCAGGTGTGTGTGAAACTTCTGCACGGCTGGCACGACTTGCACTTCACCTAAGTTTTTAGGAGTCACCGGGCATTAAATCTTTTGATAACAGATATATTTTATAACACTTGATACACAGAAGCAAAAAGATCATATTGTGTTTCTTAGAAAAGGAAAAGAAAAAATTAAGACAGTTACCTCTTTGGAATATGACAGAGCCAGAATACATTTCTGTTACTTTTTAATCAAAAATCTTACTGTTACAACAATAATATGGAGTACCTTTATCTGCTCAGACCTTAAGTACAGCACGCCATGCCCATCTGTGCTCTAAGTGCCGCCATACAGTTTGCAAGCAGTGCGAGGGGCTGGAGATTGAAACACACAAAGATTCACAGAGACACGGGTCATCCTTGAAGCCAGAATGCCCCAAGAGTGCTCCCTTTATTGTGTCCAGGAGCAGCTTATATAGAGATTCTTAACTGATAGCCGCCACGCTCCAGCCAAACTCACCAGAAACCATTCCCCTGTCATCAGGAACTCCTGAGGTTCTCGTGCTCAGAGCAGCTGTAGGCACTCAGATCAGGGGAAAACAATTGTTTACAAAAAATTCAGGATCTGGGGTTCACAGCTCCCAATACTAGAGAACATTTCTTAAAAGTGTAACAGAGGAATAATTATGCTTCAATTCCTGAGTAGTTAAAGTGCTAACTACTACTTGAAACTATTGTTTGCAGATTAGTGACGGCTGACAGTGGGCTCTGGCTGGACTCGGGCCTCCAGCTGCCCTCAGACATGCAGGACCTGTTCTTCCTTACTCAAGTCCAGCTGGGAGCTATTTTGCCAACATGTCGCAGTCATCTGTATTTTTGTATGTGATTTCTACTTTTTTTTTTTTTTTTTTTTTTTGGTTTTTCGAGACAGGGTTTCTCTGCAGCTTTTTTATTTTTTAGAGCCTGTCCTGGAACTAGCTCTTGTAGACCAGGCTGGCCTCGAACTCACAGAGATCCGCCTGCCTCTGCCTCCCGAGTGCTGGGATTAAAGGCGTGCGCCACCACCGCCTGGCTTGATTTCTACTTTTATAGACTCGTTTTTAAAATAAAGTACATTTTTATAAAATGAAAAAATAATGAAGACATGGGAAAAATGATTCCCTCCCTCATCCACATTGGTCTATCAGCAGTAACCCATTATCAAAATCAAGGCTTGGATTTCTGTTAATGGCATCACATAAATCTTTGAAATACACTCCAAAGCCAAGTTTGGTCCCAGAAGAAAGGCCTTTTGAAAATGGAGGGGATGTGGCTTGTTAGTTCTCTTAGTGCAGATCCATAGCTCCATAAACATGGGCACACATTTGACAGAAATGTGATTTCTGGTGTGTATCACGGTGAAATTGAGACCACTGAAACATGTACAAAGAAAACAAATTCTCAACTTGCTTTAATTACCAAGAGACTTGATTCTGAGTTGGCTGAGACAGAAAGAACCACATACTGTTTTCCATAGTTAGTCCACTGTAAAAAGAATCGCAGATTTTTCCAATGAAAATGACGATTTGGAACAAGTGAGGAAAAATCACATAGAAAATCAGGCAAATGCTTAAGACCTCTTTTTAAAATCTCCCCTTAATATCCCATAATAATGCTGGGAGGAGGGCCTTTGAGTGCAAATAAACCTTACCTTGGGTGGGCTTAACCCAGAGAACCAGGGCTTCAGAATCTCTATGGCCCCACCAGTTACTCTGAGCCAGTGGCTCCCAGGTTCACGGTCTCACAATCTTGAAGAATGAGGAGCAAAGAGAGTAGAAAAGCACACAATGCTTTTGAGTGGTAAAGCAGCTCTCTACAAGGGAGAGGTCTTGAGTTCCTTGTGAGCCTTGAGTTCGGAGGCTTCCGTTTGGATGAACTAAATGGGCGTGGGGACTCTGATTGGGCGGAAGATAAAGACAGCATGGCCTGAGAAAGGCGGTCCTCAAGCCTGCTGAGAAACTTCAAAGGGGAGATAGAGCCAAACAGCGAGGAGAGCAATGACGGGAGGTCCGCCACTATTGGAGCAAAGGCTTGTGGCCAGCTGTTATCTTGTAAGTCGGGGCTTCTTCAAATGCACAGCTTCTGTGCAAATCTTGCAAGAGAAGGACCTGTGTTCTCAAGGCCCAGCCCAGCACTCTTGTGCAGAAGAGCTCCGTAGCTGAATTTACAACACTGGACTAAATCCACAGTTTTTTATTGCAGCTTCTGCATTCAGTGCTGAGATGGAGCTCATTGGATAGCTGGTTCTGCTAGTCTGCAGCTCACTGAGAATCAGCTCCGCCAGCTTGCAAAGGTCTCTCTTCTCCAGGGGCCTCTTACCCTTACCTACCTGTCTAAAACTGAAACTACCTTATTCCTGTCTCTATTAATATTAAAGGATGTATGGAGGAAAAACAACAACAACAAGCTTTTCCCCAGATCCCATAACTTTATGTTTCGTCTGTTTGATTTGAGGCAGAGTCTCGCCATGTAGCCTGAAGACCCCACGGAGACCAGTCTGGCCTCAAAAATCACAGATCCCCACCTACCTCTGCCTCTTGAGTGCTGGGATTAAACGTGTTCACCACCACACTTGGCCATAACTTTAATTTTTGAGTTTCTACTTAGTTATTAAGTGTTTGTGTTTGTATGTTCCTGGACATCCATGCTGTGGCTAGGCTTCCTGATGGGAGTGGAGGGGTCAGAGACCAACTTGTGACAGAGTCGGTTCCCTTCGTCCACCCTGTGGGATTCAGGGGATTTAACGCAGGTCATCAGCCTTGATTGCCAGTGCCTTTAACAGGTGAGTCATCTCACCAGCCACCCACCCCATCCAATATCTCGAACATAAGGCCTTATAAAAAGGCATCTTTTAGCCCCATCTCCGCACACTCAAGGTCTCCATAATTGCATTAATAGTGAAAATACAATGTGCTATCCTGTTTCTATCATTTGACATCGTATAAGTGTAACACGAGGGCCAGCTTGTTGGGATTTCTGTCCTGCCCAGTTCTCACAGCCGGTAAGGCCCCAAAGAAAATCACACAGAGGTCTCCATAAGATTATAAACTGATTGGCCCATTAGCTCAGGCTTCTTGCTAACTCTTATTAACGTATGTCAACCCATTATTAGCCCATTATTTTTATCTGTGTTAGCCATGTGGCTTGCTACCTTTTTCAGTGGAGCAGGTCACATCTTGCTTCTTCCGTGGTCTGGGCAGGACTGGGAGGAATGGGCTTCCTCCTTCGTAGAATTCTCCTGTTCTCATCGTATTTTTGATGGTGCTAGATAGTCTTCTTAATGTCACTTAAATTTTTTCACTGATAGCATTAGTAGTCCACTGATCAGAAGGGTCATAGTAGATTTAACTATTCCCTTGTTAAATGAGTTGTTTTCCAGTACTGTTAAATACTAAACACCTTATTCACAGAGAGACTCTGCCGTCCCCTGCCTGCACATGAATGAATTTCCACCCTAAAAGACTAGGGGGTGACAGGTGGGACTGAAGAAGTTGAGGTGCCCCTACCAGGTGGGTATTTCTTATCTGCTGCCAGTATCTTGACCTGCTGGGAAAGAAAAGCCTTAACCCAAGAGGGAGGGTCTTCTATCAGACTTCTCCAGGTTACAGGGTAAGGTATCTGATCTGGGTGTCCAGCTCGAGGTCTGAACACCATGTCCTTCATAAACCCAATCAGACCAGCATTAAAGGTCCCCTCTAGAAATCATCTCACATTAAAAGCAGGCCATTCTGTGCTGCGAAGAGTAATGAATTTTTCTTTTGTGAATTTTAATTCCATGTTTATGAGCCACAGCCAGGTGGTGATACACAGATTACTAGAAATGGATTAAATTAAGATGAGTCAGACAATAAAAAGTTAGAGCTAATGAGCCAAGCAGTGTTTTAAATAATACAGTTTCTGTGTGACTATTTTGGGTCTGAGCTGCAGGGCAGCCGGGGAAACAAACAAGCAACCTCTTACAAGAAATGGGTGCCCATTTGGGGCTGACTACATCCACATAAAACCTGAGAAAGCTTGGAAAGGAACTCTAGACACAGAAAAACAAAGTTTAGCCCATTTTTTTCTGGCTTGTAGTGTGCTGCAGCTCCCATAAGAAAGGTTTCCCTGATTCAGCAATAACAGAAAAAAAATGAGCTGTTTTGAATTGCTTTGAAAAGAGGTTCTTCTTTTGTTTCCACAGAGGATGAGAACCTGTAAAATCCTTCCAGACTAATGTGGTTTGATGGACCAAGAACCCCCAAAAGGTCACCACAAATACCCCCCAAAATTAATTCACCCAATAAACAGCAGAAAGTAGTTTGGAGAAAACTACGCCCAAAATCCCTAAATGATTGTTTATAAACATTTGTTTACATTTAAAGGTGGATATGCTATAGAGATTTGCATTGGTATGAATCTTGGTTTATTGATATAAATTTAAGGTCAGTTTTGTTATACTGTGTATATGTAGTTCTGATCTTGAATAAAATATCGTTTGTGCAGCTCATTTAAAAATGTAATGTGTAATTAAGAAATATAGGTTAATAGATAGTCATCTATAATAGTTAAGCTTGTAGTCATGTTAGTTAGGTTTTCTAGATATATATAGAGAGATTTCAGTTAGATAGGTATTCTTCAAATTTTTCAGAGACCGTTAGAATAAATATGGCATTTTAAATATTTAAGAACTTAGGATTTTTCATGACAATGAGACACACATGCTCCTGGCAGCAAAAATCTATTTCAAGAGGATGCTAGGCATTGAAGAGGCTCCTCATGGAGTTTGCTAGCCATTTGGGCAAGAAACTGTTCTTTTCTGGAGTGCTTGAGAGTATGCTTTGTGAGCTGGACATGCAGGACCCACAAAAAAATGACTGCTAAACTTGCCTAAAGGTGAGACAATCCTTTGGGGTTCCTGCTTCACGAAAGAGTCTGCAAGACATTCTTCAGGACACAGAAAAAAGTAACTGACAAACTGCCAATACAGGCGAAACTGTCTTTAAAATTTCCTGCTTCATGAAAAAGTCTGCTAGATACTATGGGCCTGTAGGCTAAAGACAGATGCCCCAATGGTACAGAAAAACTTTAGAGGACTGTACAGGTAGCGAGATGTCTCTGTCACTTCTAGAGTTTTGGAAGTTGCTTACAATGCACTTCTAGTTTACTTAGGTAATATATCTTTCTGGAGTCTTTGATGGAGTTCAAGAATAGATATAGTTTTCCTTAGTTATGATAAAAGATAAAACAGATATAAATATTATAACTGTAATTTTTGCTTGATACCTGTTTTGTTACATGTAATTTTGTGTTATGTTCCAATGGCAGCCCGGGCCATAAATTATTTCTCCAGACCAGAGGGGAGGTGTGGGATTAAAGACACAACTCACAAGGCTTTACTGGGAGGGAGTTTTCAGTGATCCCTCATGAAATCCTGAGTTCACATCCTGAAAATTCATTCCATGTTTATCCTCCAAACAGCTTTTATACCAAACATAAACTGAGGGGGAAATTCCTTAGCATTCTGTTTCCTAGGTAACCAGATGAATGTCTCTGGTCACATCCATAACTTTGACCATGCCTTTCTATATCCTATATTCTATGGATATTTTGTCACGTCTTTCTATCTTCTTGCTCTGTATGCCAGCTCTGTCATGTAGGTCGAATTAACACCTCTTCCCAGGCAATCTCCATAATTACAAAGAAAGGAGGAAAGTGATATTAGCATATCTTGATCCTTTCAGGATGGCAACATCTGACTGAAAGGCTATGTGACTACCTTCTGTGAGGCCAGGTATGAGCTGGCCTGTAAGTTTTGCTGCCATACACTGTAGGGCCTGTATAATACTGCCCCACAATTTTTACTACGCTACAGTTAGAACCTTACTTTTTATTTAAACAGAAAAGGGGAGGTGATGTGGGAATCCCCTCTGTATGCTGTGAATACCACTGGTTAATAAAGAAACTATCTTGGGCCTGCGCAGAGCAGAACAGAGGTAGGCAGGGAAAACTAAACTGAATGATGGGGAAAAGGAGGCAGAGTTAGGAAGAAGCCATGGAGCCCCACCAGAGACAGACATCAAAACTTTACCTCGTAAGCCACAGCCACATAACGATACACAGGATTACTAGAAATGGGTTAAATTAAGATATAAGAGTTAGTCAATAAGAAGCTAGAGATAATGGGCCAAACAGTGATTTAATTAATATAGTTTCTGTGTGATTACTTTGGGAGTCTGGGCAGCCGAGAAACAAACAAGTGGCCTTACTACAACACATGACTATCACATCCTTCCAATGAACTGAACATATGTCTAAGGGTAAGGACAGGCACTGTCCCATAATTTCTATCTCAGTCAGATACACAGAGACAAAGGCGCCAAAAAAAGACAACATACAACACCGAGGGCACACAAAAAGATTTTGCCCCAATCAGTCAACTGACAGAATTTCCAAAACAGCAGTAGCTTGGGATTCTCAGGAGGGAGCAACCCTCCAGGCTCAATCACACTGAAAACCATCCAAATACGAGATTCTCCATCTCTTCAACATCATTACCAAATTGTATAAAAAGAACTAATATTTTAAAATCTGAGTTAACTTATAACACAGAGGAAAGCTACACTTAGTCCCTAATCAGACCAATGAAAACAATTATAATTGTCCTCAAGTATAGTTGTTAATTATATCTATGAAAAGCATTGATGGAGGACTGTCATTAGTTAATAAAGAAACTGCCTTTGCTTTTTGATAGGGCAGGATTTAGATAGGTGGAGTAGACAGAACAGAATGCTGGGAAGAAGGGAAGTTAGGCAGACACCATGCCTCTCCTCTCTGAGTCAGACGCCATGGATCCAGCCACCAGGTCAGACATGCTGAATCTTTCCTGGTAAGCCACCACCTCATGGTGCTACACACATTAATAGAAATGGGTTAATCAAGATGTAGGAATTAGCCAATAAGAGGCTGAAACTAATGGACCAGGCAGTATTTAAATGAATACAATTTGTGTGTTGTTATTTCGGGTGTAAAGCTAGCCGTGCAGGGGCCGGGCAGGACGAAAAGCAGGCCTGCTCGTCACATCACTACAAAGCATTGTCATGGAAGTAAGTCTTAATAAGGGTCCTGACAGTCCCTGCTATAGCAGGCAGAAATTCTACCTATCTCCCCAGTGACTGTTTCTCTAATGAAGAGACAACACAAAACACACTTTTTTATTAACTCCATTACTATTTTTGGAAAAATCTACTGTGTCTATTGATATAAACCGTCTCACACAAATAGAAAGCTTCCTCTATTTTTTAGATGGAAACCATGGCAAGCTCAGTAAGAAACCGTAAGGCCTTGCTTCAACATTACTTCAGGTACTAGAAGGCAAACTATAATTCAAACCTTCAACTGTTTTCAGCTCAAGGTATCTGGCTTTTTGTTTTGTTTTGTTTTATTAATTAGTTTGTTTTCGATATTTTGGCATTTTTGTTTTTGTTTTTGCTTGTTTTTGATATTTTGGGCTTTTTGTTTTGTTTTGTTTTGTTTTTGTTTTTGTTTTTGTGTAGCTGACCTGAATCTGCTCTGTAGATCAGGCTACCATTGAACTTGTAGTGATCCTGCTGCCTCTGCCTCCCAAGTGCAGGCATTATGGGCATGTACCAACATGCCAGGCCATAACAGTTACTGGAAGCCCAGTAAGGAACTGACAATTGACCAAAGTGCAACTTGGAGAAATCAGTGAGTTTATTAGGGTTACCTACAGGAATGTGGAAGACTCAATGGGCAGCTGCATCGTGATAAAGCTCCCTGCAAAAATTCCAGGCATGTAGTTTGGCTGGTAATTTCCATAGAAGTGGTTACTGCTTGTATAATTTTCAAAGGGCCTTGAAAATCTTGTAAGTCTGAGGGATTTCCTGAATGTTGTGAGTTGTTTATTTCCTGAGGCTTGCAAGTTTTGTTTACTTGAGTCTATGGCTCTCCTTCCAGGGTAGAATAGTTGAATTTGGAAGAAATTGCTGTACAATAATTCATTCTGTTCCTCTGGCCACTGCTTAATATAAATGTATTTCAGGGAGAGTCAAAAGAAGGGGGAATAACTGATATGCCATGGGCTATGCAGCTAGCAAGAAAACTTGGTTTTCCTTTTGTTATTTGAGTATCTGTTCCCATATCCGCTTGCCTGTGAGTATCTGCCCCTACCCCCACAAGGAGCTGTTGATAGTGTTTATGGAGTCACGCATTTGAATATGTCCCTACACTTCTGAAGGGCAGAGACTAGCTCTCAGATTTCCCAATAGTTCCAAAATTATTATGCATTCCTTCAATTCATTCTGCTTACGTTTCTTAAGTAACTACTATGTCTAAGATGTATGTTAAGGACCAGGAAAACACGAACTAAGTCACACACAGCCCAGTCTTCAGGTACCTTGTGAGTAAACAGATAAATAACCAATTGCTTAGCATTGGTTATAAGGTTTGTCTTATGTGCATTAGTTATAGAGTTTGCTATTTATTAAGCTATTTATGTGTCAGATTAATGTGTGTAATAGCTCAGATAATTCTCAAAACAACCCTGTGAAGTAGGTTCTGTCACTGTTTCTTTTTACAAATAATAAAACAAAACTTCAAGGCACTGAATAATGAAGTAACTCACCCAATGTTCTACAGATAGCAAAAATAAAATACCAAGACTGGAGGACTCTTCAAGTGACCTCTGGTCACTACTTCATCTTAAGTATAATGGTTCACCCTACGTGTTGGAAGAAGACTAACACTGAAGAGAAATGGAACCTCTATGTTGTTTATCCCAGACTTGAGAGAGCACTGTTGGTAAAAAGGGAATCCTAAAAGCAAGGCAATGGTGTCGATGTTTCTGTCTTCATAGTTGTATGATCCAAATAATGGGAAAAAGACAAGGCAGGTGTGGCGGCACATGCCTGTAATTCTAGCTCTCAAGAAGCAGAGGGAATGGAATTGTGAATTCAAAAATAGCCTGTCATGGTGGATTTTTTTTTTTTTTTTTTTTTTTGGTTTTTCGAGACAGGGTTTCTCTGTAGCTTTAGAGCCTGTCCTGGAACTAGCTCTTGAAGAACAGGCTGGTCTCGAACTCACAGAGATCCGCCTGCCTCTGCCTCCCGAGTGCTGGGATTAAAGGCGTGCGCCACCACCGCCCTGGCCTGTCATGGTGTTTTTTCAGGATTAGAAACCTAAGACAGCTCTGTACACACAAAATTACTCATTTTTAAACTTAATGCCTACTAATTTGGTAAAAAATCCTAAAATACGTACAATTTTCACCAAAAATTATAAAATATTCTCTGAATTTCTAAGGGACCCTATTCTTTTTTTTATTAAAAATTTCCGCCTTCTCCCTCCTCCCATTTACTTCCCCCTCCCCACTCCACTCCCTCTCCATCTCCTGTCCAAAGAGAAGTAAGGGTTCCCTGCCCTGTGGGAACCTGAGACCCTGTCTAATCATAAACAAAAGAGGGGGCTGAAGCGATGGCTGAGAGGGTAAGTGTGCTTGCTGTTCTAACTGCGCCAGGGAACCCAACGCCCTCTTCTGGGCTCTACAGGCACCTGCGCCCATACACACAAACCAACATAGACACATAGAATTTTTTTTTCATGGTTTATTTTTTTTTATATTTAAAAATTTCCATCTCCTTCCCTCCTCCTCCCCCTAGACACATAGAATTTTAAATCATTAAAATGAGGAAGGATGAACTGCGAGTCAGACCCAGAACTACAATTCCCGGAAGGCGATGGGGCATTGTGAGGTGGCTGCTAGAGCACGAGAACTCTGTGTGCGCATGCGCGCAGTGGTGATGAGGCATCGCGAGACCATTGCCGTTTGCGGGTAGTGCCGTGCGCCTCGGAGTAGGAGTCTGTGAGACCGGCCGGTCATCGACTAACGCAACGCGCGCTTTCAAAGACCCTGAATCCGTGCACACAGTGTACAGGAAATAACTTCAGGAGATTCCGGACCAGAGTAGCGAAATCACCACTACCAACTTCACGTGGAGACTGGATTCCGGTAAGACTTCTGAACGGCTCTCAGACATGATGAGTGACTCTGCCTTGAAGAAGGCCCGTAAGAACCTTATGCACGAACTGCTTTCAGACCCGGGCCACCCTAACAGCCCTTCAAGGCAATGTCTAGAGAGCAAAGATAGTGACAGGGCCTTTGTGATCATCCGTAGGCCTAAGCCGAATCAAGAGAACTTAGCAGGTATTCCCTGGGATACCCTTCCAGATGAGCTGCTCCTTCGAATCTTTTCCCACCTGTGCCTCCCTGGGCTAGTCCGTGTCTCCAGAGTCTGTAAAAGGTGGTACCACCTCTCGCAAGACGGGTCTCTCTGGCAAACCCTTGACCTTGGAGGTGTAAACCTGCACCCGGACGTGACTGTCCGTTTGCTTTCTCGGGGGGTGATTGCCTTCCGTTGCCCACGATCGGTTATGGAACAACCACTGGGTGAAAGGCTCAGGTCTTTTCCTGTAAAGCACATGGACCTGTCGAATTCAGTTATAAATGTGTCAAGCCTCCATGGAATTCTGTCCGAGTGCTCCAAGTTACAGAATCTAAGCCTGGAAGGCCTGCAGCTTTCGGATCCCATTGTCAACACTCTTGCCCAGAATGAAAACTTAGTGCGACTAAACCTTTGTGGGTGCTCTGGATTTTCTGAGTCTGCCGTGGCGCATCTTCTAAGCAGCTGCTGCATACTGGATGAACTGAATCTCTCCTGGTGCTTTGAGTTTACTAAAGAGCATGTGAAAGCAGCTGTGGCACATTTACCAGCGACCATCACCCAGCTCAACATCAGTGGCTACCGAAAGAACCTCCGGAAAGCAGATCTTCGTACCTTAATTAGACGGTGCCCCAACCTTATCCGCCTTGACTTAAGTGACAGTATCATGATAAAGCAAGACTGCTTTCCAGAATTTTTTGAGCTCAACCACCTTCAACATCTCTCGCTCAGCCGGTGCTATGATATAACTCCTGAGAGTCTACTTAGACTTGGAGAAATCGCCACACTAAAAACACTACAAGTTTATGGAATCGTGTCAAAAGTTACTCTGCGGGTATTGAGAGAATCCCTGCCCCATCTGCAGATTAACTGTGACTATTTTACCACCATTGCAAGGCCAACTATCGACAACAAGAAGAGCACAGAGATTTGGGGTATCAAATGCCGACTGACTCTGCAAAAGTGCCTATGAAGTGCTTGCGATAGGCCAGTGTCATCCCTTCCTTTGGAATGAGGAACACAGACAGCAAATCCAGTTTCTGAAGACCTTGGTTACCTTTCCTATTGGTCTTACCTTAACCCTCATTGTATATGTATGTTTAGAGAACCATTTGTAAGGGAGAACTATGAAGTATTGCTTTTTCAAGAATATAGAGATGTTTCTGTCAGTGCTATGCCCTCAGATTCCAAGTGTTAGGTCTTTAAGTGAGTCTGTAATTTGAAAATAGCTTTTTAGAGCAAAATTTGAGGCAGCTCTTCCAAGTGCCTTTCAGATTAAGTCTATTTAGAATTGAGTTTTAAAAATTACTCCTGGTTCACAGTTTTCATGCTGTTTTTCATAGCTTGTTATCTCTTTTATTATTCAGTATTTATAAAACTTGATTTTGAAGAACAATAAGCTATATGTTTGGTGAGCTGGATGGAAAGAATCATAGGCTGCTAGCTTTTGAAGTAGCCATCAATGTACTATGTATGTTCCCAGGTTATGCTTTGTCCCCAGAAACCTAAGTTTGATGAGGAAATATTTTATTTGTACTTTAATAAATAGTGATGTGGGACTCCCCTCTGTATGCTGTGAATGTTTTATTACCATTGGTTAATAAAGAGCTGCTTTGGCCTATAGCAGGGCAGAATAGAGCTAGGCTGGAAAACTAAACTTAATGCTGGGAGAAAGAAGGTGGAGTCAGGCAAATGTCATGTACTTGCTAAAGGAGAAAGATACCAGAATCTTACCACTAGGCCACAGCCTTGTGGTGATACACAGATTAATAGAAATGGGTTAATTTAAGATGTAAGAGCTAGCTAGAAATGTATTTACGCTATTGGCCAAACAGTGTGGTAATTAATTCAGATCTGGGCAGCCAGGAAAAAAAGTGCAGTCTCAGACTACAGATTAAAGCTTGCCTGAAGATAAGAGAATAAAACGGCTGCACTGGTCAGCCTGACAAATTTCTAGTCCTTGAAAGTTATTATTGCTGTTTAGAATATACTAAGGAAATGCAGGTTAGTAATTAGTCACCTATTATAATTGAACTTGTAGTCACATTAGGTATGTTTTCAAGGTCAAACAAAGATATATTTTAGACAGACAGGTTATTTTCAAACATTTCAGAGATCTACAGAATATGGCATTTAGATGTTTTAATAACATAGACTCTTTTTTTATGACAATGAGACATGTCTGCTCCTGGCAGCACCAATCTACTTCAGAGAAGTTAATGGGCATCGAGGAAACTTCGATATAGAGTTTACTGTCTTTGTGGAAAAAGTAAACCACTAGGCAAGAAAATGCCCTTGCCTCAAGGCAAGAAATGCTGTCCTAATTGGACAAGCAGGACACAAAAGAAAGTGACATTGTCAAGATAAGGAGGGAGAGTCCTTCACAATATTCTATTTCACAGAAAAATCTATTGGATATGCTAGGCTGAAGATAGACACCCCAACATTGCGGAGAAACTTGCTCGCATTTTCTGCTTATTCAGTTAATATTATTTCCTTTTTAGGTCTCTGAGGAAGTTGAAGACTAGATAGTTGAGGCTTTCCTCATTTTCCTGATACAGAAAGCAAATTATGATAGAAAGTAAAATAGGTATAAGACTTTATACATAGGATATAGAGTGCTTTCTCTGAATTTGTCAAATGCAAATGGACTAGATATTGTTGATATATTTATTGCCTTATATAATATATATATATATATATAGTCATTGTACTTATTGTATAGGGTTTTCTTTATATTAGTCATAGCCTTCTTTTTCATATTTTAGACATTATGGGTAAATGTAGTGATATTTTGTTTGTATTTTACTTAATAAAGCTTGCCTGAAGATCAGAGAATAAAACAGCCCCACTGGTCAGCCTTACAGACCAGATAGTAGTGACACACCTTTAATCCCAGGAGCCACACTAGTTTACCATAGAAACCAAGTGGTACAAGTGTTTAATAACAGCCCTAGAGAGGAATATAAAATGGAATGAGACACCTCTCAGACAGTCTCATTCTGAGGATTTCTGGAGGTAGTATTGCCATTTTGGGCTGAAGTAGAGGCAAGAGCCAGTGGCTGACTATTTTGCTTTTCTGACATTCAAGTTAAACTCCAATTTCTGTCTCTGGGTTTTTACTAATTGTGCTACAGACTTGAAACTCTTTTTAAGTGGTCTTTTCCAACAATGGTTTGAAACTGCCCAGGTTGTTACTGGATCTAAAGTTCCTTAGGTAGAGCTGCTTATTTCTCTCTATGAGAAGCAGGTGTGTGTGAAACTTCTGCACGGCTGGCACGACTTGCACTTCACCTAAGTTTTTAGGAGTCACCGGGCATTAAATCTTTTGATAACAGATATATTTTATAACACTTGATACACAGAAGCAAAAGATCATATTGTGTTTCTTAGAAAAGGAAAAGAAAAAAATTAAGACAGTTACCTCTTTGGAATATGACAGAGCCAGAATACATTTCTGTTACTTTTTAATCAAAAATCTTACTGTTACAACAATAATATGGAGTACCTTTATCTGCTCAGACCTTAAGTACAGCACGCCATGCCCATCTGTGCTCTAAGTGCCGCCATACAGTTTGCAAGCAGTGCGAGGGGCTGGAGATTGAAACACACAAAGATTCACAGAGACACGGGTCATCCTTGAAGCCAGAATGCCCCAAGAGTGCTCCCTTTATTGTGTCCAGGAGCAGCTTATATAGAGATTCTTAACTGATAGCCGCCACGCTCCAGCCAAACTCACCAGAAACCATTCCCCTGTCATCAGGAACTCCTGAGGTTCTCGTGCTCAGAGCAGCTGTAGGCGCTCAGATCAGGGGAAAACAATTGTTTACAAAAAATTCAGGATCTGGGGGTTCACAGCTCCCAATACTAGAGAACATTTCTTAAAAGTGTAACAGAGGAATAATTATGCTTCAATTCCTGAGTAGTTAAAGTGCTAACTACTACTTGAAACTATTGTTTGCAGATTAGTGACGGCTGACAGTGGGCTCTGGCTGGACTCGGGCCTCCAGCTGCCCTCAGACATGCAGGACCTGGTCTTCCTTACTCAAGTCCAGCTGGGAGCTATTTTGCCAACATGTCGCAGTCATCTGTATTTTTGTATGTGATTTCTACTTTTTTTTTTTTTTTTTTTTTTTTGGTTTTTCGAGACAGGGTTTCTCTGCAGCTTTTTTATTTTTTTAGAGCCTGTCCTGGAACTAGCTCTTGTAGACCAGGCTGGCCTCGAACTCACAGAGATCCGCCTGCCTCTGCCTCCCGAGTGCTGGGATTAAAGGCGTGCGCCACCACCGCCTGGCTTGATTTCTACTTTTATAGACTCGTTTTTAAAATAAAGTACATTTTATAAAAATGAAAAAAATAATGAAGACATGGGAAAAATGATTCCCTCCCTCATCCACATTGGTCTATCAGCAGTAACCCATTATCAAAATCAAGGCTTGGATTTCTGTTAATGGCATCACATAAATCTTTTGAAATACACTCCAAAGCCAAGTTTGGTCCCAGAAGAAAGGACTTTTGAAAATGGAGGGGATGTGGCTTGTTAGTTCTCTTAGTGCAGATCCATAGCTCCATAAACATGGGCACACATTTGACAGAAATGTGATTTCTGGTGTGTATCACGGTGAAATTGAGACCACTGAAACATGTACAAAGAAAACAAATTCTCAACTTGCTTTAATTACCAAGAGACTTGATTCTGAGTTGGCTGAGACAGAAAAGAACCACATACTGTTTTCCATAGTTAGTCCACTGTAAAAAGAATCGCAGATTTTTCCAATGAAAATGACGATTTGGAACAAGTGAGGAAAAATCACATAGAAAATCAGGCAAATGCTTAAGACCTCTTTTTAAAATCTCCCCTTAATATCCCATAATAATGCTGGGAGGAGGGCCTTTGAGTGCAAATAAACCTTACCTTGGGTGGGCTTAACCCAGAGAACCAGGGCTTCAGAATCTCTATGGCCCCACCAGTTACTCTGAGCCAGTGGCTCCCAGGTTCACGGTCTCACAATCTTGAAGAATGAGGAGCAAAGAGAGTAGAAAAGCACACAATGCTTTTGAGTGGTAAAGCAGCTCTCTACAAGGGAGAGGTCTTGAGTTCCTTGTGAGCCTTGAGTTCGGAGGCTTCCGTTTGGATGAACTAAATGGGCGTGGGGACTCTGATTGGGCGGAAGATAAAGACAGCATGGCCTGAGAAGGCGGTCCTCAAGCCTGCTGAGAAACTTCAAAGGGGAGATAGAGCCAAACAGCGAGGAGAGCAATGACGGGAGGTCCGCCACTATTGGAGCAAAGGCTTGTGGCCAGCTGTTATCTTGTAAGTCGGGGCTTCTTCAAATGCACAGCTTCTGTGCAAATCTTGCAAGAGAAGGACCTGTGTTCTCAAGGCCCAGCCCAGCACTCTTGTGCAGAAGAGCTCCGTAGCTGAATTTACAACACTGGACTAAATCCACAGTTTTTTATTGCAGCTTCTGCATTCAGTGCTGAGATGGAGCTCATTGGATAGCTGGTTCTGCTAGTCTGCAGCTCACTGAGAATCAGCTCCGCCAGCTTGCAAAGGTCTCTCTTCTCCAGGGGCCTCTTACCCTTACCTACCTGTCTAAAACTGAAACTACCTTATTCCTGTCTCTATTAATATTAAAGGATGTATGGAGGAAAAACAACAACAACAAGCTTTTCCCCAGATCCCATAACTTTATGTTTCGTCTGTTTGATTTGAGGCAGACTCTCGCCATGTAGCCTGAAGACCCCACGGAGACCAGTCTGGCCTCAAAAATCACAGATCCCCACCTACCTCTGCCTCTTGAGTGCTGGGATTAAACGTGTTCACCACCACACTTGGCCATAACTTTAATTTTTGAGTTTCTACTTAGTTATTAAGTGTTGTGTTTGTATGTTCCTGGACATCCATGCTGTGGCTAGGCTTCCTGATGGGAGTGGAGGGGTCAGAGACCAACTTGTGACAGAGTCGGTTCCCTTCGTCCACCCTGTGGGATTCAGGGGATTTAACGCAGGTCATCAGCCTTGATTGCCAGTGCCTTTAACAGGTGAGTCATCTCACCAGCCACCCACCCCATCCAATATCTCGAACATAAGGCCTTATAAAAAGGCATCTTTTAGCCCCATCTCCGCACACTCAAGGTCTCCATAATTGCATTAATAGTGAAAATACAATGTGCTATCCTGTTTCTATCATTTGACATCGTATAAGTGTAACACGAGGGCCAGCTTGTTGGGATTTCTGTCCTGCCCAGTTCTCACAGCCGGTAAGGCCCCAAAGAAAATCACACAGAGGTCTCCATAAGATTATAAACTGATTGGCCCATTAGCTCAGGCTTCTTGCTAACTCTTATTAACGTATGTCAACCCATTATTAGCCCATTATTTTTATCTGTGTTAGCCATGTGGCTTGCTACCTTTTTCAGTGGAGCAGGTCACATCTTGCTTCTTCCGTGGTCTGGGCAGGACTGGGAGGAATGGGCTTCCTCCTTCGTAGAATTCTCCTGTTCTCATCGTATTTTTGATGGTGCTAGATAGTCTTCTTAATGATACTTAAATTTTTTCACTGATAGCATTAGTAGTCCACTGATCAGAAGGGTCATAGTAGATTTAACTATTCCCTTGTTAAATGAGTTGTTTTCCACTACTATTAAATACTAAACACCTTATTCACAGAGAGACTCCCCCCTCCTCTGCCTGCTTTTGGGTGTTCCCCTTCAAGAAGTTCTCAATGTGGAATTATGGGGAAAAAGCATGTGAAATCTTTGAAAGATATTCCAGCCAGGGCTGGGCCTTGTGATGCATATCGTGAAATCCCAGCCAGCACTTGGGAGGTGCGGCTAGGAAGGTCAAAAATTCAAGGTCATCCCAGACTACTCAAGAAGCCGTTTCAAAGCAAGCAAATTTAACAAGACAAAGCAAAGCCCCCTACATAAAAGTATAAAAACCAAAGTGTTGTTGTGGGACAACCCTTTCACTAATCCTTTTAGATCCAGCTTGAACTTTACCGCCTCCTATGACCTGCATGCACTCCTAGCATCACCAATCACTCCTTTATTTGTGGATGCTCTCTACCTTGTCGACACCTCAGTTAGAGGATGAAAATGCAGCATTAGTCAGTGTGCATGGCCGATTTATGCCAGAACTTACTTGCTTATGAAGGGGATGTGGGAAAATCCTCTAACGCTTAAGGGTGTTGCAAGCAGGAAAGGAGATGATGGATGTTGGTTCTCAGTCTGGTGCCTGGCATGTGGCCAGGCCTTAAGAAACGGAGGCAGAGGCCATTATTATCATTCCCACTTGAAGGTGAGCTCTGCGGGGGGGGGGGGAGGCAGGTTATGTTTTGGTAATCTCTGTGTCCCCATCACACAACACAGTAGCTTCCATACATTAAGTATTCCATTAAACATATTGTAAAGTATTATTCATATAGTTGTGGGTATGTTCACATGAGCCCATGGGAACATGTTAGAGAAAATGTGGAGTGGGTTCTTGCCTTCTGACATGGTCCTCAGGGATTGAACTCAGGTTGTGAAGCTCGGTAGCAGGTACTTTGAGGATTTATGACCTTGCCCCACTTCCTGTGTGCAAATGAGATATGTAGTCAGTCCTCTTCCTTTACTGCTGCCAAGCCTTACTTTCTCCATCTTGAAGGACTCTATCCCTCTGGAACCATAAGCTGGGACAAACCCTTCCTTCCTTAAGTTTCTTTTGGCATAGTATTTTATCACTGCAACAGAAAAGGAACTAATGTGATGGTTTTATGTTACCGTGGTTTACTACTATATGACACAGGAATTAACCTCAACAAATGGAAATCATTCAGTAGTTTTCACAAAGTGAATACCTCGTCCACGGGTAAATGGTGTTATTATTCCGACTGCAAAATGGGCACTGACTGTTCAGGTGGACTTACATACAGCAAGGAAGTTACAGGCTGCAGGGGCCTGCCTTTTCAGGGTATCGGAACAGCATGTCTCTCTGGACAGTTTGTTGAGAACAGGACCATGCCAGGAGGCACAGCCTCGGGTACTTCATATGGTTGAGCCAATCTTTAACCACAGAATTAAGAAAGTCTATTTCTTCCTCTCCTCCCCTTTTACTCCCCTGCCCTATCCACTCCAGGCTCACCTTCTATAAGTGAGCTCAGTGAATGACTGCGATATCTAATGTAAGATTATAGAGTAGAAGCAATAATTGGGAGAGAAAGAATTAGCTCCTGCTCTCCCGAGAAGCCGTTTTTTAGCTGTAACCAAGGAGACAAGATGATTAAACTGACCCTTGTGGGCATGGAGCGGTCTCTTCTTCTTTGAAGTTTCTGTTCTTGGGACTCTGTAGAACCTTGGATTAGAAAGCCATAGTGGGATGTTATTGGCCCTCCCTTTGTTCGCTGTGTGAGGCAGGTGACTTAGTTTGATCATTTGAAAGTTCTTATCCTGGCACTCGGGTCGTTTGGAGGCAATTTCGGACTCCACTGGTCATCTGAGTGACTTGGACGAGTTCTTTCCCCGACCCTGAGCTCAGTTTCCTCACCTGCAGAGGTGTGGGCCTGGAAGACCTGGCTTTCAGGTAAGACATTCTGCAGGTTAAGTGCAGCCCGTGTTTATGAATTTGCCATATCTCATCGATTTCCTTCCATTTTGTTACTTCAACTAGGAGCTAGTTAAAGAGCCTAGATGTGACACATAAAATCATATGGGTATACATGACACAAGAGTAGAAGACGAGAGAAACAAATGGGACTAATGAGAGGTGAGAGACAGAAAAGGGAGAGGAGGACGGGCAGCATTCCTAATCTACAATTTCTACTTGCGTAAAGATATCTTTATGCAATGCAATGCCACGTACAATGAATATATGCTAATACAAAAGAAAAACCACTGGAAAGACCGAATGGCACATATGAAGAAAGCATTTTCTACGGTTGAGCTATTTCCTTAATAGTGTTATTGTTTCTTTCTAAAGGGGAGGTGCGGGGGGGAGGGGGCGGGGGTGTAGGTAATGTCCTGCAGATTAATTCTGCCTGACTGTTTACATTGAAATGTACTTTCATCAATAAGTGAAAAGCTCATTTGCTGAACCAGAAGTGATCAGAATTTGCACTGAACAGTCCAGACCTGCCTAGCCAGGCTTACCTGTAGCCACCATGACCCTAATCTAGCCAATCTGTCAACTGATGTGGTCTTCGGGAGCATCGTTCAGTGTAAAACTAGAGCCACTGGGAGAAGAAGAAGAAAAAAGGATTTCCAGGCTGAATTTTCCTACCCTCCAGCTAGAAATGCAAAGAAGGCTGGGTGTTCACACTCAACTGTTAGGAAACAGGATGGCGGCTACCATGTGACAACAGACAGAGGACCAGTGGAGCCAGACAGCAACTGAGATGCCTACAAAACCAGATGGGTTCTCAAGAACGACAAGTAAATGACAGCAGGTAAAAACTTCCACTCTGAAAGGCTGCGTGAAGTGTTGCCTGTATTTCTCCATAAAGCATTTCAGCTGTGCTCGCTCTTCAGGGTAAAGGAAGAAAACTCAGCCTGCTTCCGTGGTATTGAGAGTAATCCTCAGAAAAAAAAAATGTCCTGTCCACCCTAGGACTAGATCGTTAAGGAGAAACCTGTGCAATTCTGATGATTACACTGACATTAAAAACTCTCTAGGCAAAGCAACCGAGGGAGCCTGAGACTCCCCGCTGGGACAGCGTTGATTTGCTTCCTAGCTGACCGGCTTGCAGCCTGCTGTGCTTGCCCTTAATGCTGGAGGACTCTGTGTTGTGTTTTTGTGAAGTCTCCCTGTCTTCCTGCCCTCACTACAAAGTCCTTTGGGAAGCCAAGGGTTCTGTTAGCTTCCCGTGTGGAAGGACCTCCACGGCTAAGGCTCTTTCTCTTTCTCTCTTCCACTATGAGCATGGCTATATTTCTTTCAGCAAATATTCTTCACCTTTAAATAATTGTTGCTCTATAATCCAAGCATTTCAGGCGTGTTTCCTATTGAAGTTCTCTCTTCCTGTCTACCAACCCCCTCCCCACCGCAACATATTCCCAGGCCTTGCCACCATGTAAACCTGTGATTTTTTTTTTTTATGCCACTATCCGTATTGGTTTATAAAACAGAGGTATGCAACATGCTGGAAAGAAAAATGGCACCTGTCAAATACCAAACCCTATGAAATGCCTGCGGAATTTCACTTTTCACCTAGTAAATATCCAATTATTTTCCAGAATAGCTCTTTCCAGAATTCAAATCTGTTTCCATTAATATTAAAAGTTTAGAGGTCTGGGAGAACAGGAAGGGACTGATTAAAAGCAGACAGGGTTCATTATCTGGTTAATGACAACCTAGTATTTCCCACCCCCGGTTTACTGCTCCTTCCCCCTACAGGACAGTTCTGCTGGAGAAAAGGTTACCCCTGCATTTCTGCAGAGAGAAACGTATGCTGTAACACCTCAAGGGCGCAGCTCTACGTTAGAGGGTTTGGAAAGGGTATCATTGGAAAAGAAATGGATTCTCTACCAATTCGGCTGGGAACGAAAATAGCTTCCAAACTACTTCCCCTCATTGTGTTGCAAAAGAAAAAAAAAAATAGATGCCCAGTGTGCTTAGCCAGCCTGAGCTTGAATACTGATCATAGGATATTAACATTTGAGAGTGCTTGGGTTGGGGATGTGGCTCAGGTGTGTGTGCTTAAAGTCATAGGTTTGATTCCCAGCACTGAACTTGAAAGACAGAGGAGCCTCCAATACACGGTGTATTCTCGTCCAGTCTGAGACACATAAGACTCTGTCTCAGAAAACAAACAAACCAAAACAACAAAACAATTAGAACTGCTCCGTCCAGATTTCCTCTTTGTTTAGTAGGTGGAGAAACTGAGATCCGGAGAGCGGAAACAGTTTGCTAAAACAGTACCGCTGGATAGCGGTGGAGCAGGGGCAGACATGCAAATTCTTGTGGGCATTGCTGGCATGCGGGGAAAGCGCCGAAAGCACATTAATTGAATGAGTTGTAGTCATCTCTTCATACGCTGCATCTCCATGGACCACATGTTAATGGCTCATCTTTCACTGCTCCCTAGAGACCTGACTCAAAGTCAAAGCCCAAATGGGCATTTTAATACAAAGCACATTAGGAAGGCAGAAGGATGGAGGATGTGCTGAGCTGCTGACTGCTTGGCTGGCAGGCTTTGCTTTGGGCTGCTCATTCATGTGCTGGAGGAAATGGTGCTAAGGGAGCCATTAGCTTGACCACTGGCTACTGCAGTGGTGCCTCCTTTTAGACTCTAGCTCTGGCAAACGGGGTCAAGGATGGCAAGTAGAGTCATGCTGGTTTGTCCCACGAGTTGAGGGGATTGAAAGTCCTCCAATGTGAGGTGACCATGGCAAGATTTGTATGGGGAAGGGCATACAAATGCTTTTAATACAGTTTTAAAATGCATTCAGGTCTGGCAAGAGGGCTTAGTAGGTAAAGGAGCTTGCCACTAAGCTTGACAACCTGAGTTCGGTCCCTGGTGCCTGCCAATGGAAGGAGAGCACAGACTTGTGCAAGTTGTCTTATGGCCTCCACATGTGTGTGGGTGGCTGTGCACGCACACATTTAAAATGCGTTTGAAAGGACACAAGAGGAAATGGTGTAAAAGCAAGGATTATTCTGGGCATGGCAGGGCATGCTAGTGGTTATTCCAGCAGTTGGGAAGTAGAAGCAGGGGAGTAAGAATAGCAACAACAACGAAAATAATAGGAGATGATCAAATCCGGAGTGTGGTGGCTCACACCTGCAATCCCAATGATGGCAGGGCTGAGACAGAAAGACTTCTGGGGGTTTAAGGCCAGCTTGAGCTTCATAGGTGACTACAGTACCAGTCAAACTACATAAGAATTCGGATGAAAAAAAAAACAAAACAATAAAAAGAGAGAACTGGGGGGGGGGGGGTAGGTATATAATGACACGCTTCCTTCTACTTTCTCACTCACCTCTCTCTGATTAAGTTTCCCCCCCCCCTCTTTGTGTGTATGTGTCTGATGTGTTAAGTGTCTGTGTACACAAAACAATCTCCATAACTATTAAACTACAGCAGCCCATTTCTCCTACCCTCTGCCCCTAGAAAGCCCATTCTCCTTTCTGGCTCTGTGAATCTGTATGCCAGTGAATCGAATCACACATTATCTATCTTTCTGCGTCTGTCTTGTTTACTTACCTTTGAGGTTCACCCACGATGTGACACGGGCTAAACAGTATTGCATTATAGTACACACCATGCACTGTTTATCCACTAAGCATCAATGATACTTGGGCTCCTTCTACCCCTGGGTTACTGGGAATAATATGAATGATCTATTTCATTTCCTCACCTCGATTCTTTTCAACAAACATGCAGGACTGGAGTTTGCTGAATCAAATAGCTATTCTATTCGAAATATTTTCAAGAACCACAAACTGTCCTTGAGCCCCGATTCACATCCCAACCACCGAGGCATAAGGTTCCCTTGTCCTTCGCACCCTAGCCAACATTTGCTGCTCCCTGGTTGCTCAGTTGCAGCCATCCTCATGGGTGTCAAGTGGCGTTTCATCGTGGCGTGGGTCTGGTTGGCTGTTACAGTTTAATTGTGCAGCAATTATTCTAGCGTTTTTTTTTTGTTGTTGTTGTTGTTGTTGTTGAACTCCATTCTGTCACCATGACTACATCCTTGGGATAAACAAAAAATCTGACAAGAAGAAGGGCTTATTCTGGCTCACCGTTCATGTTTAGTTCATGGCTGCCTCCATAGCTTTAGGCCGGAGAAGAGGCAGAATATCATGGTGGGCGGGGGGTATATTGGGCAAAGGAGACAGGGGAGCAGCCTAGATAGTCCTCCAGAGGCATGCCTGCCAAAAACCACTCCTTTTTATAAGGTCCTAGCTCCTAAGTGTCTATAACTTCTCCAGAGCTCATTAAATTAGGAATCAACCAATGAATTGTTCTACTGAGGACGCTGGAGCCCTCAGAATGCAATCAATCCCCTACAGCCCGGGAACTAGCAATCAAGCCTTCAACTCGTGCCCTTCGGTGGAGATTTTCAATTCCCAAACCAGAACACTTTTCCGCTTAGCTTCACCTGCAGACACATAATTGTACACAAGCTGAGAGGACGCTGCTTGTGAGCCTGTGCTTGAGGAATGCAACAGCGCCCTCTACTGTCTCCAGCTATATTTCCACTACAGTCTTCTTCACATGAATGAGCTAACACTGACCACACCAGGACGTTCCCATGGGTTCTGCTGTTGCTTTCCTACTACTCTGACAAAAAGCAGTTCTGGGCATTCTGCTTCCAGCCACCAAATGGTTACTGGACAGACACGTCTGGATTGTGAGTTGGGAGCCTGCAGCATCCTAAGGAGACTGATGAAGAGCAGGTGGGGAGGCCTCTACAGAAACATCTGGTACCTCTTCCCAACCATTGCCCCAGAAGAAGTTGGCCCGTGGCGCCTAAAGAGTTCTGTTTCTTCATTTGTTGCTCAAGATAATGCCTGTAGTAGACAGAGTCAGGAACGTGGCTCAGTTTGCAGAGGACTTGCCTAGCATGTATGAGGCCCGGGGTTTCATCCCCAGAACCAGATAGAATTGTTGTGGCATGCTCCTGCACTTGGGAGGGGGAGGCATAGAGATCAGTGTTTCAAAGTCATCCTTAACTACTTAGTTCAAGGCCAGCCTGGGATTCACGAGAGGCTGCCGAGCAGTGGTTCTCAACCTGTGGGTCACAACCCCTTAGGCAAACCTCTATCTCCCAAATATTTACATTTTGATTCATAACAGTAGCAAAATTATAGCTAGGAAGCAGCAATGAAAATAATTTCATGGTTGGGGGTCACCACAACCTGAGGAACTGTATTAAAGGGACTCAGCATTAGGAAGGTTGAGAATGACTGCTGGAGAAGAATTCATTTTTCCTGTGTCCATTCAGACTGCTGCACTAATGATTTCTGGACAGATCAAGTAACAATGAGTCAAAGGAGACAGTACACAATACATTCCTTTGTTGGGCTGTGAGACAATCAGTAGGCTGTACTTCACTTTGAAGGCCTCACACATTAGCAATAAGAAAAATACGAGTAAAATGTATGACAGGCCGGGCAGCCGTGGTGCACGCTTTTAACAGACCTCTGTGAGGTCGAGGCCAGCCTGGTCAACAGAGCAAGTTCCAGGACAGGCTTTTCTCTTTTTTAAATTGATTTTATCGAGCTAGACATTTTTCTCTCTCCCCTCCCTTCCTATCCCCTCCCCTTCTACCCTCTCCCATGGTCCCCATGTTCCCAATTTACTCAAGAGATCTTGTCTTTTTCTACTTTCCATGTAGATTAGATCTATGTATGTTTCTCTTAGGGTCCCCATTTTTGTCTGGGTTCTCTGGGATTGTGAATTGTAGGCTGGCTTTCTTTGTTTTATGTCTAAAAGTCACCTATGAGTGAGTACACGTGATTGTCTTTCTGGGTCTGGGTTGCCTCACTCAATATGGTTTTCTAGATCCATCCATTTGCCTGCAAATATCAAGATGTCATTTTTTTCTGCTGTGTAGTACTCCATTGTGTAAATGTACCACATTTTCCTTATCCATTCTTCAGTCAAGGGACATTTAGGTTGTTTCCAGGTTCTGGCTACAACAAATAATGCTGCTATAAACATAGTTGAGCGCATGTCCTTGTGGTACAATTGAGCATCCTTTGGATATATACCCAAATGTGGTATTGCTGGGTCTTGAGAAAGGTTGTTTCCTAATTTTCTGAGAAATCGCCACACTGACACCCAAAGGGGCTGTGCCAGCTTGTATTCACACCAGCAATGCAGAAGTGTTCCCTTTACCCTATAACCTCTCCAGCATAAGTTGTCATTAGTGTTTTTGATCTTGGCCATTCTTACAGATGTCAGATGGAATTTCAGAGTTGTTTTGATTTGCATTTCTCTGATGGTTAAGGGTGCTGAACATTTCCTTAAGTGTCTTTCAGCCATTTTATATCAGGACAGCTTGTAGTCATGTTAATTAGATTTTCTAGATGTGCATAGATATATTTCAGATAGGCATTCTTCATATCTTTCAAAGACTGCAGAATATGGCATTTTAATGTTTTAATAACTTAGGGTTTTTCATGACAATGAGACACATCTGCTCCTGGCAGCACCAGTCTACTTCAAGAGGAGGATGGGCATCGAAGAGGCTCCTTATGGAGTTTGATAGCCATTTGGGCAAGAAACTGCTCTTGCCTGGACTGTTGCATAAACTGGACACAAAGAACCCGCAGAGAGAGGACTGCTGAACTTGCCTAAAGGTGAGATGGTCTTTCGGGGTTCCTGATTTGTGAAAGAGTCTGCGAGACATTCTGCAGGACACAGCAGAAAGTGACTGAACTGTCTTTGGAATTTCCTGCTTCATGGAAATGTCTGCTGGACACTATGGGCCTGAAGGCCAAAGATGGATGCCCCAACGGTACAGAGGAACTTTGGGTGACTGTCCAGGCAGCGAGTTGTCTCTGTCATTTCTCGAGTTTAAAAGTTGCATATTTTTGTTTACTTAGGTAGTATTATATCCTTCTGGAGTCTTTGATGGAGTTGAAGAATGGTTCAATAGTTATAGTTTTCCTTAGTTATGATAAAAGATAAAATAAATCTAAATATTGTAACTGTAATTCTTGCTTGATAACTGTTTTGTTATATGTAATTTTACTATGTTAAAGTTAAAGCCTTTCTTTTTTGTTTAAACAGAAAAAGGGGAAATGATGGAGAAGTGTCTATGTGTTACTTTCATTATTAATAAAGAAACTGCCTTGGCCCTTTAAGAGACAGAAAATTAGGTAAGTGGAGTAGACAGAACAGAATTGTGGGAGAAAGGAAGCAGAATTGGGGAGACACTTCAGGCAGTCGCCATAGTGAGTCACCATGCCTCTCCTCTCCGAGATGGACGCAGGTTAGGATCTCTCCTGGTAGGCGATCCACCTCGTGGTGCTATATAAATTACTAAATATGGGTTAAAGCAAGATATGAGAATCAACCAATAAGAAGCTACAGATAACGGGCCAGGGGCCAGGCAGTATTTAAAAGAATACAGTTTCCGTGTAATTATTTTGGGTAAAGCTAGCCAGGTGGCGGGACACAGCCCGCCGTTCCTTCTACAACATAATAAATAAATAAATCTTGAAAAGAAAGAAAGAAAAAAAGAAAGAAAGAAAGAAAGAAAGGAAGGAAGGAAGAAAGAAAGAAAGAAAAGTCGATAATTGCCTCAAAAGATCAAGACTGGGAGATTCTCCCTAAACTGACATCTGATGATTCTGCTAAAACCGAACCCATCAATGACAGAGACGGGAAAATGACCCCTTCAGAAAGAATGCTTAGAGGACCTGTCTAGTTCGTTTAAGGAAAGCCTTAATCCCAGGGACCCTTTCATCAGATTTGTGTTCTTCCCATACATAAAATACATGTTTTCTGGGTGGTGGTGGCACAAGCTTTTCATCCCAGCCCTCGGGAGGCAGAGGCAGGAGGATCTCTGTGAGTTCAAGGCCAGCCTGGTCTACAGAGTGAGCTCCAGGACAGCCAGGACTGTTACACAGAGAAACCCTGCCTCAAAAAAACCAAAAGACAAGAAAAAGACCCATATGCTCTACCGGGGCCAAAGCCTTCACTCGCTGCTGAAGCAGCTCCGAAGGCTGCTCTAAAATGTCACTGCAAGATTCGCCGAACCAGACAAAGCTGATACAGGAGTTATGATTTCATCTTCAGGCCAGATTCCTTGCCAGCTGTAAACCTGGGAAGCTGGACAGTTGATGTGCTTCCAAAGGACAAGTGTGGCAAGCAGAAAATAGACATTACTACAGAAAGAGGGGAAAATCTGAAGTGAGGAAGAGAGTGATGGGCTTCAAATGTCTCCTAAGTTGAGCAATGCAGTTGTCATTAGATCTTAGGGCATGGAATAAGCATCTTTGGTTCAATTTTGTGTCCTTCAGCCCTTCCCCCCAGTGATTAAAATCTCAACGAGAATCCTGCACTACTAGTTCCCTGCCAGAGTCCAACCTTCACAACTCACTTTAGGGGATGCTTTACCCTTGATGTACTGGGTGAGGTCAGATGGACCCTAGGACTGGAAACACTGTCATTCTCTTTGAAACTGAAGAGGAAATTGTCTTGCTTCTTGGGTCCTGTGTTAGGTAGGAGCCTGATCATCTCTGAATCGCTCTCTTGTAACACTAGAGCATTCTGCTGCTGATTAGCTCTATATAGCTTGGTCCTGAAACCAGGGCACTGCAAAGCCTTTTTCTTCATTACATCCACTTTCTCTGTTCAAACTGGCAGTAACTTGAGGGTATCACCCACCTCTTGTCCTGACTTTTGATGAAATGGCAGAATAAACCTGTGGATCCCATCCATAATCATTTGAGCAAATGGTTGTTCCACTAACGCCTTAGTATCTTCTCCATAGTAAACTTTCAGATCCCTGTCCCTCACTTTTGTCTTTTAGATTATGGAAAAACTATTAAGTGTCCCCAAACTCTCCTCTGTTTCCCTTCCTGTTTACCTTTGCCCCCTTTCTTCCCCTCCCTCTGTGACCTTCCCTCCCTTCCTGTCTCCCAGCCTTCCAGTGCTCCTTTTCTTCTTCCCTTTCCAACTTTTGAGACAGTGTCTCACTGTATAGCCCCATCTGTCCTGGAACTCACTATGTAAACAAGATTGGCACTGAACTTGTAGTGAGAAGTAATTCTACCTCTGCCTCCAAAGTTCTGACATTATAGGCATCTGCCACTCTACCTGGGTACCCGGCTGCAGTTCATTTATTTATTCTTTCATTTTCTCTGCATAGACAGGAGAAAATAAGCTAGTCTCTCAATGCTTTGCTTAGAAATCTCGTCAACTAAATACCTGGCCAGTTTGATCACTTGCAAATTCCACCTTCTGCAAAACATGAGGATATAGGTCAACCAACTTCTTTGCCTTCATTCCTCCAACTTCCAATAAAATGTTTCTTATTTCTTTATAATTTTGTTCATGTTTGTACTCAAGCCAGACCAAATCCTAGTTTGGAAAGGAGAATTAAGCACACAGTTCCACACCTAGCTATTGATGGAGGACTCTCATTGGTTAATAAAAAACTGCCTTGGCTTTTTGATAGGGCAAAATTTAGATAAGTGGAGTAGACAGAACAGAATGCTGGGAAGAAAGGAAGTTAGTCTGACATCATGCCTTTCCTCTCTGAGACAGACACCATGGAGTCAGCCACCAGGTCATACATGATGAATCTTTCCTGGTAAGACACCACCTCATGGTGCCACACACATTACTAAATATGGGTTAAAGCAAGATATGAGAATTAGCTAATAAGAGGCTGAAACTAATGGGCCAAGCAGTGTTTGTGTGTTGTTGTTTCGGGGCATATGCTAGCCAGGCGGCCGGGAGCCAGGCGGGAACGCAGCCCGCTGCTCCATTCTACAAGCTATAGAGTCATTGCCAATGGTTAGTTGTTGGAGATGAAGGGGTCAGTTTTCTCTAAGAGTGCAGCCCCTTGTAAGTTGACCATATACTTGTAGACTGCACATCCAAGAATATTTTGGGTAGTACAAATTGATCTTGAAGGGTTAAAAAAATGATGGACAGTTGGGTAGATAGAGAAAGGGGGTGCATCTGGAAAATATTGGGGGTTAATTTGATTGAAACACATGGTATGAATCTCTTAATAAACTAATAAAAAATTATTATATTATTTATATGGATGTCATGTGTGTTGGGAGGTGTCTGTACGTAGGTGGAGGCTGCTTGTTCATTCCTGGCTGCCCAGACCCAAAATAATCACACAGAAACTATATTATTTGCAATACTGTTTGGCTAATAGCTTGAGCATATTGCTAGCTAGCCCATGCATCCAGAATTAACCCATTTCCATTATTTTATATTTTACCACGAGACTCGTGGCCTACAGCAAGGTTCAAGCTGGCAGCTCACACCTTTCCCCTCTGGTGGCTACTCTGTGGCATCTCACTGACTTCGCCTTCTTTCTCCCAGCATTCAGTTTAGTTTTCCCACCTAGCTCTATTCTGCTAAGCCACTGGCCAAAACAGATTTATTCATTAACCAATAAAAGCAACACATAGACAGAAGGACTTCCCACACCATCTATAGAGGCCAAAAGAGGTCATCAGATCCTTTGGAGCAGATCTTCTGATAGGCAGTTGTGAGTCACCTGACATGGGTATTAGGAATCAAATTGCAGTCCTCTGAAAGAGCGGCAAGTACTTTGAATGCCTGAATCTTCCATCCAGCCTGTGTGTGTCTTTTCTTGCAGAGTTTTTCTTTATTCTTTGACAACTGTATATATGTATATGGTATATTATGATCGTACTCTTTTAGGCATGCCTGCTGATCCCATTCTTCCCAAGTAGTTCCCCTTCTACTTTCCTCTCTCTCTTTTTTAACCTGCTCCATCTAATTGGGGTTGCTTGCATGAGCATGGGTGGGGAGTTATTCACTACAACACAAACATCACAAAGCAAATGATTTTTCCTAGACCCCAACAGTTATTAACTGCCTGCTCACCAGGGAGGGATAGGGACTGATGAGGCCCTCCCCATATCATGGCGGAATGTTTAAGGTTCCAGTCTTGCACAGGTGGTATGTGGGTAACCACAGCCACTATGAGTTCATGAGTATAGCAGCCATGCCATATTCAGAAGAGAATTTCACAACATTCATCCACATCCTGCAATGTTTGATATTCTTTCTTCCCCCTCTTCTTAAATGGTTCCTGGGCCTTGG
Organism: Arvicola amphibius; assembly: GCF_903992535.2. Classification (NCBI taxonomy): domain Eukaryota; kingdom Metazoa; phylum Chordata; class Mammalia; order Rodentia; family Cricetidae; genus Arvicola; species Arvicola amphibius. The sequence goes on from NC_052065.1 coordinate 117,901,117, forward strand.
AGGTAGTGATATAGATGCCCCATCTGGGACTGAGCACTCACCATTCACATATTCTCAACAATGCCACCAGTTAGGAGCATCTGCATGAAACACAACTCACTGCAAAAGAAGTTTCCAAAAACACTCTGAAGTGATTTCTGTTACCTATTCATTCTCATGATTATGGGTAATGATGACCTCGAGCTCCATAAGAAATAAGGAGCCTTGATTGAGTAAGAATGTAAGCAGAGTAGGTCATAGTCCTAATGAATAAAAATATAAGAGAAAGCAATAAGCTGCTATATAAAATATTCTGACTACTATTTTTGGCAAGTAAATTTTCATAAGAGCACAATCAGTAAATACGTGTAAAGTGATGGTTTAATACTATTCAAAATCAGCACAATATGAAAGATGACTGAATCTAATTATGACTGTGTGTGTCTGGGTGTTCTTTTGATAGGATGGAAATGTTTGCATGATGAGTTACAAAAAGACATACATAATTCAGGAATTATTTTGCACACATACTGCAAAATCTCTTTGTGTTCTATAATCTATATTTTTCACATAGCTTGTAGACATCTCAATTATGATCTAAAGCAGAGATCAGCAAACTTTGTTAATGGTCAGAGAGCAAAAAACTTGAAAGCGTTGCAGTTCATAAATCAGTTTCAACTATACAGTATGTGAAAAAATGCTTATGCTTAGGCTTTAACAAAATTATATTTACAAAAATAGACAGTCCAACTGTAGGCCATAATTTGCCAACCCTTGACTCATATATACTACACCTAGACCTACAAATTCACAAATTTCAAAGGGATATGAATCATTTCACATTTCAAAAGGTTTCTTTGCCATTACTGGGAAACGAAATTGATACTTGACACTAATCAGAAATCATTTTTTATTCAAAAATCTATTACCTTTCTGTTTCTAAAAATTATTTAATGAATTTCTTTGATTTTTGTTGTTGCTCTCATTGCTGTGGGGCCCAGGCTACCTTGCTCCTCTTGTCTTAGCCTCCTGTGGATTAGAATTACAGACATGGACCACCAATCCTGGCTTTTAAAACATCTTTTTAAAAATTCTTAGCACTCAGATCTGTTTTGGATTTCAAACTAATTCTGGCCATTTTTTTTACATCAGCAATCACAAACTCAAACATCCCCTCGATATACTGGCATTGTCACCGTTATTGCAGGTGCAGCAAACAAGAATACATAATATTGAAGAAATGTCCCTTAAACATGACTTGTTATTCGTAAGACCAAGCATGGTGGCACACGCCTTTAATCCCAGCACTCAAGTGGCAGAAGCAGGCAGATCTCTGTGAGTTTGAGGCCAGCCTGGTCAACAAAGTGAGTTCTGGGACAACTAGTGTTACACAGTGAGACCCTGTCTCAAAAAAAGGAAAAAATGTCTAGAATTATGATAGAAATAACCATGTGTTTGTTCGTTAATTCATTTGGTGTTTGAGGTATAACACAGTGGTTACATGAGAAGTGCCTTATACAAGCCTGTGACCAAAAAATTGGGACATTTCTTCTCCATGTGGTTTTGGTGATATCACATCAGTTACCTGAAACTGGCTGTGGCAGGATTCTTTCCATCAGGGAATTCAGGAAATACTATAAATCAAGGCCTTTATTAAAGCACCACACCAGCAGATAGGGGAGTCTTCTCAAAGGGTAACGCCCTCAGTAGAAGCTTTCCTTACCCAGGCCTTAAGAGTAATCCTGACCTTATCAGGCTGCCTAGATAATTTGTATCGTCCAAAAAATGATAAAAATTTAGAATCCCTTATTTAAAATTTAAAGTATTTGTTTACATTAATTCATTCATTCTGGGGTAGAGGCATATGCCAAAACACGTATGTGAATATAGGAAAGCAACTTGTGGAACTCAGTTCTCTCCGTCCACAATGTGACTTCTGGGGACCAAACTCAATTCATAAGGCTTGGCAGTTGTCTTTACCTGCTGAGCCATCTGGCGAACCTAATTTTAAAGTATCTTAAGGTGGTGATGGTAGAGCATTAAAACAGAAAAGGCAGAGAGCTAGAGACTGAAACACCCAGGACTTCAGCCCCAGGAAAGTGGGAAAATGTTTCAGGTTTCTACAGAGCAAAGCCACCTCTGAGCAAGTCTGTTGTTTCTCACTGAAAAGGCCAACGACTCCAGAACAAACATGGAGAAAGGAAAAAGATTTATTCAGACAGTCTGCAAGGTGGAGGCAATGTTGCTTAGGTGGTAGAGTACTTGCTCGATATGCATGAAGTCCTGGGTTCAAGTCCCAGCACCGCACAAACTAGGCATGGTGGGTGACACATGGCGGTAATCACAGCACTCCAGAGATGGAAGCAGAGGCTGGGGAGCTGAGGCCAGCCTTGGATACATGAAACCCTTTCTCAAAAACAAAACAGAAAACCAGTGGACTAAAGACAGACGTTATGACCAACAAAACCCGTGCTGTGTTGCAGTTGCAGGAACGAGGCTCATATAGGGAGCTGTAGAGGAGGAAAAACTCTACGCTGACTGCTGCCTGTACAACATTGGAAGGTCCATGGGCTGGTTTAAATGAGAGCGTCTCCCAAGGGCTCAGATAACTGATCATTTGAGCTCCAGTTGGTGGCACTGTCTAGAGGCTATCATGCAACTTTAGGAGATGGGACCTTGCTGAAAAAAGGATGTCACTGGGGACAGGCTTTGAGAGTTATATCTCTCTGCTATTTCTTGCTCCACCCATATAGACTCTCCCTTGGAAACTATAAGCCCAAATGGTTTTCCTTCCTTGATTAACACATTTTATCACAGCAACAGAAAAGTAGCTAATACAGCCTAACTTGCTGACTATAACTATTTAATAATTTGTGTCTTTTGGGCTGTTTTCAGTTAACCATTAAGATACAAAAACACCATTTCCCTTGAGAACAGAAGAAAAGAAGCCAGAAGGCTACTTTCCCCTGGAGGACAGGGAAGATAGAAAAATGTAAACCTTCCATCCTCAGCCTTGAAAACTCCCTTCCCCCCAGGTCAGGGAGATCACTGAAAGACAACAGTCATCAAACAAGGCAGTGAGATGCAACCTTTCACCTCAGAGGGCTTCGGTTAGAGGAATCATCCCCAGAAATGTCAGTGGGAGCCCAACATCACATGTTTGGCCTGTGCAACCTCCCCAGATCAATGACTTTTTAAGTCAACTAAAGACATGAGGAGCAGGATGGTTTAGTCTATCTTCCCTCAGTAGCATCCCTGCAGAAGAGTCCTGTACAACATTAACCACATAGTAGAAGGTGAGCCTGACAAACAGACGGCTACATCTTCACTGTTTGACTTGGAGAAAGTTGCTACATTTATCTAAGCGTCTTTACCTTACCCCAGAAAAGAAACGTTTAGCCTTGCAAACTCTCAGGATGTAGCTACCCTTTCATTTGCCTAAAATCATTTGGGCATTGATTGGTCTTCAATTCGGCTTTGTGTTTAATGCTTGTCATTATCAGTTTTTCTTCTGAGACATTCCGAGAACTTTCAAGAATCTATACTGTTCAAAAAGAATGCAAGTTAAGAAAACAAACCTTCCAGGCCCTCCAGGGCACTTGACAGAGTGCTGAAGGAGAGCCAGCTGGGTTCCTCCCCTCCTGAGCCTCTCTGGCCAAAGCCTTCTGTGTGGTATGGTTGGAAGGAGATTCCTGAGCTCCTCTTGGGGATATCAGGGCACATGTTCAAGGCATCAGGGGCTTCTCGAATTGGCAATGGGGGATGGGTGTGGAATTTGATGCTAAAGAAAATAAGTCCTCCAGAGAAGGGGAAGCATGATGAGAGCTGTCTTCAACTGTCTGGAGAGCCATTCTGTGGATGGCTGCACACCCCTGAACTCTGAGACTCCAGAGGATGGAATTGGGAGCAGCAGGCAGAAGTTGCACGGATGCTGATTCTGGCTCCATCTCAGAGAGGCATCGCTAATGATGAAAGTGATTCAGGAGGAAAAGAACTCTTCACAGTAAACACCCGGTGGTTGTGATGCTCAGGTACACACCAAGTGTGTGTCTAAGATGCTACCATAGATTGTGCTAGCCAGATAGACAGTTAGCATAGATGGCCTCTCTAAAGATCCTTCATATGTCTTAGTAATCTCTAGAAATACGTGGGACATCATCGAATTTAAGAAGGCTCAACTTCATTAGCCTCCAACATGAAAAAGTCTGATTACTGCAGAGCAAACCACTTTGGAATTCTGATTTGCCTTTCCTCCTTCAAGCTTGAAGCTTTGTGTATATGTCTTTTCTCTCGGGTGACATAGTAGGCAAGGCATGATTCTCCTCCACTGATTGGGAAACAAAGACTCCTACAATTTGTGACTTCCTGGAGGTCTTACTGAATTTATATAGGGCATTTGAAGCCAAACACCAGTTTCCCTAGTCACAGCCCCACTCCATGACAGCCCATACAATACAAAGCATGCTCTATTGCTTTGGGATAGAAGTGGCGCACTTGACCAATTTGGAAATCCTCTCACTATGTTTAGATGAGGAGAAAATAGCATGTGAACTTTCCAAGTTCAAAGTCTATTTCCTACTGGGAAAATGAGACATCTGGTTCATAGTTAAATAAGATGGGTCCTGAGGGATCTTTGACAATGAATTGCTGTTCTAAATCTGCCTTTTAGTAATTTAAACATGCATGCTTCAGAAACATATGGATTGAATGTACAAAAACCTGAGGATGTTGTTGGACTGGTGGGCAATGAGGAAATCTTAGAATAATGGGGACAAGGAACTCTGAAAAGGCTGACAGGCTGTTCTGTCTTGCCCTTCCTCTGCTTGGTTTGCTTCTGTCACACAAGAAGTATGTGGTTCTCAGCATCTGCTGTGTTCTCGGTGCCCATTGTGTTGAGTGACAATTAACAAAGCAAAACAGATAAAGGGCCAAAAAAATCAGGATTTTGGTAAGATGGCTACATTATTTTGAAGAAGATGCAATCCTATTGATCAAACATGGTCTGGTAATCCAAAACTATAAAAGATGTCCAGGGACCAGATTACTAACAATGAACCCCATCACCTTCTGGAAAATGAAGCAGACTTCCTTCTACTGTGCACACTGATTATTACAATAGAACATTGAAGTGAGAGAGATGAGAGCAGGAGGTATATAAAATACTTAGACACAACCCAGCCAAATTACTTGCTATTAGCTGGATTTTATTATTGGTCTTCTGAGGATAATCTACTCTGCATTGAAGCTATCTGAAGCAAAGATGTGCCCACATCAAAAGCCTTAGAGCGACCGATCCAGTCTCTCTGAGCATGCCTCTGTGTGGTGCATGTGTGGCTGTGTTCTTTGTGTGTTGGCTGAGTGTTTATCAATAGCAACGTAGAAACACAGTCTTTCACTGCTCCTAAATTGGCAGCTTTGTAGCCAGACTGTCAGTCTTGGTGTCTGCCCACATGGAAAAAAAGGGTCATGACAACCCAAAACAAGGCTGTACCTAGTGGGCCTGAGAAATCACATTCTTCGACAATTCTAAGGGGGCATAAAGTAGCCTGGTTGAAAGAAGAAACACTGGAAGCTATTTCAATACCAACGTCGCACTAGAGGGCTGGACTTCCTTCTACTAAAGGTGGGGGTCTGGTAGCACACACCTTTAATTTCAGCACTGGGGACACAGACAGATCTCTACGATTTCTAAACTAACCTGGTTTACATAGTGCGATCAAGGCCAGCCACAGCTATACAGTGAAACTCTGATTCAAAAGAAAGTATTGCCTTACTGTCACTGGATATGGTGGCTCACAACTATAATCCTGGCCTTCACGAGACTAAAGCAATAGGATCACTATGAGTTCAAAGCCAGCCTGGGCTACATAATGAATTTGAGATCAGTCTGTGAGACTGGCTCAGAGGACAGAAAGAAAAGAAAATTGGCCTAGAAATAGAAGGACCTATAGCTGTTTCTGAAAAATAATCTAGCAGTTAGGAAGTATGAGCATATGCTTTAAAAGGTGCTGCTAAAAATATAAACTCGAACTCTCTAAATAAAAAATATCGTCATTGTCTCCCCCGTACCTGGTAGACTCGCTTAAAAGACTCCACTTTAACTTCACACCCTCCAGAAGCAGGTAGTCAGCAGACCAGAGGAACCAATGTGCCTGGACATAAACCACCCTCTCTTTTTGGTTCCACACCTGAACTACACAGAGTGAACAGGTTTCTGCTGATAGAGCTCTGTGCCTTATACCATCACCCAGGCAAAGCCACTGTCCCTGGTCCATCCTCCTAAGGGAGACATACGCCAGTGAGACAACTCCTTGGGCATGGGATCAGGGTACTGCACGTGTGTGAGGTCCCCGGTGGTGCAGGACAGAGCTGGGGTAGAAAGGAAGGAGGTCAGGAGGTCAGAGAGGGCCATGATGCCTAGGGTGAATCTGTCTCTGCCTTCATATTTCTGAATCAAATTCAATCAAAAGTTTTGAATGTAGTGGGCCCATGGTGGTGTATGCCTTTAACCCCGGTACTAGGCATTTCAAGGACAGCCTTAACTGTTGTGGAATAATCTTTTTGTACATTATGAAGATGTTTCTTTGCCAAGGTTCCTTCTGATTGGTTTAGTAAAGAGCTGAATGGTCAATAGCTAGGCAGGAAGAGGTTAGGCAGGACCTCTGAGCAGAGAGGGAGGAGAGGAGATGAATCTAGGTGCATGGGAGAGAGATACCAGAGGAGACAGAGGAAACAAGACATTCAGGAGGAGAAGTAACAGCCATGAGCCACATGGGAGTACCCAGATTAATAGAAATGGGTTAAATAAAGTTATAAGAGCTAGTTAGAAACAAGCTTTCATAATTAATAAGAAGTCTCCATGTTGTTATTTGGGCACTGGCTGTACAAAGAAAGCCTGCTGCATTCAACTATGTAATGAGTTCCAGGTCAGCCAGAACTACATAGAAATACCCTCTCTCAGAATATTTTGAATGTGACCTTGGGTTTCCAAATCATTTGAAGATATGTTTTACTTGTCCAGGTAGGAACAGACAACATACTTTCCCCTTATTGTTTGTTTTGTGTTTTTAAGATAAGGTCTCACTCTGCAACCCAGTCTAGTCTGGAGGCAATCCTTCTGCCTCCAGCCTCTTCAGTACTAGGATTACACCTGTGGACCACCATGCCCAGCTCAAGAACAAAGCATTAAAATGTTAGCTTAATTGGTATCTTGTAAATCTTTAAGCATACGGTTGTTGGAACTCCCTTCTTCCATTTATCCTGGTCCTCACATATGTTGGGGCAGGTTTGCCTGTCATAGTAGCTGTGTAATATGGAATCTGTTGGATGAAGGTGGTGGGCTGCTGCTCCCATTCAGGTCTGGGCTTCTCTTAGAGTCCAAATGTGATTATGTGAATTCCTACCCATGTCCTGATGTGGAACAGTAAAGACCGCTGCAATGGGTAAACTCATCATCCCACACTGCACGAGCTCCCTTCTGCCTCCTGGAGACACACACATACCCATGATGATACAAGGTAAGCTTTGATTGGGTTTGCCTGGGGGTGGGAACTTGGATTTCTTGTTCACACGTTCTTTTGTTTTAGGTGCTGCTGAACATCCAGCCCAAGGTTAAATGTTCTCCACCACTGAGATACGTGCACAGCCAATTGTGTTACGTAAGGTCATTCTCGTCGTCCATGGGCTCCAAACAGATGACTCTGACGACAGCTCATCTTGCTTCCGAGCTAGCTAGGCAGTCCTGAGCCCCTTCCCAATCACCACTAAGAGTTGGACACACAGGGAAAGTCCATATTTTTGTTTTTTAAAATATTTTCATTTTCACACTCCCACAAATTATGCTATCTGGTTGCCCACATTTGGGGAAATCCTGGGGTCAGCACAGCTGTGCGAACTGGTTAAGTCTCTGAAAAAAAAAAATTTAAAAAAATAAAACACCTTCCCGATCATAGCATCTTACCTATCAGGTGGTTATTAGAACTTTTAGAGACGATGAGAGGCACACATTGGCAGAGAGGAGAAGGGAAGACATTTGCAACAGAGTGCATGAAGTGAGGACAGGCTCATTGGCAAAATAAGCAGGCACCAGGCATAGCCTGGTCATAGCCCAGTGCACGGCACATACTTCATGTAAAATAAATATGAATTAAATGAAAAATGGTAGCAAAGTAATCAGTAAAAAACAAAACAACCCCCCCCCAAAAAAAACACTAATAAAGTCATCGGTAAAGTGTGGAGTCCAGGCTACGAAAAGAGAATGAAGGGTTTGAACCCAGGGCTAGGGGTAACTGGGAGCTACTGACAGTTCTTGAGCAGAGTGCTTCGGTGAATGAAGAGCTTCAGGGATTCATGTCTCATGTAAGAGAGGCAAAGAAGACCCTACCATTTCCTTCTGCTTTCCCCAGTTTCCTGTAACATGAGCCTGGCTGTTCCTCTGTTTTCCAACAAGGGAGATCTCAAAGCTAGAGGAAAAATGGTTATCGGGACTCCTCATTCTGTTTCTCAGTGTATTAGATATTGTGTTCACACCACATAGCAGTGCCTGGACCTAGGGACAAGTGCCATATGTCACAGACCAGATTTTAAAGGACTGAGTGAGCCACAGACCTTAAAGCTGTTGCGGCTAGGAACAATAAGTAGTAATGGCAGCTTTTATATGCAGAAACATTTATGGCTCACTACGAGAGCTGTTTCTCTCCCTTGCAATCGGAATCACTGAAAGCACTGTCATATCAACGGCTGGATTTCTAGAGCTATAGCAGCCCCATGGGGCCAATTTGTAAACACACAACTAATTCCAAAAGGACTCGTCTACCAGAGCCTTAAATCGTCAAGAGCTCCCTGCCCAATTGCCCCAAGCTAATAGAATTGGCATACCTTCCCGGATTTGCACTGGAACATTCGCACCTCGTGGCCAGAAGGAGATACAAACAGATGTGTGCGCTGGCAGCAAAGTAAAACCTGCTCCATACAACATGGCTCCAGGTCTCCCAGCCCCAACTCACCCTGATGAACGACTGGCAATAGTTACTGAAGGGGTCTGGAAAGGGGACAGTCATTGTCTTCAGTTGGGTATCCACTGCTGAAGCCACCAGGCTGCAGTGGATAGCTCCAAGCTCATGGCCACACAGATGGTCCTGGTTAAATTCAGTGTGCCCTGGAACAAAACAGAGACATGCATGTGGGAAAGGGATTCGCAAGGAAGCGCGGGGGCTGACGGCGTTGGGAGGAGAGAAGGGAAGGTGGTTGGAGAGCAATCAGAATGAGTTTCATGCCTGCGAGACAAAGAACAAATTTAGTTCAACGTCAAAAAAAGAATGGCTCTCCATTTGCCTGGGTGCCAGCTGTAGGTGCCGATGGTCTTCCTAGTCACAGCACCCCACCCCCCAGGAGATAGAGATTTTCACCATGCCATTTTTTCTTTTCAGAAAAGATGGGGGGCAGGTGATGCTGTTCAAACCAGAAAGCTGAGGACTAGGACCCAGGACCCAGGTCCCAGGTCAGACCAAGCCCCAAGACTGGTGTTTCCTAATTGCAGGGACTTGGCTAAGTCACTGAGCCTGTTTCCCCATGCACTGGATTCTACATATGAACAAATTAACTAAAATAGTCAACCTCATTAAAATGTTCAATAAATACTAGCCATTGGGTCTTTTCATCTTTATTGAGTACATGACAGGATGAACGTGTATGTATTTAAGTTAAATGACTAGATATTTTGATAGATACATGCATAATGAAATAACTACAATTAACCTAATGAAAACATCTGTCACCTCACAATTTCTTTATTTGTCGTTGTTCCTTTTATTCTATTTTGCTTTTGCAGGTGCTGACACTTACAATGTTACTTCTTAGAAAGAGCCCCTGGGTGCCCATGGCCCAAGGAGCTGGCAGCAGGTGGAGAGTACTTTGGCAGATCAATGCTGTTCCTTTTGTTGCCCGGATGTCGGGGCACACTGCAGGCAAAGTTGCGAATCAAGGCCTCTGCAGCTCCTGAATCTCCCTCTTCATAAGCACTTTGCCAGATCCATGGCTTTTACCATTTAGATGCTGGGGCTGACTGAGGTTAAGGCCGGGGTAAAGGCCTCACCAGCCCCTCCTGGCTCTCATCTTATCTGGCCTCCTGGATCAACAGGTCCTACACTTCAAGCTGGTCTGATCACTTCCTGATTGGGCCGCATGAGCCTCGATGGCTAAACAAAGAAAGCCGGCGCCACAACACGGTAATCAAAAGGCTTCCATTAGATCTGGGAGCTCCGTGGCCTAGGGAAATCGAAGTTTTGTTAGGGATGCCTGAGGACCGTGAAGCTGCTGAGCTCAGCTCTGCCCTCCCTAGTCCAACCACCCAGAGCTGTCCCCTCAAACCATCCATTTCCGCTGTTCCCCGGGTCCCTTTCAAGACTCTGTGCCAACTTTCAGCATCTCGAACAGACTCCTTTGTCTCTTAGCCTTAGCAGCAGCCCATGGCCCCACCTACTGCCGCAGTCAATTGTCTTTGTTACCAGGCAACTAGGGCTGGCTTTTGTGACCACAGATATCCCACAATCCCCAGCTCAGAAAAAACCCTCCCCTTTCTCCTATCCCAGAAATTAACAGTCGCGGTGGACTTTGAACAGTTTATTTAGAAAATGAGGAAGGATCTATCTTCAAGAGGGGTGAGGGGCCTGCTATTTCCTTAGGGAAAACGTCTAACACTGCCGAGAATGGACAGCCCCAAGGTTTCCAATAAAATAGACCTTCTTTGGACTGGAGTGGTTGTTAGTATCTGGGCACACCTTGGCCCGTCCCCTTGGGCACAGTCACCCCTCGGCTTATGGCAAGCAGTGCAAAGGTCCCTTTAAGAGATAAGCTCTCTCCACTCCTGCTCTCTCTCCTCTGGCTGAGGCAAGCCAGTCTCAGCCTCTGATCTTCCCCCCCTTCTCTGTCTCTCTCTTCTCCCTCTCTCTGTCTCTCAGTCCCTCTGTCCCTCTCTCACTCTATCTTCCCTCCCTTTTAATAAAACTCCTTATTTGCCAGGCAGTGGTGGTGCACGCCTTTAATCCCAGCACTCCGGAGGCAGAGACAGGCGGATCTCTGTGAGTTCGAGAGCAGCCTGGTCTACAGAGTGAGTTCCAAGACAGGCTCAAAAGCTGCAGAGAAACTCTGTCTCCAAAAACAAAACAACACAACAACAACAACAACAAAACCCCTCCATACTCAAGCTGTCTCTGCGGTTTGAGCCTGACCCACTATGGGACGCAGTTCAAAGGTTCCTCTCACGCCAAGTCTTAACACTGGTGCTGCTCAGACAACGGTGATGGTTCAGCATTAAAGCACTTGTTCTTGCAGAAGTTCAGTACAAGTGCATGATGGTTCGCAACCACCTATAACTTGATTTCCAGGGATCTAATGCCTTCTGACCTCCAAGAGAACCAGGCACATAGGTGGTGCATGCATATACATCATGCAAAACACTCGTACTCATAAAATAAATATCAATAAACCATTTTAATGTGCCTTACCAGCAAATGTCTATTGCACAGCAGAGTATTGTTATCGGGAGGCCAGACTCCTACAGTGTCCAAACTGACAGAACTATTTCCCTATCTTGGCCCCTGGTAACCACTATTGCCATCTCTGCCTCCATGACTTCGGCTATCTTAGAGTTCACAAATAAGTCAGACTGCAAGAGACCCTGTCTCAACCACAAAACAAAATGGAGCACTAGTCCCTCTCTTGGGCTGTGCATAAATGCATGTCTTCTCATCCCCAAACTAGCTTTAACCATGGCCGAGACTTTTCTCTATCCCAGCCACCAAGATGGAGCTGCAGTATGCCTGGGTTACCTCACATTTAGCTCCTTGTTTAGGAGGTGGACTGAGATGGTCTCCTAGGTGCACGCTTCTTCTTAGAAGGCATCCTTACTTCCAGTTTAGTGTGTTACAATTAACAGCATCAGAAACAAAAAACAAATAAGAAATAGAAGTAAAAATCTAAGAAAGGAAATCATGCTTATATGTATGTTCTTCAAGGCTTAGGGGTACCAGTTAGCCTGCCCTCACTGACCCAGAGCTCTGTCCTTCCTTCTGCCTGTCTAGCTTGGTTATATTGCAGACAACTATGTCTTTGTCTCTCATCCTTGTTACTCCGGGCTTCGCTGTTTTAACCCCAACACCATTCTTTTACGCTAATGTTTGTTCCCACTGGAACATATTAAGCAACTTTGGCTTTCACTGTGATCCTTTTTCCTTACTGCCTAGCGTGAGCTAGCGCCTGCTTCAAGATCGTGCAGCATGTGTGTTTATGCCTCTGGCTTACTTTGCTTTCATGGTATCTTATCAGATTCATCTGTTGTCAAAAATGGCAAGACTGACAAGGTCTTCTTCCTTTTCAAGACTGACTAATATTCCATTACACACACATTCTCGGATTTTTCTCTGGCCATTCACCCATCATTTGACTGAACCCTTCCCTATGAGGCCTTATGGCTTACACTTTCTACAGTCACTAGACCTGGTTTCCTCCCTCAGGTTGGAGGGTTCCCAAGGAATGAGCATAAATACTTGCCCTGACAATACAGACGTGCTTCCCTTATTTTCTGCACTTTCTAATGCTACGAATCTTCCTTAGAACTTGGGTTTCCAAAAGGAACTTTTAGAGAACACACACACACACACACACACACACACGAGAGAGAGAGAGAGAGAGAGAGAGAGAGAGAGGAGAGAGAGAGAGAGAGAGAGAGAGAGAGAGACAAGGAAGGAAATGAAAGGAATGGTTTGAGTTAACATAAGTAAAGAACAAAAGTCAGACTCCAACTGACTGTTCTCCGTGTGCCATTGTAATTCAAAGCAAAGATCTGGCTCAGTCCAAGAGAGGAGATTGCAGAGTTCTGAGTGGGCACACAGCCAGAGCTGAGCTCACCAGACCCAGAGCTGAGCTACCACACCCACAGAACTTGGAAGCCCACAAGGAAAGCAACTGCATTGAGCCAGCTGCAACCATTTGGCCTAGGTGTGTGTTCGTGCCTTTACAGGTATTTTCCTAGCCTGAACTTGAAATTGATGTTCAAGTCACCTCTGCCTTCAGAGCCAATCCAGGGTGAGAAAAGCTGTCACCTCCCTCTGGAAATCTGGAATTATTTACGTAAATTAGTAGCACACTCAGACTGAATTCAATTGGTGCCTTAGGCCCAGGGTCTTGGGAAATCTGGGAAACTGCTATTTTGTGAACAAGAGTTCACTTAGAACATGAAACACATAAACATTCATGCTGGCTCATTTTTATGTCAACTTGACCCAAGCTAGAGTCATCTGAGAGGAGAGAGGCACAACTGAGAAACCGCCTCCGGAAGATCAGGCTGGAGGCAAGCCTGTAGGGCATTTTCTTAATTTGTGTTTGATGTGAGAGTGTTCAACTCAATGGGGTGGCATCGCCGCTCCCTGGGCTGGTGGTCCTAGGTTATGTCTGAAAGCAGGTTAAACAAGCCAGGAGTGGCAAGCTGGTCAGCAGCACTCCTCCATGGCCTCTGCGTCAGCTCCTGCCTCCAGGTTCATGCCCTGCTTGAGTTCCTGCCCTGACTTCCCTCAGTGATAGTGTTGGAAGATGAAACAGACCCTTTCCTCCTCAGGTTGCATTTAGTTGTCGTGTTTGATCACATCAATAGAAACCCCAAGACGCATTCAGAATGTAAAGGAGGATGTGTCGTCAAAGTTCAGAGAACTCCATGGATGACGATCACAGAGAGGTGGAGCTGGGTACAGCCCTGACTGGGCAGCCATTTTTCTTAGGTGCGATCATCTGCAAAAAGCTGGCATCGGCTCACCTGTTGCCTCTTCCACAGATGGAGATCTGTGGGTTTCAAGGTTCCGTCGAGTCTTTCTACTTCCTGTGTTGCTTCTACCCCAGCCTTCCATATTTGAGCAATTTATCTACAACATCATCACTTGCTACATTGTGCTGCATCTGCTGAAGTTGCCTATACCTGATATCAACACCAATAACAGGCTGGGGCTGCCACTCAGGGAGTAGAGTGCTTGTGTAGTTCAATATCAGCCTTGGCTATGATGTCTGAAAACATCCTAGGCTACATAAAGCCCTGTGTCTGTCAGGGTTCTCTCAAGGAACAGAACAGATAGAATGAGTATATTCATTCATATATATTCTTATATATGCAGATTTATTAGAATGGCTTACAGGCTGTGGTCCAACTGGTCCAACATCCCTACCAATAGAAAGTCAAATCCAGTAGTTGTACAGTTCCCAAGGCTGGATGTTTCAGCTGGTCTTCAGTATATTCTGGAATCCTGAAGAAGTAGACTCTAACATTTCATCTCAAAAAAAGTACTATTGACTCTTCTTGACTGTGCACATAATACATGTTTTCTCACCCCATTCATTATTCAAGTCTACTAAAGCATTATGACCCATCCAATGTAATTTAGAATAGGCTCAAGATATCCAGGCTCATTGTTTTAGAGTGGTTTTTATTGTTCACAGACTATCACATAATTATACATAAAGAAAGTCATTGCTGCTTATTAAATGAAGAAACGAACAAAGGACTAATTCATTGACTAAAAGTTGAATCCATGGATTTATGCCTGTTGCCTTGTACTAAGAGAAAAATGTGAGCTTCTGCCTTTCCCTGCACACTCCAGACTAAAAAAAAAAAATATTAAATGTGCAAATAGGAGTCAATGTTCACTGCGCGGGAGCAGCAGGCAAGGTATCAGAGAATCCAAGAGGAATCCCGATTCTTCCCGCTTATCTCCTCTGTGACCCACCCTGTAAAACTTTAAAAAAAAAACCATACGGATTCTGATACCCATGCATATATTTTATTTTGTGAGATTATAATATAATTACATCATGTCCCACTTACGTTTCTTCTTTCAAATCCTCCCCTGTCCGGTTCTCTCTTCTTTCCTTCAAATCACTGGCATCTTTGTCTTTAATTGTTCTCTCTCTCTCTCTTCCTCTCTCTCTCTCTCTCTCTTTCTCGCTCTCTCCCTCTCTCTCTTACACACACACACACACACACACACACACACTCCTAAATACATAAATACAACCTGATTATTCTCTATCAGTCTATATAACCTTACCTGTATATATGTTCTCAGGGCTGACCATTTGGTATAGACTAACCAATCGATGCGTTCTTCCCTGGGGGAGACTATTTCTCCTGCTCTCAGCAATCCTCAGCTGCCTATAGGTCTTTGTGTAGGGCTGAGTCCCCATGAGTATTCCTCGTTTCACATTACATGTCTGGTGAATTCCTCCTTGTTTAGCTCATGTTTGGGTAGCCATGTTCCTCTGGCACATGCAGTCTTTTCAGCCTTTCCTCCTCAATGATCCTTGAGCCGTGGGTGCAGGAGTTGTGGTGTAAATTTATCAGTTGGGATTGGCCTCCACAACTCTCCATTGTATTGGTTGTGGCCTTCCATGATGGTCTCCATCAGCTACAAAGAACAAGTTTGCTTGACGAACAATGAGGACTACACTTCTATGTGGGGATGAGGATGAATACTTGGAAAAAAAGGATTATGCTGGCTTTAGTAAAACAGTGGCTCTATGTTCTCCTCCAAGACTTCATGACTTTGCTACTCCTGGGTAGCTGACTAGGTTTCCAGTCCCAGATGTGATTTCTTTGGTTGGGTGTGTCGTAAGTCCCTTAGAGAGCTGTTGGTTACTCCCAAGGTATCTATGCTACTAATGCACCTTTAAGGCTATCTTGCCTGTCAATCATTGTCCTTGTTTAGAGACATTATCATAGGTAGGGCTATTGGTTGCTTCCATCCTTTGGAAGTTGGCATGGCTCCTTCTGGTATGATGAAAGCAGGTCCTCAGGGAGGAGGTTTTTAGGTTAAATCCAGATCAGGGTTCTCTGGGCTTTGTGTCCAAAGTGCATGGTGTCTTCAACAATAGGACTTAGCTTTCACCAAGGGCAATGTCAATCACCTTTAATGTTTTGAGGGTCTCTTGCACAATCCTGACCAACAGCTCAAAGAGGGCTTCTCATGTCTGGTGTCAGGCTTTTGTTGGGGAGACTATGGCTCTCAGCTTTTTGATGTGTGTCTGTATATGGGTCACAAGCATTTTATTGAGCACTTTCGATTCTATGTTCATCGGGGATATTGATCTGTAGTTTCTGGTTTTATTCTGTCTTTACCTTAACATTAGGAATCTTCCTTGATCAGTTTCTACCTGATACGGTGAAGAGAGAGGTCTTTCATTTTAACTCGGAAGTCACTGATTGGCTAGCCTACTTAGCGAGCTTAGCCTAGTTAGCCAGCTTACTAACCAGCTTGTTCCAGGGATCCTCTCTGTCTCTGCCTCCCGTGTGCTAGAATGACAAGTTGGTTACCATGCCTGCCCAGCATTTACATGGATGCTAGGGATCTGATTTCCAGTTCTTACACTTGCACAAGCAAGCACCATTGAGCCATTTCTCCAGATCTACAGGACTCCTTTTAAAACCCGAATTTCACAAATAAGGAAAGTGAGGCTCATAAAATTTAAGCAGCTAGCCCAAGACCCTAAGCTTATGAATCATTGTCTGGCCTGTTTAACCACATATATTCATAGGGTGAGAAGTCATGCAACTGTCCCAAGCAGTTAAAGCAGCAAAGGGATCTGCTGAAAGCACCGAGTGGCTGCAGAATGGAATCAGTGAACCTTGGAAATATCCCAGTTAGGTTTGACACATTCCAGCAGCCATGGCCATGCTGGGCGGCTGTCTCTTCCTAGAGTGCCTTTCCCCTCTTCAGTACCTGCCCTGTGCCCCTTTCCGCTCCAAAGAGTGAAGTTCTTTCCTCTTGATGCTTGAAAAGGGACCCCCCCAAAAAAACGTTGGGCGGGAGGGTAGGTCTCCCTAAGGTTGGTGGGCTGGCGGGATGAGATGTGAAGGAGGCAGATTTCTACTTGGAGGTTTACAGCTCTGTGGATGTAGACAGAATTCAGGGCCAACATCAGCAAGTAAAACATATTCGTGAACCTGTGATCAGTCCAAGCAGTTTAAAAGTAATGTGATAGTTGAAACCCAGCTTGGTAAACAACAACAAGGTCACTCACAGCAGCCACTTTGTGATTGGTCCCAGGAACAATTGTAAGCAACACAGCAATCACCCCTTCTTTCCGAGCATCATTGGGAGATTTTCCCTTCCACCTCTTCTATAGGAATCATTCCTCCCTTTGAGCTCTCATCAGTTTCTCCTCTCTGCAGCCTTCCCCTAATCTCATGCTCCTTTACTCCTAAAAGAGATGGGCAAGGGAGGGGATCACATGAGACGGGGAGAGTGTAGAGACCACGCCATCCATTCATCCACTATTCATTTTCTCCTCCCCTATGTGGGTATATGTTTTATGCATGTGTGGTGTATGTACAAATGTATACACGGGTGGTACACATGCCTGTGCAGGTGTGTGCTCACGCTTGTATGCAGAGGCCAGTGACACTGGATGTCTTACTCTGTCTCTGTCACTGAATCTGGAGCTAGCCTGGCAGCCAGCCATCCTCCTATCTTTGTGGCAATGCCGGGGCAATAGGCACATGTGATGACCATAATTGTTTTTATGTTGGAATCAGGTCCTTGTTCTTGCATAGCACATGCTCTAATCCACTAAGCCACCTCCCCCACCCCATACCATTCTTAAGCAGTGAACGTTAGATTTGAATCCTAGTCTTACTACAAAAACCATGTTCTCGCCCAGGTGACAGCGTGAAGCTGACAACAAAGCCTGGGCATGCCACTTCTGTGGCGGCTGAGTTTCCACTGGCCAGTCAAGAAAGACAAATATCTAGTGACGGTGTGTGACTAGGACATTCACTAGAGCCCATTTCTCCACAGTGATGGCCTTTCTCCACACTGTCCCTTGGTTTTGTCTCAACTTGGCAGTAGCAGTGTTCAGCAGGTTCTCCTGCGGCTCAACCAAAAATGGAAGCTGGGCAGAAAACAGGGTAGTGCAGCTTGGGGCAAGGTCCTCGGTGGCCTGGTTCACTCCAGAGACACACCCAGGATGATTTTCTGGGCTCTTTCTGCTGGACTCATTTGGTGGGGTGCCAATGAGTCTCAGCTATGGCTGTCTAGGAGAGTTACCTCTTAACACCCACTCTGGAGTTCTTTAGAACCTGAAATCGGCCTCTTCCCACTCACGCCTGCTCTGTCGTCTCCACCCGTCCCTGACTCAGAGCCTCATACCCCTTTGATCTAGTATTGTCTTGGTGTTTCTGAAGGCTGCAATGTCAAGTGTCTGAAATGTAGCAGCCAAATCTCTTCCCCCAGAGAGCGTACTCCTGCCCCCTTAGGCAGTGACAGAAGTAGCTGCATGAGAGGGAAAGACCATGATAAAATGAAAACCATAAAAGGCTTGGCATACATCATCAGCACACAAAAGCACGCATACAAATCATCATCATTATTATCATCTACATACAGCCATACAATCCACACACAACAGAGAAGTCCTGCAAGTCTGACTCCAGCCCTGTCCTCTGACCTCCACATAGATCAACTAATTTGACTTTTTTTTCAGATATAGTCTATATATCTCAAAGAGTCAGAACAATTAATTAAATAAAGAAAAGACATGGGAAATGTGCAAGCTCCAGGGTAAAATTCTCTAGACAGGGATCCCCAGATTTGACTCATAGACTACTGGTGTCAGAATTAGCTAGGGAGCCATCTTAGTTAAGGTTTCTATTGCTATGAAAAGGCACTATTCCCACGGCAACTCTTATGAGGAAAACATTTCATCGAGGGGGCTTGATTACAATTGCAGGGGTTCAGCCCAATATCTTCATGGCAGGGAGCATGGCGGCATGCAGGCAGATGTGGTTGGAGGAATAGCCGAGAGTCCTACATCTCTCGGGCAACAGGAAGTAGACTGAGACACTGGGTGGTATCCTGGGCATAGGAAATCTCAAAGCCCACCTCCACAGGGACACACTTCCTCCAACAAGGCCATACCTACTCCAACAAAGCCACACCTCCTAATAGTACCACCCCTATGAGATTACGGGGTCCAGTTATCTTCAAATTACCACAGGAGCCTTTAAAAGACATAATCTTGTTGGGTATGGGGAGGCCCAGCTTTAAGCAGGATGATCTTTGTGAGTTTGAAGCCAGCCAGGTCTATATAGCTACATACAGGCCAGCCAGAGCCCCATAGTGAGGCACTGTCTCATAGTAAAATCTCACAACTCCAAACCTAGACGTATTTAATCTGCATTTTAATTTTTAGGCAGATTCTCATACACTGCAGGCTGGTCTGGAACTATAGCTGAAAATGACCTTAAACTTTTAGTATTTCTAACTCCACCCACCTAGTACTTAGATTATAGGCACGAGGCACCATACATTAATGTGGGGCTGAAGATCAAACTTAGGATTTATGCATGTCAGAAGAACAATCACTCTACCAACTTCAAACCCTGAACCTTCATTTCAGCAACACTCCCTAACTCTTACAGATATGGAAAGGGGGAAAGAGGAGGGGAGAAAGAATTATAAGAAAGGTAATAATGGGATTGCGTATGAAACAAAGTACATTGCATGCTTGCATTGAAAGGTATGCCTCTTTAATCTACGACCCTGTGATATGCTAACAATCATCACCAGATGATTACGCTATGCCCTGATCTTAGAAGCCCACTACCTTTGTCCGTCTTAATTGCTTAAAGCACTGGGCACATCAGAATCACTTGGGGGGAGTTAAAAAATATTACTGGCTTCAGAGTCCTAAGCAAAGCAGTTGTAATTCTAACTGCCTGGAGGATTGGAGATGTGGAAGGTTCCCGAGTCATTTTAATGGGCAACCACAGTCATGAACCACCGACCTAGCGCAAACACTTTCCCACCCTGAGACAGGAGTTCTTCCATCCGAGGGGTGCGTTTATATACAACTTTAAATTCTTTAACATCTGTACTGGGTCTCAAGTATAAAACACCACGGGTAAATACACAATTCCTTCAGGAATACCTATGGCTACCCCTACTAAAGTGATATGGGGTAGGGACAACTGCCCAATAATGGAAGTGATCTTGTCTCATCACCCTCAAATACTTGAGCTATGGCTATATCCCTATCACAGATGACCCAGCAATGCCTGCTCTTAGCTCTGTTTCTTTTTCAATTCCAATATAAATCAATGACATTTGTTCCATTTAGTTTTATGCTTTCAGCTGGACTCATTTGAAGTTTGTTTATTTATTGAAAAGTTCTTACTAGGCAGTAGCCCTGGGCTGCCTGGAACTCACTATATAGCCTAGGCTAACCTTGAATTCACAGCCATCCTCCAGCTTTTGCCAGAGATTACGAGCAAGTGCCGCCCATATCCTGCCTTCTCATTTAATGTTCTCTTAAGACCTAATGAGCAACATAAAGTTAAGATCAAAAGTATTGGCTTTTGATGGGCATGGTGGCACACACCTTTAAACCCAACACTAGTACTTGGGAGGCAGATGCAATTGGATCTCTGTGAATTTGAGGTTAGCCTTGTCTACATAGCGAGTTCCAGGACAGCCAGATCATGTAAAAAAAAAAAAAATAAAAAAATAAAAGCAAAACACCAACAAAGTGCTGACTTTGGTTTTGCTATTCAGTGCTCTTCCACCCCTATCCCACCACAAAGAAACAAGAGTTTCCCAGAGTAGTCACTGCATTCATAGCTCTGGCTACATAGAAAGGTTCAGACCCTTTTATGGGTTTCTTCTGTGATTGATGAATAGCTATCCATCCTCCAGTGACTGCAGTTGTTGCTTGTTGTTGTAGTAGGTAAGCAATTGTATAAATTACCTCTCGTCCAAGTCACAAAATATGTTTGGCAAAATGATTTCTTCTGAAATTGCAGAAGTGGAAATAGAGCACACAGAGAGAAATTGAGTTTGCTCCAAGGGGCTGTGAATGCACCATTAAGAAGCCATAGAGAGAGATTAGCAATCCATCTGGTATGTTCGCACATCATTTAGTGCCATTCTGAGGCATTTCTGAGGCAGTGACAGTCACGGTGGAGAGGAAGAAGAGGCGGTTCCAGTAGCTATTAAGACGATATACCAAGAGGCTGTGCTTATCAGGGCATGCGGCTGAGGGACACTTCACATGCACTGACCTCAGTTCAGTGAAAACTCCAAAAGCTCCAAAGCTTTAATACAAATCAGCTCTTGGATATCAATGCCAGGGGATTCATGAAAGCATCAAGAGCTGCCAGCCAGCGTCCTATATCAAAACCACTTTCTCCCCAGATTAAATCCCCTCTCAGGGTGGAGAGATGGCTCAATGGTACATTCAAGAGAATGTCCTGCTGTCGCACAGGACCCAAGTTCAGTTCCCAGCACCCATGTCTGGCTGCTCACAACTACCTGTTAACTACAACTCCGGGGGATTTGCTGCCCTCTTCTGACCCCCACAGGCATTGCACTCACATGTAGAAACCCATACTCAGACACATGCACATACATACACGCATAACTGAAAATAAAAATATAAGTGTTTTACCCCTCCCCCTCACGCTCACAGCAAAGAAAACTGGCAAATAGTTCAGTTCAGTTTTACCTATGATATCCATCATTTGTAAAGCCAATCCGGGGGAAATCTTCACTAAATACGGGACACACCTTAGTTAAGCTTGACTGGAAACTCATTCGTTAGATATAAATATAGTCAGAACTTTACATATGAATCAGACTTTTAAAAGTTACATTTTAGATAAAAGAATTCTTTAGTCGAGAGTGTCTCTTTTTCAACCGGTACTAGAAAATTGTTCTTCCTATGTGTGAGCAGACTTTCATTCATCTCACCATGAAAGTTAGGGAGTACATAGATTCTTTCTCCAAAATCTGAAAGCTTGGCCGTTGGGAAGATTTCACAAAATGACTGGATGGTCATAGATGGTGCAGACCAAATATTTGTGATGAAAATGCATCCTTCCTAGAAGCAGCAACACACTCAATGAAGCAGGGAACCGGGATTAAAGAGAAGGGTCATATTCTTGAGAAATGCGGAACACATTCAGGCAGTCATCTCTCCAGACTCGTGTGCCTACTCTTGTTCTTTCTGCTCGGAATCGGGAAGTTATCACGAGGTTTTAGAGAGGCTTCACAACAGAATATGAAGTCTATGAACCCAATATCTACATTATTTACTACTATACCTCCATCACACAAGTGTCTGCTACATAAGCGCTCCACAGTTCTGTTCTTGATAACTGGAAGACAATCTAAATCCATGTCGTTGCTGTAAGCATGTCTTCAGCTATCCCTCAGGACAGCAGAGAAAATAGTAAGGAAGTTTCAATCCTACTCCCGTCTTTTGGCCTTAGCCCCACTCTTTGCTCTACAGGGTTAGAAAATGAGAAGTTGAGAGGTCACATGGATTGTGAGTCAGAGTTCTGCATCCCAGTCCTGAGCCGGCCACTGAGACAATGTATCATGGAGGAGGAGGCATGGTCTAGAAAGGATAGTTACTCAGAGAAGAGAGAGGGAGAAAGGATCGGCCTGCTGGAGTACCCACAACCCTGAAGACTCCTTGATTCTAGCCTGACATAGTGAAAACCCAAACGCGACCATGCTGAAGAGCAGAGACTTTGGTTCTTCCTGGTTCCCATGGCAAGAGCTTCTCACTTTCCAAAGTGGTGGAATGATTCTGAAATGTTGTGGAGGATCTTCACGGCACTGATGACCGGAATTAGAGGAACTAGTAGCTGCTAGAATGAAGCCCATTAACAGAGTGGTCAACATATGGTTTACTTTGTATATTCAGACAGTTCTAGATGCTGGAGAATATCCCCTTCTCAGAATACTGTCTCTCAAGAACACACTTCTTAATTATTGACCACAAATGAATTTAACCTGCTAAAAAGCATATACATGATTTAAAATATAATTTCTATAAGCCAAAGCTTTTGTTTTTAAAGACAGTAAAGCAATAACCACATAGTAAATTCAGGGGCTAAAAAACCACTCATAATTCCATGGCCCTAAAATGATTTTCCCTCTACCTCCCAACTTCTGTCTATACCCATATATCCTAGTTAGCGTTTCTATTGCTGTGGTAAACACCATGACCAATAGCAACTTGGGGAGGAAAAAGTTTATTTCATCGTACAACTCTCAGGTCATATTCCATCACTGAGTAAAGTCAGAGGAGGAACTCAAGGCAAGAACTGATGTAGAAGCCATGATAGAGTGGTTCTTATTGGCTTGCTCTTCATGTCTTACCTAGTCTGCTTTCTTATATTATCTAGGACCACCTGCCCAGAGATGACACCACCCACAGTGAGTTTGCTCTTCACACATCAATCAAGACTGTACCCCACAGACTTACCTACAGGCCAATCTTATGGAAATATTTTCTCAAGACACTATATACATACTTTGGCTACAGGCACACATATGTATATACAGATGACATATATACAAATAGAAACACAGGTATGCATTTAGGATATAGATATAGATCAAATAGAGATATACAAATTTATGAAAAATTGACAAGTCATCCAAGTGTGATGCGTTTTTGTCAAGTTCACAGAATCCAACCAGCATACCGTAATTTCATTATATATTTCATCTTATTTTTATAAATATAACTGGAAAAAATGATACAGATAAGCAAGAAGAAAACAGAGATACCCTGTAATCTGGGCTGAGGAGAGGATTCAGCAGCAGCATCATTTTGTGTGCAAGCATTAGAATTTGAGTTCAGATTCTAGGACCCCACACATTAAAAAAGTGCCAGACTTGATAATGTGCACCTGTAACCCCAGCACTGGAGAAGGAACAAGGGGGATCACTGAAGCTTCCTGGCTGCCAGCCTAGCCAAAAAACATTGATCGATAGGTTCAGTATGAGACTTGTCTCAAGAAGATAAGGCAGAGAGTGACAGTGGAGGACACCCATTGTCCTTTGGTCTCTATATATGTACATGGGCACATATGCACCTGTATACACACACTACACACACACACACACACACACACACACACACACACACACACACACATGAACATGCATACACTAGTCTACAAACCCCTTAATTGAAAATAATCACTGTTAAACTTTGGTGCATACTTCCCAATTAATATCCCATGTATACACATATACATATGCAAGTGCATTCAGACTCTAACATTTTGTTTAAGAAACTGCTTTGGGGGAATAGTTTATTAAATACAATTGTGAACACAGTTCCACACCAGTAAATGCACCATAATAACATGGCTTCTTAAGTCCTCATGCAGTCTAACTCCAGAATTAATATTTTAAACATGAGAACTTAAGTTCAACCACTCAGAACCCATTTTTAAACAAACAAACAAACAAACACAGAAAGAAAACTGAATGTGTGCTTAGAATCCCAGAGCTAGTGAGGCAGAGACAAGTGAATTTGGGGAGCTCACTGTCCAGCTAGCTTAGCCTACTCACAAAGCTCCAGGCCAAATGAGAGATCCTTTCTCAAAACACAAGATTGGCAACAGTGAAGGTGGATTACATGTGTATGTATGATGTGGTTTTCCCCTCTGTATGCTGTGAATATGTTTTATTACCATTGGTTAATAAAGAAGCTGCTTTGGCCTATGGCAGGACAGGATATAGCCAGGCTGGAAGAGATATATATATAGAGAGAGTAGGTGGAGTCAAGGAAATGCCATGTAACTGTCAAAGGAGCAAGATGCCAGAACCTCACCAGTAAGCCACAACCTCATGGTGATACACAGATTAATATAAATGGTGTAATTTAAGATATAACAGCTAGGTGGGAACATGCCTAAGCCATTGGCTTTGTAATTAATATAGTTTCTGTGTAATTATTTGGGTTTGGGAAGCCAGGAAATGAAAGTACAGTCTCCATTTACCGGGCTTTTACCTTTCTTTCCTTCTGTATGTCCTACTTTCTTGCTGTCTCCATATCTGGCTTGGTGGTTTGGTCCCAGGCATATCCCTCTCTTTCTCCCTCAATCTCTCCTCCTCCTCTTTTCTTTCTCTCTCTCCTTTGTCTATATTTCTCCTGATGCTAATTCTCTCTGCCCCCCAGCCCTGTCTATCCTTCTCCTGCCTAGCTATTGGCTGTTCAACTTTTTATTAGACCAATCAGGTGCCTTAGGCAGGCAAAGTAAAATAGCAACACATCTTTTCATAATTAAACACATATAACACATCCTTACATCATTAAACAAACACCACAGAAACAAATGTAACACATCTTTACACAGTTAAAGTAATATTTGTGGCATAAAAAATTATAACAAATCTTAACATAATTAAAATACTATTCCACAAAATATACCCAATAATCCATCCAGGATTTATTTCCCCACTATGTATCCTTAACTGTGCTATAATTTATAGAGAAGTACAAACATCCACCATTTACGACACCTGCCAGGCATTATATCATTGACATGTCATGGATGTTCTCTTGTGACAACCCAGTAAAACAGGCACCATTATTTTTATTAGATGAAAGAACTGAGGGAGACTTCAGAGGGATTTAAACCGTCCCCATAAGGGGAAAATGAAGGCCTCCAAGTTGCAGCTACATCTGCCTTTCAAGCTCACTCTTGTCTCTGAGGGATCCGCGAAGGAGTTGAGCTGTTGCAACTCAACTGATTCCATGATTAGAGAATTGGCTGGAACATAGTGTATGGGGGACTGTGACACTAGCAGACTTTCAACTTATGTGATGTAACTAAGTCCCATAAGTTATGAGACACTGGAGGGATTCCTACTGCCTGGGATAATCACAGAAAGCTTCGTGGCGTGGAAGAATATGAGATGGGTCTTGAAGGAAAATGAAGGAGGAGACTGTATGAGGAGGGGAGGTAACAAGGTCAAAGACTTGGAGGGGGCAATCTTAACACTGGATGGGCTGGGCCTAGTATGGAGATGCAGTTTAGGAGAGGAAAGAGTTTGTCTTGGCCAAGAATGTGGCACATGAGGATGACTGCCTGCACAATGTCAGTGGGAGACAATCTACCCTGACGATACTCGAGAAGCCAAGATATGGAGAACATTCTGTTTCCATATGCTTACTTAGTTATGAGTTCCAGAACTTGGAAGCATTGCAAACTTTGGAAAGAACCAGACTACATATTAAAGGATTAAAGTTTCAAATGTCATTTTCCATTTCTGTCCAAATGAGATTGAGACATTTTTCAAGAGAAAAATAAATGAAGCTTCTCGTGAGTAGTTGTTTGCAAGGTAGCTGGATGATTTGGGTCACCCGTTTACTTCATGGTACTCATGAGCACTAAGACTGAAATTATCTTCAATTGGAAGCATTTGAGCACCAAAGATAGAAATTGTGTCTCAAGGTTGAGCATATGTTAATCAAACTTTCTAACTCCATCCTCTTAAAAAGCAGTCTTTGTTATAGTTCCATCTATCATTTGTGTCTGACCCACCCCAAAGAAGAAATCTGATGGGCTCTGCACATTCTAAAGTGAGCTTGCATCTTTACAGTCAACCTGGTTTCCTGATTTCTGTGTGCATGTTCAGACTCCATTATGGTTTTGTCTACATGACACCACATACATACTTTGGCTACATGCATACATATGTATATGCAGATGACATATATACAAAAAGAAACACAGGTATGCATTTAAGATATAGATGAAATAGAGATATACAGACTTATGAAAAATCGACAAGTCATCCAAGTGTGATGAGTCAGGGTCTCTGAAGGAACTTGGAGCTCGTTAATTGGCTAGACTGTTTGGCCTCTAAAACCTAGGGATGTTGTTTCCCTCCCCAATATGGGATTACAGAGGGGAACCGCTTTATACATGGGTGCTGGGGATCTGAACTTAAATTCTCATACTTTTACAGCCAACAGGCACTCTACTGACTCAGCCAGCTCTTCAGTGCCCAAAATCTACATCTGAAATGGCAGTAAACACTAGGCCCTGTCTATACTGTTTGGCTTGAATGTAGGTGAAAGGGTTTTGGGAAGCCAGTGTGCACTAACATCTTAAAAACAAACAAACAAACAAAACCTAGATTTGGGCATTTTCCAGTTGGCTTTTAGCATTCAAATTCTGTTGCTGATCAGAGCTGGCACTCAGTACAAAGGGGGAAAGACAGAAAGAATTTGAGCCCTTGGATTTGGTTAAGAAGGATGGGGTATTGTTCCCAAATTTACAAAGTGACCCACATTGAGTGTTACTTTGGCCAAATGGCTTGGGCTGCTATTAATCCTTGTTGTCTTCAGATGTGCAGTGGTGAGTCATCTGCTGGAATAGGATTAATTCTATTTTGTAGGAGTGGACAGCCTGAAAACTCCACCCAGATCTCATATAACTCTGTCCTTGGAGCTCAGCAAGCTCTCTCTTCCTGTAATAATCCAGAGCTACAGAGCATTCTGCCAAGTTGCAGTAATTATTTAAGTCTTCTGGAAGATTGAAAGTGTCATCATCCAAAACCAGTCTTGGGGACTTGCTAACTGATAACACAAATCTGCCACCTTTTCCTATGGGCAACACACTAACTCAGAAACTCGTCCCTCTAACCAGCTCAGTTAATGGTTCTGTAGCATCGGGATAGAGGATCCAAAAGGAACTTCTGATCTTTGTTGGCTGTTTGGAACTAACTGGGACAAGTCAGTTCAATCCTATAGACATGCATTTCTTAATTTGCAGAATAGGATTTTTCATACCTACCTGAAAAGTATATTTTATAATGAGAGATTATCAGGATGATTTTGGTTTTGAAGTTCTATGTTATCGGTTTGTCAATGCATCCTAAGTCAAAATGTCTAATACAAACACTATGTTTTTTGAAAACTCAAACATTTGGTTTAGTGTGAAAATGCATTGATTTGCTTATTACCTTTGGAAATAAGGTAATCTATGTTCCCAATAACTCATTTGAGACCAATCATTTAAAAAAAAAAAAAGAGGGTTTTTTTTTTTTTTTTGCTTTGGAATGGGATTTTGTTATTGATTTTGTTTGTGTGTTTTTACTTTAGGAGATTCCAAATGCTCACCCCAACCAATGGGTCCCAGCTGTGACAATGGGACCCTTGAAGCATTGGTAAAAGCTTGCCACCCACATATTCTGTACAACTGTGCCATGTTTAGGAAAGCTTTCAACTTTCAGAAACTACCTAAGACATTTAAAGATGGCATTTACTCCTGGTAAGGGCAGAAAAAAACAACCTCAAGTCTGTGTTGGATGAAAGTCTAATAACTATATAACTAGTTAACATATAACTAGCAATAATATCTAATAATAACTAGTATAATAATAATAACAACATGTAATTATTACATAAAAATATAATAAGTACATACCAGTATACTGGAATAGACTCTAGGGTAATATGCTACTGTAAAGCAATCTCACTGGGGCCTCCACTTGTAGAGCACAGCATCACAACTGCTCTATGCTCTACAGTACAGTACGGTACGCGAGCTGGGAACTAGGATGGGGGATTTAAAAACACAAACACACGCAGACAGATACATGGGGACACAGGTCATCCTTGAAACAAGAATGCTCCAGGGAAGCTTATATAAGAATCCTTAACTGATAGCCACACCCCAGCTCTTGAGATTTCCAGCTGTAAAACCCACCAGAATTCATTCCCCTGCCATTAGGAACTCATGAGGATCTAGTGCTCAGAGCAGCTGCAAACACAGGAAAACAAGTGTTTTGCTCAGTTCACTCCAGCAGGCAAAGGGTCAAGGGGCCAGGGGTCTGCAGCCCCCAACATCCTATATCTACTACCATTTCATTATTTGTGCACTAATAAATTTTTCTTTTAGAAGGTATTCAATCTTTATGAGTATAATGGTCTGTCAGCTACTCATATCTAACTGTGAATGTCTTTAGTTAATCTTCACCAAAGTTCTATTTGAGATCTATTACATTAGGAGATTATTTTTTGAGACAGGGTCTCGTGTATTCCATACTGGCCTCAGACTCATGGTATAGCTAAAGGTGGGTTTAAACTGCTGGTCCTCCTGCTTCTCTACCTTCGAGTACTGGGATTACGGGTATGTACTTCCACACCAGGTTTATGTGGTACTAAGGATCAAAGCATAGGCCTTATGCATGAAAGGCAACCAAAATACTTGATCCTTCCACAGACAGCACAAACTTATCAAGGAAAATGAAGAGTTTCAGTTAGAAAACAAAAATTGTACTTTAATCAAATAGCAAATCAAGTAAAGTCTTGCAGGAGTTTCTTTTCTTTTCTTTTTTTTTGATGGAGGACTCTCATTGGTCAATAAAGAAACTGCCTTGGCTTTTTGATAGGGCAGGATTTAGGTGGGTGGAGTAGACAGAACAGGATGCTGGGAATGAGGCAGACGCCTCGTGCAATCGTCATGCCTCTCCTCTCTGGGCCAGTCGCCATGAAGCCAGCCACCAGGTCAGACATGCTGAATCTTTCCTGGTAAGACACCACTCATGGTGTTACACAGATTATTAGATATGGGTTAATGCAAGAAATGTGGGAATTAGCTAATAAGAGGCCGGAACTAATGGGCCAGGCAGTGTTTAAATGAATACAGTTTGTATGTTGTTATTTTGGGGCATAAGCTAGCAGGCGGCCAGGAGCTGGGTGGGATGAAAAGCAGGCCTGTCTGCAGCTCCTCACTACATTGTTTTTGAACCAAGACTTTCTTCTTCCAGACTCAAGTATGCCCCTGGGTCTGGACCATGGCCTTCCGAGAACTGGAAGGGGTGGGAGGGATGCTTTGATTATTTGCCCACCCAACATTAAACACCAAGATATCAGGCAGGACAAAGTAGGACAACTCTTTCCTCCATGGCCTGTGTTGATTTCAGAGGCAGGGGCAGCCACTGTGGAGAACATCCTTTTCCATGAAACTGGACTGTGTTGAGGTTTCCAATGCTCACACCCTGATATCTTTCTGCCCACCACTTCCTTCCATGTTTTGAAGGCAGAAAATAATCTTCTTTGAAGACATTGGAATTTTAAATAACAAATGCACACTTCAATGCATTGTCTTCTGGAAATCCTGGTCCCAGTTTAGTTCAGCTGACGGATGAGCTGATTGATGTGGTCACCCCGATAGCCAGGAGAACCCATTTCCTTGAGAAACCCCACTCTGTTCTTGGTAGCATGATGGGCCACAGAGAGGTGGAATGGGCACAAGAATGAAGAGATCATCCGGAAATGCTTCCCCGGGAAGGCAATTTCATGGATGAGGTCTCCCAGGCAAATGACACCAAGTCTCCCCAGATGCTCTTCAATCATGGTGTTGTCTGTCAGAGGGACAGTCTTATCGTTAATCTTTGCTCTTCCACGTTTCAAGATGAGTTCCTGGACAGACTTCAGATTTGGAAATCCCCAGGTCACATAAGGCTCCACTGTGTGCAGCATTCTTACAGTCTGAGAGGTGACTTTGATGAAGACACCACTGAACAATTTCTTCAGGCGAAGTGTTGCTATGGTGTTCTGTACCAATGAACTCACTCCGTCTATCCTTTCCATGCACATGACGAAGGCCAGGGAGTGCTTATCAGGCACTTCCAATGCATGAGGCTTCACCGCTAGTCACCGGACTCACACCATGTCACTCTTCTGCCGCCAGGAACCATGCAGGAATTACTCCAGTCGCTTAAACCTGAATTCTTTTGATTTTCCCTACCTCTTTGCCAAAAGTGCCTGCTTTGCCTGGGTGGCCTTGAGAGCCTGATAAGCCTTCCTTTTTGTCAGGAGATTTTCTGGAACCAAAGGGGTCTTTTTTTCTTTCTCCTTCCTCCGCCATCTTTCCGGCTCTACTAGTTTCTTTTTATGTATTTATTTATTTTGGATTTGTCAAGACAGGGTTTTTCTGTGTAGCCCTGGCTGTCCTGGAACTGGCTCTATAGACCAGGTTGGCCTCAAATTTAGAGACTCACCTACCTCTGCCTCCCAAGTGCTTGAATTAGAAGTACGCATCACCATTGCCTGTCATTCTTGCAGGAGTTTCAGTGGATAGATATTATTGGGAACAAATACTATAGGCAACATCTTCATCTGTGTATTAAAGAATATGATAGGGTAGTAGATGGTAATCATGAATGGCCCCATAAACAGACAATAAAACAAGTATAATCAAATATTTGTGATAAAATCTGGGGGATAATTAAACAATATTAGTAGCAAAATATTTAAAGGTTGTTGTTCATAGCTTTTAATAGAATATTGGGGGAGATGGAAATTTTGCTTCATAAAAAATTCTCCATATTTGCAAAATTAATCATTTGGATTATGGCAGTCTTATAAAAGGTGATTTTGTTTATTAATTTTTAAACAAGCCCATTGATTTTTGAGGAACACAATACACTAATAAAGTGAATCACTGTGGCATTGTATTAGTAAGCTTTGCTTTTCCAGGGATAGAAGGAACATGAAAAACATAGAGATGTCCAAAATTTCCATGACAATGCAACCAGCTTATAATGGTTTTTTAATACAATGTTCCTCAAAACTCCAGGAAAGAAAATATTCTCTCAGCTTCAAATGTCATTAAATCCTGCTCCTGTGTGTGTGCATATCTTAAATTCTGTTCCAGCAGTCTGAGTTCTTGACCAAATGTATACAGTTCCAAGTTGTTGTGAAAATGGGTTAAAATCATGTGTGCAGAATTTCCTGGAGGAAAAAACAAGAGCAAGGGATCAAAACCCAGGCACAAGGGGATAGAGGGGCTTAATTAGTGTTTGCTTTGCAAGCATGAGGGCCTGAGCGTGGATCTCCAAAACCACTAAAAAATAAATAAAAATAAGAAACCTGTCTCTGTGGCTCACAGAAACATGCACTCATGTGCACACGAATATGGACACCACCCTCAGAATACCCAAATGTACAAAATATTAAATAGGGAAACTTTTTCTCCATATTGGGTGAGTGGGGTGAGTAGGGGGTCATTTAGGTTCACAGCTCTGAGGGGTAGAATAGCTTTCATTTGTATTTTAATAAACAAAACTTTCCTGAAGATTAGAAAGTAAAACTGCCCCACTGGTCAGCCTTACAGACCAGGCAGTGGTAACACACACCTTTAACCCCAGGGGCAACACTAGTTGCCATAGA
This sequence comes from Arvicola amphibius, assembly GCF_903992535.2. Classification (NCBI taxonomy): domain Eukaryota; kingdom Metazoa; phylum Chordata; class Mammalia; order Rodentia; family Cricetidae; genus Arvicola; species Arvicola amphibius. The sequence goes on from NC_052065.1 coordinate 117,933,124, forward strand.
AACCAAGCGGTAGTGGTGCACCCTTTAATATCAGTGGCAACACTAGTTGCCATAGAAACCAGGTGGTAGTGGTGCACCCTTTAATCCCAGAACTAGAGAGGATTATAAGACAGGAGGAGACAGCTCTCAGTCTCAGTCTCGTTCTGAGATTCCTGGAGGCAGGATCGCCATTTTGGACTGAGATAGAGGTGAGAGCCAGTGGCTGGCTGTTTTGCTTTTCTGACCTTTAGGTTGAACCCAAATATCTGTCTCTGGGTTTTTATTAATCATGCTACAAGTAGGGCTATGCAACACATCTGCACTGTCTACCAACCTAACCTGTGTCTGTATGGAGACTGGATCTGTATGTGTGACCCCTTTTGGTCATCTTGACTAGACAGGAGATGAAGAGATATCCCAGCATCAATTTCAGCTCCTGGAAGGTAGACTTCCTTAATGCTGATGAGACCTTCCAGGGTAGATTTTCTGTCTTGGCTCTTTCAACTATTGGGGGGGGGCACTCATATATTGTATGTTGAGCATATGTCCCATCTCCCCTCCATTTCCTCACCCCATCCCCTCATAGTCCCTTTGCCCCTTCAAACAATGTTACCTTTACTTTTATGGCATAGGTACATACATAATCTCTCCATAAAATCTAGAAATCAGGGGCTGGATAGATGACTCAGTGGTTAAGAGCACTGACTGCTTTTCCAAAAGGCCTGGGTTCAGTTCCCAATACTCACATGGCGGCTCACAACTGTCTATAACTTCAGTTTCAGGGATCTGACACCTGTCACATAGACATACAGGTAGGCAAAACACCAACGCATATAAAATAAAAACAAATCATTAAAAATTTAGGAACCACAACTGAGAGAAAACATGACCGTTGTCTATTTATAGTTTCTTGAGACAGGGTTTCTCTGTGTAACTGCCTTGGCTGTCCTGGAACTCACTTTGTAGACCAGGCTGTCCTTGAACCCATAGAGCTCTGCCTGCCTCTGCTTCCCAAGAGTTGGAATTAAAGGTGTGCACCACCACTGCCCAGTAGTCTGTCTGACACTTATTATTTGAACTTCCATTTGGGCTGGGCTTGGTAGCATACATTAGCAACCCCAGTACTTGGAAGGCTGTGAAAAGAAGACGACCTCGGGTTGGAGGAGACTGCTAGAAGATCCAGTCTTGCCCTAGGTGTCAGGACCCTTGTCTCTGCTTTCGCAGCCTGTGGCCTGTCTGGTATAGGCAGGGAGGGCCATGGCACTGCTATAGGGCTGGAGACTGTGTACTTATTGGGACTCTTCTCTGGGAGAAGGCCTGACGGCCCTTAAACGTGCCTGGCTCTAATTATGAGCAAAGCTGAAAGTGTCTTAGCCGCAGAGATTCGCTTGTCCTTCCAGGCTCGCTAAGCAAAGGAGAGGCTGCGGTATTGTCAGAAGGGATCTAAGCGTCCAGCTGGAGCAAGGACACCTGCTCACTTGCTGCACCCACTCCTCTCCCCAGCCCTAACCACCGAGAAGGGAACAGGTTGGGGATGTCAAAAGGCGGGAGGAAGCCTGCCTTTCAATCCAAAGGGATGCTTGCAGAGGAGTGATCTGAGTGTGCTGTGCCTCCCCCTCCCCCTCCCTGTTGGCTGATTTCATAAAGCCTGTAAGGGCTGCTCAAATGAAAACCACGTCCACACTGACAGGAATAGGCTGTTTTCTATTAAGGAATCTAGTCATGGTAACAATTATATTTTGAATTTATCATCATGTTTATAAAATGATACTTCAGAAACGATTGTAAGGAGAGATGGAGCGGGGTGGGGGAGGGAATAAATTCTCTAGCGGGTTTTTTTTTTTTTTGTAATGTTTCAGTGACTAACATTAGTTAGGTTGTTGAAGTTTTCCATCGAATTTTGACAGGGAGGTTTTACACAATTGCTTCAAATAGGACCAGAGGGTCATTCTCTATATTTCAATTTATGATAGTTAGCGTTTTCTATTTGTTAAGTTCTCCATGCCACCTAGTGTTTATCTGAAGAAATGCCAGATTCCGAGGAAGTCCCCCCACCCCCCCCCCCCCCCCCCCCCCCCCGTCCTGTACCGGACCTCAGGACCTTGTCTTCGAATAGTACCATAAACAGGCTTTGTCTGACATCCCGCCGAAGTGAGAAGTTTCCAGTAATCTTCACAACTTCACAAGTGAACACTAACATTTATGACTAATTTCCTCTCCTTGAAGAAATCCTTGGCTTTTATCTTTTCTGGGATCCACTGGCATCAAAGGATTCAGGCCTGATTATGGTCAAAGGGACTTTACAGGTCATTAGTACATACCCTAGCCCCCTGCTGGTCCGGAAACGCTCCTAGGAGCCTCCCCGGAACTTTGCTTTTGTTTTACTTTTAATTTTTCTTTTGAAGTGTCCAAATGCATGGTAAGGAAGCCAAGAGAGGCCTGCAAGCGGTTCAGAACCTGTTTACCTCTGGGTGGCTGCAGTGTAGACCAAGAAGCAGGCGGCAGAGAAAGAGCAAAACAGAATGGGTCTCTTTGGCTGGGGCAGGTGTTGGCCCAGCAACAGAACCCAGGTCTTACAGCTCCCAGACATCTAGCTGGAAAGGACTTCATTGCATTCCTCCTCCTTCCTAGCCGCCTCCCCAAACAACAAACCCTCAGAAACAATGCCCACAATGTTAGCGACAACAAAGCCTTCCACTGCAAAATCTGTCTTCTATCATTTGCCTTGGGCAATTAGCAAGGTCTTCGAACTGCTACCAAAAGAGGGAGGATGGGGGAGGGAGGGAGCGCATGGGGGGCCAGGGACAGAGCTGGAGGGACTACATGCAGGTCGCCAAAGGGATGCTGGCAGAAACTGTGCTCACCTGCTCAGAGGCAAAGTCTCAGAAAGTACACTACTGTTTCTGCCACCCTTTGGCAAACATTGCCACTTGCTATTATAACTTGTCACGGGGCCTGAAGGGCCACATGTTGCTGAAAAGAGCAGTGTTTAGGAAGTTAGCTGGAGCCGTGAAGAGCTGGCAGGGCAGAGCTACATTTGGGATCTATAAAGCACATTCCACTTTGGACTAGTAAACAGAAAGTACATTTCCACCCCCTCTCCCGCCCCCCCGTCCGTCGCCCTCTCCTCCACCCCCCCCTCCCCCCGCCTTGTGTCTGACAGTCTGGGCAATCTACAAATCTTACTCAACGGACAAAATAGCATTAGCATGACCTTAGTGAAACCCATGTGTGAAACAGGGAACCTACCATCTAAAGCATCTCCATGCAAGGCCCAAGAAGACAATAGCAGGGGGGAGGGGGAAGACCGCATTTGAAAATTACAAAAAGCTCTGGGTCCCTTGTCAGCTTTGCTGAGAAAGGCTTCCCATTCGTGCCCTGTCTTTATAACTGCAACCCTGCTTCCGGAACAGAAAGCGCCACCTCCCACCCCTGCTTTCTTAGAACCACCACAAAAGAGGGGCCTCAGGACACGTAAAGGGGAGAATCCACTAGGAAAACGGAGAGGGGATGCAAAAGGAAGAGGCGAACAGGAGAGCTAGCGCACAGTCAGAGCAAAGGGGGCAAAGGAGAGGGGTGCGTGCACCAGAGAGCTAGGAGAGTGGAGTCTAAATGGTAATCTCAGGGCCAGAACTGACCAAAACAAGACAGGGCAAGAAGCAAGTATGTGCTAGGCCTTCTGGACCGTCAAACTCCTCCCATGCACTACCCCGAGAACAACCTAAGGGGGAAATAGAAACAGGTGTGCTCTAATGGGAACACTCTAACACCCCTGAGCTGTGTTGCTGCCTCTCTCTCTTCCTTTGGCCCTGTGTTCATGCATTCCTTGCCCTCTGACACCCCCATGCATCAGAGGCATCTGCCCATCTCCTTGTCTGTCTAGCAGCTCCAGAGCATCATTTTTTTATGGTGAAGTTCTAAAGAGTCATGGCATGATACCTGGGGGTTAACTTCTCAGCTGACTCTCCTTGGCATTACCTTACCCGTGGCAACTAGGCCTCGGGCAGCAGTACCTCCCCGTCACAGCGGCTTTCTATCACAAGCACAGGCAGCTTCTTCAGGACCCAACCTTTTGAGTACTGGTGGTATCTGGAGGTGTAGGGAAAAGGGCCCAGGTCTCCCACTTTGGCAGGGGCAACTCATGCAGTTTTAGAGCCCAGGGCTTTTGGCACCATTTCGTGACCTATGGGAAATGGGAAATCTGTCGAGGGCACCTGCCATTAGCTGCCAGCTCTGGACATAGTGCTATCAAAATTAAAAGCAGAACATTCTAAACTGCCATTCTTTTTTTTAAATAGACTATAACAAAAAAATTCACAGAATTCCCCATCCCCAAGACACACTCTCTCTCTCTCTCTCTCTCTCTCTCTCTCTCTCTCTCTCTCTCTCTCTCTCTCTCTCTCTCTCTCTCTCTCTCTTTCAGTGACGAGACGGGTTGTAAATCCCTTTAGTTTCTCTGATTCGTGACACCGAAAACATGCCTTTAACTAACAGTACCTTGGATGTGGGAAGGACACATCCATCTCTAGGTTTTCCCAACAACACTGAGAGCAAGTAAGTCCAAAGTGGAAAACTTTGAAATGTTCCCAATACTGACCACTAGAGCCACCGTCCCATTCTGTGGCAATATGGCCTGCATGAACAAAGAAGCCTTTAGATGGGAGGGTCGCCTGGCTGTGAGGATTCAGCTGGCTGTGCTCACAAAAGGAAAATGGAGGGCAGAAGCCATTAACCAGGGCCCGGCTCCACTGCTTGCAGTCAGCCATCCCCACTCAGCGCCTGTCCCTTGCTCACAGGAGTGGCGGGAATCTTGACAGCTGCGCACGTTGGACTCAGAAGCTAAGGCTTTGATCTTTTCTTCTGACCACTTCATATTTAATTGTGTTTGCCGAGTTTCCTTCTTTGTTGCATACTTCACAGACTCAACTGCTTCTAAGTCTAGGCCGTCGTGTAAGTAATATACTGTGTTTACTCCTCCCAGCTCAAGAGGATTGAGCCCATTTGACCTCTGTGGTTTGTAGAAACAGGCCCCAGAGGACTATCTATGTGTGTTAAAAAGGCCTGTGACCATTGACTCACAGTGAAGGAAGCCATTGAGATAACTTTAGTGTCATCATTTTTGCTCGTGAGGTAACTCAGAGAAGTCGGGAGGCACACAAAATGTCACAATCTGTGACCCAAGATGCCCAAATCTCAATCCTGGTCATTTAATGATGCTATAATGCAGACTCAAGTGGGTGAAATCCATGGTTGATTATAAGCAAGTGTTTAAAGGGCTACCATTGTGAAATGGGCTTCAGCGGGGGCTGGGGCGTTTAGACACCTACACACAGAGATCTATGTTTGTGTAGCCTCTACTTAGGATCCAAAGAGAAAACCCCTGTGGGTTAGTGAGTCATTATACGTCAACAAGATTCCCCCATGGGCACTGAGAGTTGCTCACAAAGACCTGGGAAAGAAGCTGTCAACCCTTGGGTGGCAGAGCCACAATATGTTCTGGTTATTTATTCCTGGTAGCTATAATTTCCTATGCTGCTTACCCAAAAAGGTCAAAGAGGAAGGGCCAAGTCCATTCTTTGTCAGCCTCAGACACACAGAGGGAGCCCGTAGACTCCAGCCGCAGCCTGTTCCGCGCAAGCCTGAGATCTTTCCTGCTGTTCTTACCTTCCTTGTGCCATTCATCTCATCCCTCCTTCTCCGTTCAACTTTCCATGCAGGGGCACTTCCATGACTCCCTATGCCAGGTAGCAGAGAGAGTGCAGCTGAGTGTAGCCATAGTCAGCTCATGACACCTCATTTCTCAAATTCTCCCCTTAGCACAGGAGAACCCAAACCCTTAAGTTATCCAATACTATATAACTCCTGGCCTTCAGCGTGGACTCACATATAAACCCCTTCTGCTACTGCAGCACCATCTTCTCTTGAGATATCAGACCTTATCCGTTCAGTGACCTATCATGGGTGGGCAGTTAGCCTTCTATAGACAACTCTGGTCATGTAAAGTTATCAGTGTACAACATAGAGCCATAAACATGTGCTTAGCTGGGTACAGTGGCATATGCCTGTACTCCTGGAACGTGGGAGATGGAGGTAAGACGACCAGGAGCTCCAGCCCCTCGGCTCCATCTCCCTGTTGAAGAGATGGCTCAAGGTTAAGAATCATCTTTTTCAGTTCCCAGACATCTGTATCCGTAACCCCAAATGCAAGGGATCCAGTGCAGTCTTCTGGCCTTCAGAGGTACAGTGGTTTGAAAGAAAATGATCCCCAAGGGGAGGGACACTATTAGGAGGTGTGGCTTTGTTGGAGTGGGTATGGCCTTGTTGGAGGAAGTGTGTCACTGTGGAGGCAGGCTTTGAGGTCTCATATCTGCTCAAGGCACACCCAGTGTCTCAGTCCACTTCCTGTTTCCTGCAAGTCAAGATGTTGGACTCTCAGTTCCATCTCCAGTACCATGTCTGCCTGCATAACACCATGTTTTCTACCATGATGATAATGGACTAAACCTCTGAAACTGTAAGCCACCCAATTAAATGTTTTCCTTTATAAGATTTTCTGTGGTCATAGCATCTCATCACAGTAATGAAAGTCCTAGCTAAGGCCACAGATAACCAGGTACACATGTGGTACACATACACACACAGGCAAAGCACTCATACACATAACATAAAAAATAAAACTTTTAAAATAGAAAAGAGGAAGGAGATGTTTATAGCTAAAATCAATTTATCTTTGCAGATGAGTTCTGTTAATATTTATTAGTATATACATTAATTCATTGAACTTTTACAAGCCCTATGGAGCTCTTTTTGAATATTCAACTTTAACCTGGCATGCTGTAGCATGCCTGTAGCCACAAGACTTGAAAATTAGGGGCAGGAGGATCAAGAGTTCAAAGTCATAGTTAGTTTGAGGACTGCCTGAACTATATTACATCACATCTCAGAAAAACAAAACTCAGAAAACTGTTTAGAAGAACCTTCTCAGAATCCTCTCTATAACTTGTCCGTCTTCATAGCTTATTATCACAAAACCCTTTAATATTCTTCAAACCATTTATTATGGTCAGGAATTGCTGTCAGATCCAAATTACTATCTTTCATATCCAGCTAGCATATAAGATCCCTGAGGCAGAAGCCTGGCCAGATTTGTAATATCTGTGTCCAGAGGACAAACAAAACTCGGCTGTGTACCAGTTTAAAGACCAAGGGAAGGTTCAATTTGTATGATTCTCCAAACTATTCGATCACATGACCAAAAAAAACCCCAGAAAACATTTACATAATATGTTATCACTTAGGCTTTGAGAAGACCCTCTAATCAAAACTCTATATTTCTGTAGATATCTAAGCCAACATAAATGCATCAAAAGCCTATGAGTGAAAGGAGGGAAAACTTCCAAACTCATTCAATAAAGCCAACACTACTTACTCTGATATCAAAGCCAGACAGGAGGCAATAAAAAAGAAAACAACAAACCAATATCTTTTCTAAAAAAATGATGCCAATCTTAATAAAATAAAATCCTAGAAAATGGAATTCACCAGCACATTAAAAGCACATATGCAGTTTTGATTTTTATGGTTTCAGTCACCTATGGTCAAAGAGGATCTGATAATATTAAACAGAAAATTCCAGAAATAAACAGCTCATAAGTTTTAAATTATGCATTGTTCTGAATTGTATGAGAAAGTTTTATTCCATCCTGCTCTGTCCCAGCCCTGGCATGAATCCTCTCTTGGTCCAATTGTGGTGTTTTGAAAGAACACTCCAAAAGGAGTGGCACTATTAAGAAGTGTGGCTTTATTGGAGGAAGTGTGTCACCGTTGAGGAGGGCTTTGAGGTCTCTTTTATCGAGCTTCGCTCAGTGGGACAGTCAGTTGACTTCCTGTAGCCTCTGAGTCAAGATGTAGGACTCTCAGCTCCAATACCACATCTGCCTGCATGCTGCTACGCTCTCCTTTGTGATCATAATTGACTGAACCTCTGAAACTGTGAACCACGTCAATTAAATGTTTTTATTTCTAAGAGTTGCAGTGGCTATGGTGTCTCTTGACAGCAATAAAAACCCCTAACTAAGACATCAATGTATCCACACTGTATAGACAGCTAGCCTATCGTTATTCAACAGCTACCTTAGCTGCGAAGTCAACTGTTTTGCTTCTGCACAAGTAATCCTTTTTATTTTTATTTTTTCTTGAAACAGGACCTCTCTAAGAATTCTTGGCTGGCCTCAAACTTGCTGTGGAGGCCTTAAACTGATGACAGTCATCCCATCTCTGTCTTGCCAGTGCTAAGATTGCAGGTGTGCACCCAGACCATATACAAGTAACTCTGATTTTAATTGATAATAAGCATCAAACAAAAAAGTACTGATCCCAGCGATTCTAATGTGCCAAAGAGAAGCTGGAAAGTGTTCCCTTGAATGGAAGGGAAGTGAAGAAAAAACTTCTGAGGTTGCTAAGAGATACAGCCAGAATGAATTTTATGGCTATGCAATTATGAGAAAGGAGAAAGTTTGTGATCATTTTGACATTATACTTTCAAATGCAAAAGTTCCGGCTGTGGTGCAAGATAAGTGCTTAAGCGGGGAACAGGCTGAATTATAGGGTTCAGGCACCGAGCTCAGTGCGTTCAGGCATCGCAGGGGATCTTGAAATACACCCAGTGTCGATAAGGAGAGACTACTGAATATGCCATAATCGAGTTGGAATTATAACGTGTGTGCAAAAGTGGCTCAATAGACACAAGTTAACATAATGCACCATATAAATATAACAAAGAAAAAGAACATGATTACTTCAATTGATGTAGAAGAAACATTTGGTAAAATTCAACTCTTTCATACTAAAAACAACCAACTAGGAATAAAAAGGAACTACCTTAAAATAATAAATGCCAGAAAGAAAAGGCACACAGCTAATAATACACTCAATAGTAAAAGGTTTGGGTTTTTTTTTCCTCCTTAAGATCAGACAAAGAAGAAAGATGATCATTCTTATCTCCACTGTTTAGCATATTCCTGGAAGTCCAAGCCAGATTAATTAGGCAAGAAAAAGGGAGTAAAATGTATCTTTATTTGTGAATGACATGTAGAAAATGCCCTAAAGATCCATACAAAAATCTGTTAGATTACTTCAGCAAGTTCTATCTTTAAAAGTTAACATTATAAAACTAGTTGGGTTTATTTTGATAACCCCAGCCAGAAAAGGAAAAAATAGGCAAGTGGAACGATACGGCAAAAAAAAAAAAAAAATAAAAAAAAAAAAATAAATAAAAAAGGCAATGTACAGAATGGGACAAAGTATTTTTAAAATATGTATCTGACAACGTGTTAATCTATTATATATGTATGTGTGTGTGTATATATATATATATATATATGTATTGCATATTGAATTCCTACAAGTCTTAGGAGAGAAAACAATATTTAAATGCAGAAAGAACTTAGATATTCTACAAACAAAAAGATAACAGAGATATGAAGAACTGTTCATCATCTCTAATTATCAGGGAAATGTAAACCTCGACCATAGTAGGCTATTACTTCACATCTGTTATAACAGACACTATTTTGAAAAAGCAAAAGGTAACCTGTCAGCAAGGATATGGAGAAAATGGAAGTATTATTGGTAGCAATGCAAAATTGTACAGTTACTATGGAAAATGGTGTGAAAGTTGCTCCAAAAAATTGAAAGTGTTACTAATACATGAACTAATAATCTCTCTAATGGGTTCATAAATGAAAGGCAGACATAGATATAGGAAATATAATGAAACATTACTCAGGTTTTTAAAGAGAAGGAAATTCTGACATATTTAACATGAATGAACCTGGAGGACATTACACTAAAAAAAAAAGCTGGTCACAAAAACACAAATAATATTTGGTTCCAATTATATGAGACACATTAAATAGTCAAATCCACAGAAACAGAAAGTACAATTGCTGTTGCCAAGGTTGGGAGTACTGATAGGGTGTGGTGTTTAATGGACATAAAGTTTCAGTTTTACAGGATGAAAAAAAATCCCAGGGATTATAGGGCCAGCACTGTAATGCCTGCAATGCTGTTGTTGCATACCCTTAAAAGATGCTTCAGATGGAAAAATCCAATACCATGTGCTTGGATTTATAACTAAAAATAAAAGGTTCAAAATGATATGGGTAAATATGTAGGGAATTAGATTAGAAAAGTCGTAGAACTGTAGCTCAGTTGGTAGAGTGTCTGCCTAGCATGCATGAGGTTCTGTGTTCCATCTTCAGTACTGCATAGGCCAGGCATAAAGGTACATGCCTGGAATCTCAGCACTCTGGGTGTGAAGGCAGGAGGACCAACAGTTCAAGGTCATCATCTGGTACATACTGACATCAAGGCCAGACTGGACTAATGAAACCCACTAAAAAAGAAGGAAAGGAGGAAGGAAGGGAGGGAGGGAGGGAGGGAAAGAAGGAAAGAAAATCAAAGAGAAATTTCTTCTGTTTTCTAAACAGTGAAACTATTCTCAGGTAGTACTTACATAAATTAAATCATTAAAATTTTCATTAAAAATTCAGAAAGATCCCCTTCCCTGGAGTGAAGTACTGCTCTTCCAGAGGATCTGAGTTCATTTCTCAGCATCCACATTAGATGACTTCCAGCCACCTATAGCTCCAGCTCTAGAAGGATGCAGCGCCTCTGCTGGCGGCCATCGTCACCCACACTCACAGGCACATACCTACAAACAGACACACATCGCACTCATACTTAAAAAGAACACAAATATTTGTCTTAGAAGTAAATCTAGGAATAGAGAGATGGTTCAGAGGTTAGGAGCACTTAAATTCTTACAGAAGATCCAGGTTCAATTCCCAGCACCCACATAGTGGCTCACAACCATCTGTACCTCCAGTTCCAGGGACTCTGACACTCTATTCTAGCCTCCCTGGGTACCAGGTACCAGGCATACACAGTGTGTACCTACATACATGCAGGCAAAACACATACATAAAATAAAAATAAACCACACTTGGTGGTGTACACTTTATTCCCAGCACTTGGGAGACAGAGACCATCAGATCTCTGTAAGTTGGAGGCTAACCTGGTCTCCATAGTGAGTTCTAGGCCAGCTTGGCTGCATAGTTAGACCTTGTTTCAAAACAAACAAAAAAACAAAAACAACTTTAAATTATAAAATAAAAATAAACAAATCATTAAAAAAGAAGAGTATCAGGGAGGCAGAGGCAGGCAGATTTCTGAATCTGAGGCCAGTGTAATCTACAGAGCGAATTCCAGGACAGCCAGGGCTACAGAGAGAAACCTGTCTCAAACAACAGAAAAAAAGAAAAGAAAAAGAAAAAGAAAAAGAAAGAAGGAGAAAAGGAGGAGGAGGCTGGAGAGATGACTCAGCGGTTAAGAGCACTGGCTGAGTCCTGAGTTCAATTCCCAGCACCCATATGGCAGCTCACAACTGTCTGTAACTCCAGTTCCAGGGTATCTGACTCTCAGACCAGTGAACATAAAATAATCATAATAATAAAATAAATTTAAAATAAAAGGGAGGAGGAAGGGTTAACGGAAGAGCAAGAGGATGAGGAAGAGGAAGAAGAAGGAAAAGGAGAAGGAAGAGGAGAAGGGAAGAAGAAGAAGGAGGAGGAAGAAGAAGAAGAAGAAGAAGAAGAAGAAGAAGAAGAAGAAGAAGAAGAAGAAGAAGAAGAAGAAGAAGAAGAAGAAGAAGAAGAAGAAGAAACAGCAGCTACAGCAGCTACAGCAGCAGGGTGGGTGCTGGAAATAGGTCTGTCCCAGGCTCAGCAGGCTTACAAGACTAGGCTGCTTCAATCTTCCGGGCCACTAGAAAATGGCTCATGGAAGAAGTGGCACCTGAGTAGCAGACTGGAGGGCACAGTAGGGGAGGCAGGGAAATGGCTCAGCAGTTAAGAGCATTTGTTGCTCCTGCAGTGGATCTAGGTTCAGTTCCCAGGACCCAAATAGTGATTCACATCCATCTGTAACTGCAGTTCTAGGGGATCCAGGGTCCTCTTCCACTCTCTATGTGTACACAGTACACAGACATGCATGCATGCAAAACACGCCAACACATAAAATAAAATCAACCTAAGGAAAAAAGATTGAAAGCAGACAGCTAATCATCAGAGGGAAGGTTAGACTAGGCCCTGAAGACCACGCCATTCAAAACCTACTTTCTTTCCAGAGATTCAGCTGCTCAGTATTCAAAATGCGTCTATCTCAAATAATAGCATGAAATATGAGGCGAGGAAGTCTTTGAAAGACTCCTTTGAAAAAAAAAAGTTGATAAAATAACTAAACTGAACGTCAAGGAGCACTAACGCCCTAAAGTTTATTATATGCATATACAAAGTGATCTAAGACAGAGGTGAGGTTCACCCAGACCTCACAAGCTGGTGCCAAGGTTATTCCGTACAGTTCTTAGGTCCAACGGAACCAAACGACTGCGCAGAACTCTATGAGGCATTCACAGAGGAAGTCAGAATGACCTGTGATCGGCCTGTTTTTCCTGTCAGCATCTGAATCTCAGCAGTGCTTGAGGGGGTGCTGAGACATTGGTTCTCTCTAATTCTCCCAGGCATTTGCGTTAACCCTATCAATTTGCTCCACAAACCACTTCATTCTGAGCTAGAGAAGCAGCAGTGTTAGTCTGAGATTCAGATGGGTGGGGCTCAAATGAGCGAGTCCACTATGCAGGCAAGAGGCCTTCTCTAAATCAGTGATTCCTTAACTCCCTCAATGGAGGCAGAGCGTTCACAGTGCCCAGAGCAACGCCCTTTGTTTCAGGGAAGCATCAATCAATTTTTATTTTCATCAATTTTTTTATTTTTATTTGCTTTCATGCCTCCCCCAACACACACACACACACACACACACACACACACACACACACACACACACACACACTTTCGATAAAATAAGAAAATAAGAAAGCCTCCTGGCCTGTGATAAGAAGTGAAAACAGCTGGGTTCTAAGCCCTGTCATTCCCAAGGGACTATGATGCAGCCAGCAACTGTTTACGGGAACCTTCTGAGCTCTTTGCTGCCCCCAAACCTTTCCAGCGCTGGCAAGAGAATGGCAAATCACAAGCTACAGCTCCAGGTCAGTTTTAAGAACAAACCATTCAGAGTCTGAAGCCAGGACCAGCTAGGGAACCCACCAGCCCAGGTGCAGAATTTTCATTTAGGAAGTGTTTTAACATCAGGTTGAAAAGCATGGACTTTCAAGTCCTTCAGCTAGGATTTGGATCCCAATTCTGCCACTTGCTAGTTGGATGGATTCGGACAAGTCACTTAGTTTCTCTGTGCCTGTTTTCTGTAACAAGGAGAAGTGGGTCCTTTGTTCCAGCTGCCCTGCTAGTTTACATCTAAAATAATCACAAAGAAACTGTATTCATTTAAACACTGCCTGGCCCATTATATCTAGCCTCTTATTGGCTAACTCTCACATCTTGATTTAACCCATTTTTGTTAATCTGTATGTCACCACGAGGTCGTGGCTTACTGGGAAAGATTCAGCATGTCTGACTCTGGCAGCTCCATGGTGGTTTTCTCTCTGCCCTTCTTCCCAGCATTCAGTTCTGTCTTCCTGCCTACCTAAGTTCTGCCCTATCACCAGGCCCAAAGCAATTTCTTTATTGATTGACCAATGAAAGCAATACACAAACAGAAGGACCTCCTACACCAGCTTTCTCATCTATAAAATGGGTATAGTGATACCCATTGGGATGATTAAATGAGCTCATGAATGCAAAATGTTTACATTATATACTGGTTTGAATAAGATGTTCCCTATAGCATTGGGCATTTGAATTCTTGGTCCCCAGCTGGTGGTGCTACTTGGGTATGCTTAGGATGTGTGGCCTTGTTGGAAAAGATATATCAATGAGGTAAGATTTGAGAAATTAAAGACTCATGCCATTTAGAGTTTGCTCTCTCTGCTTCCTGTCTGCTATTCAAGATGTGAGTTCTTAGTTTGTTACTCTGGTTGCCATGCCTACCAATTTCCCTGCCATGATGGACTCTTATTCCATTGGAACTGTAAGCCCCCCAAAACCTCTTCCTTCTTTAAATGGCCTTGGTGAGAGTGTTTTATCCCAGCAACGTAAGAGAAGGGTAGTTTGTTGGTTGGGGCCACCCGGCTAGTTTAGACCTGAAATAACCACACAGAAACTATATTAATTAAATCACTGCTTGGCCCATTGGCTCTAGCTTCTTATTGGCTAACTCTTTTTTATTTTTATTTTTATTTTTATTTTTTTGAGACAGGGTTTCTCTGTAGCTTTGGTGCCTGTCACAGAACTAGCTCTTATAGACCAGGGTGGCCTCGAACTCCCAGAGATTCGCCTGCCTCTGCCTCGCAAGATTAAAGTCATGTGCCAGCACCACCTGGCAATTGGCTAGCTCTTAACATCTTTATTTAACTCATTTCTATTAATCTGTATATCACCACGAGGTCGTGGCCTAACAGCAAAGTTCCGGCATGTCTGACTCTGGCGACAGCTCCATAGAGTCTCCGCTTCCTTCTCCAAGATTACATTTTAGTTTTCCCTGCCTAGCTCTGTTCCCCTACAGCTCTGCTATAGGCCCAAAGCAGTTCCTTTATTAACCAATGAAAGCAACACATAGACAGAAGGACCTCCTATGCCACAGCAACAGAAAAGTAACTAATGCCTATTCTAACTGTATAGACACTCACTGAGTAGCACAGAATCTGAGTCTGGTTGGGGCTGGTGTGAGGTATTTTTATTTTAGAGGTATTTTTAACAATAGAGTTTATAAAATAAAATAATTAAGAATCAAGCAAACTAACTAACACAGACTAATTTTAAAGTTTTCAATATGTTAGCTCTTGGTTCTGCTTTTCATTAGATTTCCTTAGCACCTCTCAGCCTCCCACAAGGACAGAAGCTGCTTTTCATTCATGGGGACATTAACACATGGTACTGTGAGTTGCCCTTGCATTGTTCATCTCTCTGTCTTTCTCAGAATATGAGGAAGCATCTGGAAGGCAGGGCCAAGTCATCTGAAGCTCAGTGAACTCTTTCAATTAAGTTCTTTGAGGTTTTCTTAGTTCTGAGCTCAGGAGAGGCCCAATGGCTGACCTCAGAGATCAATGACTATGCTTGTGCTCAGGGTTGCCTGGGTGGCTGGGCATGGTCACCAAGTACTTCTTGTACCCAGAAGAATATCTATGAGCTATAGCTGATGAGCACTGCTTTCATTATTTTTCTCATTCTGAGAAATATCTGACAAAAGCATATTGAGGAATAAAGGACTTCCAATATGGGAAGTCCTTCTGTATATGTGTTGCTTTTATTGGTTAATGAATAAAGCTGTTTCGGCCAATAATAAATTGGTATAGCAGAATAAAGCCAAGCAGGAAATAGGAACAGAGATAAAGAGTCGGAGGAGTCAAACAGACGCCACGTAGCTTCCAGTAAGCCACAACCTTGTGTTGATACTCAGAATAATAGAAATGAGTTAATTTAAGATGAAGGAATTACTTAAGAAGAAGCTTGAGCTAATAGGCCTAACAGTGTTGCAACTGATACAGTTTCTGTGTGATTATTCGGGTCTGGGCAGCCAGGAAACAAACTGAGCAGTCCCCATTCACAGACTTCCTTTGGCATTGTGGCAGGAGCATGAAGTAGTGGCATTACACCTGCAGTCAGGTAGCAGAGAGAGAGAGAGAGACAAATGTTGATGCTCAGCTCACTGCCTCTACTTCCTGGTTCTTTTCAGCCTGGGGAATAGTGCTCCACACATCCAAGGTCAGCATTCGCTCCTCAGTTATACTCTGCTGGAAAGTATTTCACAGACTCCTAAGAGATTTCAAAGCAAGATCATCATGGACAGCCATTTTGCTTGAAGGTGCTTAAGAAACAGAGAGGGTTAAAAAATGAATACATCTGGCAGGATAAACGATGCTGTGGTCTGAAGATGCCCACATCCTAATTCCCAGAACATTAACACGGCACAAAATCGGTCCTTATCACCTACAGGTAAAAAAGGAAATTTTGTTGTTGTTGTTATTGTTTTGTTTTGGCTTTTTTAAATTGATTTTATTGAGCTCTACATTTTTCTCTGCTCCCCTCCCTCTCCCCTCCCCTTCAACCCTCTCCCATGGTCCCCATGCTCCCAATTTACTCAGGAGATCTTGTTTAAAATAGGAAATTCTTAAATATCCATTCAAACATGCGACCCCAAATGTTTTCCTAGCTTCATGTTCACTGTTTCAAGGTCCTCCTGGGCCTATGTCCTATTCACACCAGGCTTTGCCTTCCGCAATCCTGCTCTGCTTGGACAAGAGTCCTGTTACTGCTTAGGCTGTTATCATGAGGGAGGATTTCTTCGTTCCCTCCCTCTTTTTTGTTTGTTTTTTGAGACAGGGTTTCTCTGTAGCTTTGGAGCCTGTCCTGGAACTAGCTCTTGTAGATCAGGATGGACTCGAACTCACAAAGATCCGCTTGCCTCTGCCTCCCAACTGCTGGAATTAAAGGCGTACGCCACCACTGCCCGGCTTGACCCCCTCTCTTTTTGTATTAGGTTGAGATTTTGAATCCCACATAGTTTGCCAGCACATCCCCTGGGTCCTTTAGCCATTGTACTTTATTAAGTATTCACACATTTGTCTATCACTACAGAATATAAGAATAAATACGATGAGGGCAGGAACAGGATGTTCACGTTGAAAAGTCTCTTTCATCTTACACCCCACCATCTCACACACACACACACACACACACACACACACCCCACCACCACCACCACCACCACCACCACCACCACCACCACCACCAAATAAATGTCTTAAAGAATTAACATGGACTCTGTGGGAACCAGTGTCTAATTTCACTAGTATATTTTTTTTTCATTGTTCCAAGGGGTAAGAAAGATCGGAACCAGGATTAGAACCTGGGGAACTACGGGTTCAAGTCTATGCTCTGATACACGTTAGCTGTGCAGCTTTAGGCCAGAGACTGAGCACCCCCTGCTCCAGATTCCTTCTTTGTAGAATGGGAAGACTAATGACACCTGTCTTTGTGACTGCATTTAGTACAATGAGATTCATATGTTCCAGTCCCCTAGAGAACTCGCTGGCACAGATTGCTCTCTATATCAGCTAACAGGATTATCATTATTTGAATCATTTAACTGCCTTGGCTGCTTCCTTCCACTGGCTTGTGGCCTCAGTTTCCACATCTCACCATAGCAGCCAAGCATCCTCAGAGATATCACCAGGACTACAATTTAGTTTCAGTTTATTTATTATGCAATAAATATTTGTCTATTGCTACTATTTATTAATTAACGTAATGTATTACATTTTATTTACTTGTACACACGCTGTGATAGACATGTGGGGATGAGAGAATGACTTGCTGGAGTTCATTTCTTTCTTTCCACCATGTGGGGCCCAGGAATCAAACTCAGGTCATCAGGCTTGGTACCTGGTACCTTTACCTGCCTTTGCCTCACTAGCCCCTCCACTTTATGTTAAGGTGGGGGAGAGTTTTGACTCTAAAATTCCTATCGACTGGGCATGTGTTAGGCTATCCCAATGCAATTTTGATTTTCTTCCCAAGGGCGCTTGTTCTCCCATCACCAGAAGACCTCCTTTATTTAGTGACTGAAAATTAGTAAGAATGGTGAAAATTTCTGAATAAAAGTACTGATATCTGAAAGTGTCCATTTGAAACTACTTGCCCTACACTGCACACCACATCTCAGTGAGTGCATCCACATAAGAAAAACTGTGGAGCAGCGTGATGGGTCTCGTGGCATTATTGGTCCACAGCAAATTCAACACCAGACTCAAGACTGAGACAGGATGGGAGGTGTGTCAAGTTCAAGTCATCTGGCCTGCACTGCTGCTTCTCCTTGTTGTTAATGAGTTGGCGTCTTCCCTTTGAGACAGGCTGAAGTGAACTTGGGTCAGACCCTTCGTCCTGAAACAACGCTCCCGCTCCCTACCTTTGTTGAAGCCCAAAGAGCTTTTCAGCGCTGAGGCCAGTGTGTCTTTAACAAATGGCATTCTGTTCATTTTCTCCACGGAGGCTCCAGGCTCAGCGGGATTCCACTGCATTCTTGGCAGTCTGGCTCCTCTCCTCTGGCAGGGGGTCAGCCGGGGGCCACTGGGGTCAAGGAACCTCCACAGGCTGCCCCAGCCTCTGAAGAGGACAATGCAATCCCCAGACTCAGCACTTCCTGCTTCAGCAGCCCATAGTGTGTGTGTGTGCACGCACGCACACGCACGTGTTTACAACTGCTCTTGGCTGGCCATACCTGCAGGACAGACATGGGAGACACAGGACACACAGAGGAGGGGACAATCCCAGCCACATTAGAGCCATCAGAGAGGAAGGAGGTGGAGGTCCTTCTACTGTCATGTATGATGTTTGAAGGGATTTCTCAGTTGAAGAGCCTGGGAGGAATACCTTTCCTAGGAAAGTCCTTGTAAGCAACATATGCCTGGACTTCTTTAGTGTGCGTATCATAGCCATCATGGCCCCCAGGCAGGATGAAATACAAATAGTGCATGAATTTGGTTAGGGATACTGTGGGCCACTTTCCTTTCTTTATAGGCCCCAAGCCTGCTAAGTATTGTTCAGGTAATAAATGTCACCAACCCCACTCTTTTATTGTTTGTTTGTTTGTTACATTATGTGTGTGTGTGTGTGTGTGTGTGTGTGTGTGTGTGTGTACCACAAAGAGCATGTGGAGATCAGAGGACAACTTGCAGGAGTCAGTGCTCTCTTCGTCAGTTGGGTTTCAGGGGCCAAATTCAGGTTGTTAGAGTTGGCAGCATCAGAACCATCTCTCCAGTCCATCAACCCCACTCTTAAAGGCTGATTCCTATTGCCAGTCACACCCCATATTGGTAACATTTTCCAGCACTTGGGGGGTGGAGGAAGGCAGATAAAGAGTCCAAGGCCACTCTTAGCTACTAAATGCAAGTGAAGGTAACCTGAGCTATTACATATGTGTGTGTGCCCATATATATATGAGAGGTATATATCACATATATATACATATATATACATATACATATATATATATATATATATGAGAGAGAGAGAGAGAGAGAAAATCTTAGTAAGTAAAGTGCCTGCTGCCAAGTCATGAGGACCTGAGTTCAGATCCCCCAGCACCCACATAAAAGAGTTGGGTGTGATGGTGTGCATCTGAAACCCTAGCACTGAGGGGGTAAAGACATGTAGAGTCCTGGAGCTTTCTGGCTCCCCAAGAAAAGCTAATCAGAGAGCTCTGTGCTCCCATGAGAGACCGCGTCCCCGAAAGAAGGTGGAGAGCAATCAAGGAAGACACCTGACAGCCAACCTCCAGCTTCCACATGCTTGGGCTATGTATGCCCCTTCTCTCCCTCTCCCCACCCCCACAGAAATGACAAGTAAGCTAGCTAAATGAATAACAGCAACAAACACTGAGCTAAGGCTCCAGTATCGAGAAGGCTTCCCTGAATATGCCCAAGTGGCTCTGGTAAGGACGTGAAAGACAAGTAGCAAAGAATAGGCGAATGTTATGCACGTGCAGGCTTGCCTGCATTGCTGCCACTCATTCTACGTCCACAGTCCTTTGCTCACCTGCCCGCTCTCCTGTCCGCCTGTCCCTCTGCATGCTGCTGTGGCCTGCCTGTCCATCACCTGCCCTCTTGCCTTTGGCTTGTCTGTCCTTCACCTGCCTGTCCCTTGCCTTCTCAAATGGAGAAGTCCCAACCTGGGAAACAAGGAAAAGAGAAGCAGTCGGAATAAGCTCCCGGAATTTGTTGGGAGGAAACTTTCTTTCCCTACTGTCAACTAGATGGGCGAGGCCAACACTGGTCGTCAATCGAGTGGCCCCTGGCCTCGTGTGACTGCCGGTTGTTTGAAATGAAGCCAGTGTGAATTGAGGTATGAGGCAAATGTAAAATGCACACTGGATTTCAGAGCTGTAACACAAAACAAGAGTTTCAGATAGCTCATCCACAATTACGAAAATATCAGTTGCATGTTGAAATGATAACGTTTGAGAGCTACTGGGTTAAAGAAACCATATCACTAAAATTAAGCTGACTTGTTCCCACCCCGCCCCCTTTTCTTCTTTTTAAAAAATGTGGCCCCGAGAAAAATCTAGGTTCCATGTGTCACATGCATTGTAGTGCTGCGGAACAGTCAACCTCCTAAGTTTCCTCATTGAAATGTCACTAAAAGTTTATCCAGGGCCTCTTCAGAGCATAATCCAAAGCAGCCTGTATTAGCATGGGTCTTCTTTGAAATTCCACAATTTCAGTCTTAAAACTCAAAGGCACCAGTTTAAATATAACAATGACAGATCTAACAAGAACAGTTCTCTCCCTGCTCTCCCTATGCCTCCCACCTCCAACCGAAATCTTCATTCAGAAGAAAGACGTTTTCTACCTCGGGTTTCAAGCCCCACTCCACCCTTGGCATTCAGAATCCTGGGGGCCTCTGGCTCCCAGTGTGGAAAGCCCAGGAGGTGATCCCTGAAAGGGCCTCTCCATCTTGCAGTTTCTATAGGAGACTCCTGGGTTTCTAATTGCTGCATGTCCCCTTTTGTTCTCCGGTTCTCACCTTTGCTCCCTCCTACCCGGTCAAGTTCCTAAGGCCCTGGGAGTGGAGTGGACCAAAGCAAAAAGAAAACCCTAGACAGCCTTTCTCTCTTTTGTAGCCTCCCTGGGCTACCCACAGGTGCCGCTTAAATACTTGTCCTATTGAATAGTTCCCTGAGAAGAACTGGGGGGCCGCCCTCCAGCAGTCAGACCGGCTCCTGCTGCGCCCCGAGCCGAGTGAAAGTTCTTTCTTAAATGGCCCTGCTTTGTAAATTAACTAGAGGAGAAAGCTGCCTTGTCCTTTGGGGAAAGTTGGAGGGGGGTCCAGATCAAATCAGAAATAACCAAATGAGATAAGAACTGAATTGGGAAGCAGTGCAATTCAGAAAGTAACAGGGCACGCCATCACCAAACTAGCAAGGCACACTGTGATCCTTGAGGCCGGGATCAGTCACTCCATGAGCAGATTTCACATTTTCTCCTTCCAAATCCTATGTGAACTTCAGTGAACTTGGCCACTTAATCCTGACACCTTTTCTCACTTTAATATTAGTTTTAAGGCTGGGTTGTGTCTCAGTTGTTAAAGCTCCTGTCTAGCATACACGAAGCCCTGGCTTTGCTCCCTAGCACCACGTTAACTGGAGGTGGTGGCATATAATATAGTCCCGGTACTTGGGAGCTGCAGGCGGGAGAATCACACTTGACTATATAGTACATTAAGAGATATCCTTGGCTGCGGGAGACCTTGTCTCAAAAACGCGTTAGTTTCAAACTAACAGCACTAACTACTAACTCTCAAAGGGGTCAACGGTCCCTGGCTCTGGTCCGTTAAGCAGACTGGAGACGAATGCCCAGCAACTTCTCAAACAGATAACTCAAATGGTACAAATGTTTTGTTTTGTTTTTCTGAGTGACAATATTACCAACATTAAATAATTCTCCAGGTTTCCGAGAAACTGCTGTCGTCTCTGACATACATGTGAACTCGCAGGGAGTCTAGTTGGATCACTGTGCCCTCCTCCTCCAGCTCCAACCCTCCAGAAGAATGACTAGAAGATGCTCCCTGGCTGACGGGGTGGGGGGGTGGGGTTCGGGGTTATTTCCACAAACAGGAAAGCCAGTCCCTTGCCGTCCTCACTCTTCCTGATCCAAGGCCCAGGAGCTGCTTCCGTTAACAGAGTCAGACTACTCTGCGCTCGCCGAGGACACTTCTGTGAGTTTGCTCTGTATGACAGCATGCATGACAGCACTCGGCCATAGAGCCCTTCTGGAAACCTGCATCACTTTAGTTGACTGAGCTTCAGTCCCTAAGCCTGGCACCCTGGCAAGTAAGATGTTAGCTTACCCTCCGTCGGTTCCTGAGAGAATAAAGCTGAAATCCTTCCCGGTCAGCAGTGTGCTTTTCCTGACAACAGAAAGAAGACATGCAATTCCTAAACAAACTCAAATGGCATCGGTTTACCCTTGCTGGGCATAGACAGTTGCCTTTCTGCTGTCAGGCAGGAAATGCCATGGTACTCGTGTTACTTCAACAAGCTATGTGTATCCAGCTGGCTTCAGTTCTAATTCTAAGAAAGCAAGGGATTCTGGGTTTGGGGTAGCAGCAGACCTAGGGACTTGGTTGCACATGGGAAGAAATGGAGCTCTAGTTAAGGAGCAAGCATTCGCTTGTCTTATGCTAAATTAGTGGCCCGGGCTGAGTGAGAAGCTAGGTCTCCAGGCTCATCAAGTACCTAGGAGCTCTGGCTACACTCACTGTGCACTAGGCATGAAGACACAGCTGCCGCCTCCCGTCTATTTCTTTGGCTTTGAAGTAGAGCATACACTAATTCCAACCAGCCTGGAGGACTATTTGGAGCTCGATTTCAATCAGCAGGTGGTGACTAAAATTAGCACTGCTGTCCCACGGAGTGGGTCAGTCTCTCAGCACGTCAAGCTTGTTGAGCTGCACCCTTCTTCAACTTCCTACCCCGTTCATCATCAGAGACTTCTGGAACCCCGACACTAATAGGTATTGTTTGTAGGCACTGGGGCTGCAATTAAGAACAAGATAGATAGATAGATACAAGCCCCCTCTTTGATAAAGTCTACTGCGCATGCACACTCTGCTTCATGCTCTCATGTTCTGCTTGGTAACCAGGAAGTATTGTGCCAAGTGCTAGCATAGACTGGTCCATAGGCAGAGCTGAGGACAGAAGCCAAACTTGCTCATGTCCATTTTTCGTTTTGTTTTGTTTTCATTTTTGTTTTTCAAGGAACGCTTCTCTAGCTGTCCCGAAACTCACTTTGTAGACCAGGCTGGCCTTGAACTCACAGAGATCCGCCTGCCTCTGTCTCCAGAGTGCTGGGATTAAAGGTGTGCACCACTACACCTGGCTGCTCATGCTCACTTTAAGCAGATTTATGGAGCACATTATTAGACCAAAAATGCTGTGTGCAGCATAATCTTGTTCTTTCAGATATGAGAGAGAGAGAGAAAGAGAG